>NC_059400.1:10847011-11167865 GCF_905220565.1 Melitaea cinxia | reverse complement strand
ATAGTAGGGAACATATCCGCCACCCCGCATTCGAGCAACGTTGTGGATTAAGCTCTGATCCGTCTTCTACATGGGGAAAGAGGCCTATGCCAAACAGTGGGATATTACAGACTGAAGCGAGGTAAACTTTTGATACAAAGTACCAAAAATTTCGGTAATTACAAGCTGAAATGCCTAAGTAATTTTTTTAATTAAAGATCACATTAGAACGAAACAAACCCTTACCATTTTTTTTAATTATATTAATGTATATAATATATTATACAGGGCTAATTTATATATTGACCTATTTTTTCGCGATGACTCATATTTAGATGAAAGAAATAATTTGAATATTTGATTTTCAATCATAAAACGCATTATTTACTATTTTTCTTTACTTATACTATTTCCATGTATTAAAAACTGAATTATCCTATTTATGCGCCACATTGTACATAAATTAAGAACGTCTTATATTTCTATTCATCAAAGATGATTGTTAAGATTAAACAATGTGTTTTTGTAAATTTGTTGTTATTTTAACTATCCTGTACCTCATGTAGTTTTGGATTTTCCCGTGTTGTGTTAGTTAAAAAAAAATCACTTTAAATATCACCCTACTCATGAGACCCCTCTCTCATAATAATAACAATAATGCGGGCGGTCCTCAGATTTATTACAAGTATAAAATTTATTAATGTCCATGTGTTTGTCTAATATTAGGTCGGGGAAAAGGTTTATTTGTATTTTATATAGACATTCAAGGTAAGTTATAATATATATGTACCATTTAGTTCGATAAATTGCCGCCATATCGTAGGTAGTGACTGTACAGTGATGTTAACTTTACACTAGCTAGAGAATTCTGAAGAGGCCGAAACAGATGTTAATCTAAAGTTGTACGATCGACGCTATACGGTGGATGCATTAAGACTTCTCAGTCAAACTCTCAATTTTTCTTGAGTGGCTAAAGACGTATGTGATCAGGTGTTGTCGTGATGAAATATCACATCTTTTCTGTTGATTAATTCTGCTTGCTTATTCTCAATGTCTGGCTTAAGTCTCATAGCTGTTGACAGTAGAAATCCGAATCGATGGTTGTGTCTGGCGGTAAAAGCTCACAATGAATTATGCTCTTCTAATCCCAGCATACACTCAATATCACCTTATTGCGTGTTTCAAAGGGCGACCAGAGCGAAATGCATATTTAACATCAAAATTTCCTGACATAAAATATTTAAACCAATTTTGTGCACCTCTTACCGACACTGCCTCATATATGTCACAAATGTCACATCAATAAATGTCACAAATTTTTTTCGCTGCTTGAGTCACATTTTCCCCCTTTTTAGAGTAACTTTAAAATGTACCGAATTTCTTTGTTGGAATAACTCATTTTGGCGGACAGAAAAACAAATAAAAAAGTGGTGGGAGACTGTTTTCAATTTTTAATTTAATTTTTGAAATGTGAACCTTTCATCGTATTAAAACTTGCCAGTTACAAAGAATACAACCACAAAGATTGTATTGCAACCTTTTACTAGAATAGGTATACGAAAGGCCTTTTCCTCGACCAACGTTTATATGTTAAGCAATAACTCAACTTTGACATACATAATATTATAGATTCCATTTAGCTTTTATATTGGTAACGTATATAAGGCAAGCAAGAAATGACAAAGAATTTAATAGGGTAACGTATATAAGGCAAGCTCTAATTGAACTACTATAGGAAGGACCGCAATGTAAATTTATCATAAGCGATTTTTTTATATATATATAAATAATCATATAAGGCCGTAAAAAAGATTATATTTTATTATTTCTAGCTAAAACTACCATTCAAATGTGTAGCAAGAGTCCTATCTACTTAAGTATCCTACCCTAAAAAGTATGTCAAGTATCCTATCTATTGGGTTCAAATAATTTTAACACCTTATCACTCTAGGTGCCATAAAATACTATATGTATCCCATAATATTTAGTTGTAATTTACTTGTATGTTGTTTTTTCTTATGACTAAGGATTAAAAATTAGTTAAACGTAACTCTTACTATAACTAGTACAACAACAAAAAGATATAAATCATGTTTTTGATAGATTGACTTAGCTTGTACCCACAGCTGGGCATGGCTTCTTTCTTCCGTGGTCGGTTTTAACATGCTTTCCTTCTGTGTTGCCGATGGGGACACCCACAAGGATAAACAACCAGACCGAAAATAAAAATCTGCACAAATGCAAATATCCATCACGCGTGGGAATCGTACCCGCAGTCGCCGGTGTGTGAGCACCTACACGGTACACGTACCACTATACAAGAGTAATCTCTAAATTATGTATCACAAGTATATTATTATAGAATTAGTTGTGAAATATTTAACAAATATTTCTATAATATATTCAAGCAAAGAAGTTCCGCTATAGTATTCGTTTGGGAAAGAAATTTGTAATTTTTTTCGATCACTTTGCAAAATGAAATATACAGATTATAAGCTGGTTTAAAATATAAATTTCCCTATATTTATTTGGTCGCTGAACGAACTGAATACCATATAACTAGGGCGCTCTCCAAAATTAAAAACTTATAACTATTAACTAATCTAATCTAATCTTTAATTAAGTATCGAAGTTATAATCGTAAAGTCTAGCTAGTCAAACGATAACTCGATAATTAAGTATAATAAAATTCATCTTAACAAAATATCACTTAACATTGTAGTTCAAAGGAATCAATCCAGCCGATTCTCGGGCTCGGGATCTCGGATAACCGAGTTTCATAAGAAAGACTAAGACATAGGATCCAACAAGGGTAACTGTTCACTATTTTGGTACAGAATTCAACGGAAGTAATTTTAAAAGGAGGAAAAAATCGGTCACTTAATATTTCAATTTTGTAGCATTTGTTCTCAATCATTTTTTTTGTCATTGTAAGTTAACTGGTCGAGGCGCGGTCAGGAGCTAATAAAAATAATAATATTAAGTAATATGATAACACGCTAGCGAGTAAGATAACCTGCCGTTACAAGGTCAGGATAATGTCCACCACATACGTGCCAGGAGTTAGTACAAGAAACTTTTAAGTGTAATCGAGTGTGAATTGAGGTCCTAAGGTCGTCTCGACACTTATGATTTATACGACTATTATTAGGTGCTTGGGTCACATGTTAAAGATCAAAATTTGTCATTTCTTAAACAATAGTCAATTTAAAATACACTTTTTTCTATTTATGAAAACACATACGTTTCGTTAATGTTATGTTTACAACTAGCTGTGCCGCGCGGTTTTCACCCACGTTAATTTGAGGAAAAATGACCTATAGCCTTCCCCGGTAAATGGGCTATCCAACACAAAAAGAAACGAACCAGTAGTTCCTGAGATTAGCGTGCGTGTTTATTTAACCAACAAAAATTGCCGTATTTAATAGAAAACGTTATAAACCTTTATAAATACAGCTATTTTTCAATAAATCATGACAAGAGCGTTTTGTTTTTAAATACACAAAGTAGTACTTAAAATATACGTCTAACAGAATTATTGTCTACTGTACTATGTATCAGGTTACCGTAGTAGTATCCAAATTTGTATGTATGACATAGGGATATATAATTTTCTAAGAATCAAGAAGCGAACCGAATTTAAGTTTATTTCGAGATTTCGTTGCCGTTTATTCTCGGCCCTTCCTGTTTCTATAGACGACGTGCAAATTTAAGGGCAGGTACATTTATAAAAAAATATCCACCTCTATACTAATTTTTCCTCTCTACTTATAAAATTTCATTATATGTAAAAAAATACGATCGTGAAAATTTTATCGAGCGCCTTCACGGCAATTCAATCTTTTTTGTATAGAGTAAATAAAAATGAATCAATCGATTGAAAAAAAAAAGTATAAAGGTATAAGATTTTTTTTTGAATTCAATGTTTTCATCAGAGTTTCCATTGTTTTTCATTTTCTGCGCGGTAACTACATATATCGCGTCACGCGGCGTTATCAGTGGCGCTCTCATCAGTAGCACCGCGAACGTCATAAACGAAGCACGTACGCGTTAACTAGATCATTTTTCCGCGAATTTCCTCACCGCGAGACGATATCACAATGACAATGTATTAAACTTTATTAGCTTACCGTGAAATCAAGTTGGATCATTACACTAAATGAATTTAATCAGTTTAATGATAAGTTAATGGGTGTGTGCACCCCATGTATGTGCACGTGATCGGATTACAGAAACGAGGGATATATTTGTTTTTGTTTTATAAAGATGTAAGTATCAATGTTGGGGATATTTTTTAATGAATTACTTATGGGTTCCGTTTAAAACCGATTGGCTCTATTATCAAAGAGTGCAGATGGTCGACTGCTGTTTATCTTTTATCGATATGTTTTTTTAATCTTTATCTATTTTTGTCTTCTTCGGTTTATGATTTAACTTATGGAGTTTTTTATTTAAATAAATAACAGAAGCTGAAATAGAATATAATATACATTTTAAAATTTAATTTGTAGTTTCTTCCTTAATGGAACTATCATTTATTTTTTAAATATAATTAAAATATGTGCAATTATTAATTGACGTGACTTCATAATTTTAAGACATTATATTTGGTGGCAGTAACAGGCGATGATTGTATTGTAAAATAAAATTATATTACCAAGTTTAAACAAATGTAATAAACAAAACTTTTTGGTTCTGTATGTCCATCAGTTATTATTCAGTTAGTGAGGTTAATATTTAAAAAAAAAATCAATAAATATACAAAATTCTTCCTAGTATAGGAATATACGTTTTATTCTTTTAGGATGTTTAGTAGTTGTCTTTATCATAATAGAATTCACAGACGTATGTTGTATACATATACACACTGTTAACTCTGAAAAAATTGTATACATTTAATTGACGTGAAACATACAAATATTAAGGAAAAAATAATAAACCAAACTCGTCATGTTATTGGTTATTAAATTTTGAAAAGATAACGTTACATAATACACGATATCATTATATTACGGTTTTACCAACATTTAAATAAATATTAGTACACAGTTGAAGAATTCGTTTGCTTGAATTAAAAGCATTAATGTTATTAAAACCTTTTTGTGATTGTTTCGTCAAACGAAATTTTAACAGATTTAAAAAAAATAAGGAGATTCTCAATTCGAATGCATTTTTTATCAGTTACCTACCTACTTTTTACTAGGTGACGAGTACTTTTTGAGTTACCTCTAATAATGCGTATTTACTTGATTATTTATCGTCTACTTAATCGTCTACTTACGTCTTACTATATACTTCAACCAAGTATTAATATATAAAGCAGGTAAAACCGCGAGGTATGCTTATGTTACATTCGCATTATATTTGACGCAAGGACATCATAATACGAGATATAATATAAGGCTTGACATTACAATTTCACAATAACCTTCGAATATATTAACATAGGAATCCATGTATTGGAAAGATTTATACTGGATTACGGCAGTCAATCTACAAAAACGTTTTCGTTCAATGAATGGATAATTACTTAATTCAATAGAACAAACTTACGTTGAATAATTATATTATCTATTTGTATTAAAACAATAATGTAACAAGGTTACTGATATATTTTTTAAATATAATTTAATGTTTTACAGTTAAAATTAATCATATAGCTTAAACTCGTAATATATAATTATGTATAACTAGTTGGGCCCACGGCTTTAACCGCGTTGATTTGAGAAAAAATAGGCTTTCTTCTTCTTAAAGCATACTTAACATCCTTTTTTAAATAGTTTAGTTTTTTTTTATTTGTGGATGCCGGGAGAACAAACAATTAATTATCTATAAAATGATATATAATTTATGTGGTTATGGTTGTGGTTGTAGTTTAGTTCTTAGATCTTCTTCATTTACGTAAAATGAAAAGTAATCCTTGAATTATTTAAATGTCTAAAAATTCCCATGCATTTGATATACCTATAATTATTCCTTGTAAATTTTAAATTTTTTTTTAGTACGAAAATATGTTATTGTATAATTCTGTAATTTTGTCTTTGAGAAATAAAATGCATAAAACACTCTCTTGTAGCTATAATAAATAAATATCCAAAGGGGAAAAAGTTTAATTTGATTCCAATAACACAATATAATATAAAAATAAAAAATAAAAAACCGAATTATTGAGTTACCTTTTGTGTCTCATGTATTATAACATTCAAGCTACCATTAGTACGTTTCGAAATAGTAAATATTATTTTTGATGAATACTTGTTAAATTATTTAATTTTGTAAATCATTAATTGTTATCATTTAACTGTTCAGTTGAATTAATACAGTATTGCTTGGCCGTTTTCATTTACGAAATTACTGTGCATACATTAACGAATGAAACAGCACTTAATTTGAAAACTGAGGGCAAATATAATTTTCGAGGGACGTAAATAAACGATGAATAACTAAAATTTGTATTTTGAAACTAAATTTAAGACCGAAACTATGTTAATTAGTGAAAATATGGGATGTAGAGATAATAGCGGCATAAATTAACGACGTAAATATCATCAAAGAAATGTAATAGCGGTGCTATACCATATTTAGTGAAAGGTTTTTTTCTTACTTTGTTTTATTTATTTATTTTAACTTAGCGAAAATTCTAATATCCAACTTAATGTTTTATAGTAATAAAATCATCTCTTTATAATGAAACAACTGAGGTGACAATGGTTGCCGTAAAGTCTCTGAAACGTCGGGCATTTAAAAAACTTATAAACCGCAATAGAATCCAAAAAAGTTGTTTCATTATAAAATCATCTCTTATATTTTAAATTAATGACAGACAAAAAATCTGTTCTTGCTTCATAGCACCTACATAATGATTTATATGAAACTCATCACCAGTTTCATAAAAAAATATTCTTCTACTCGTATTACTCTGGAAGATGATAAAACTTTCAGTGAGTATTCAAAAACTATATATTAATTCCAATCAGCATTTTTTTCTGACATTTTTGTTACTGTTTCGCTCCTCAGACGCAGCGACACGTTTTGTAGATTTTGTTATTTCTTGTTAATATAACTTTATGTTGGCGAAGATATGATTAAAATAATTTCACTTATTTTAGATTTATCTTTCATAAATAAACTAACCTTTCCTTCTATATAATAACAACCCAAACGACGTCAAAATCAAAGTAATTACAAATTATTAAATAATATACAACAGAGGGAGCTGATGGACGTTGTCTTTTAATTAAAGGCAGTATAAAGACCAACGCCTCGAGTGATTTCTCTTCAAGAATTATAGCGTCCGGTAAATCGCAATGGGGAATGACTCAAAGGGTAGAAGTTAAGTCTAATCGCCGGACCACACAATTACCTCTAATGAAACAAAAGACCTACGGTATCTTTGTCCTTCTGTAGATACGTAATTGTCCATGGACAAAGATTAGTTAACTGCCAGATAGGCTGATAGAGCTGTGTATTGAAATATTGTTGTTTTATAGAGAGAGAGTAACATTAATAATTTTTCTAAGCTCTTACTGTTTGACGAATAAAACCGTCTTAGGTCTTAACCATTAATAACACCCTGTAGCTCATAATGTCCATGAAAAATCGTTGATTGATGATAAATACTCATAAAAATTTCAACAATCTTATTATTAATAGTGTTGTCTTTTAAATGTAAAAATAAATTTATTTAGAATTGGATCTAAAGGTTTCGAATTAAGGTTTTTTCCGCCTGCTTACGACAAAACTGCTAGTCTTTATAATAACTCAATTTAGTTTTAACCCTATTACGTTTATTTGGTCCTAATGGTCCGACCTTTTAGTAAATCATATTAAAGATTCCATTTGTATTAAACAATACATCGCGTATACGACTTCAATCATGGATATTGGATATATAGTGTATGTAGAGATTTTGTATACTCCCTAGGGAACTTTTCATTTCCCGAATTAAATAGCATCCTATAAGCTAGCACCAGGCCGAGATTCATTATAATCTAGCTTATGCTTTGCGATTTAATGCGAAATTTGTCGAATAAACTGAAATTGTTCTCATGGTTTTACTGAATTAGTTTTTTTCGATAAACTTTAAGAATAAATGTATAGAAATGTACAAGTTTTAAAATAATTATATGGAATTTTTAGTATTTCGTTTAGTCCGTAGTTTTGTAATATTTAAAAAAATACCTAAACCCACGTTATGGTCAATGGCGTGCAGACGACATGTAGGTCATGGTCTTTGGACACGCCTATACTAACGATAATATACTTTAGCCACTCTCGTAATCCTCCTTCGTAACTAATTAGAGATAAACGTTTAAACGCATCTATTTAGTGATCATAATTAGCATTCGATATAAGTTGATTACCTTCGTCTTCTAGAGAAACTGCGACGACAAATTGATTCCAGATAAAGATAACTATTTCTTATTCAATCAGATTAAATATTTTATTAGCTATTCTAAAGTCGTAACAGTTTGATTTTCTGCATTTTGTTTTGTAAATTTAATGACCAGAATTTTATGACTATGATTTAATTTATCATTTAAATTTCTTAATTATTGACTTTAATTGAAACACAAAGTGTATAATAATATAATTTTAATATGCTGAGTTATAACGTCTGCAGTCCATAACGTTAGTAAATAAATATAATTTTGACTTTTGCGTCCTGTACACATAATAGAAGTGTTAGATAAAAAATGTTGCGTCAATATTATAAGTACAAATATAATCTTGTAATTAGATGTGAAACGTCTTATTTTAAAAATATAAAACAACAAAACTTTTAATTTAAGTGTTATACGGATATAATGATTACGTAAATAAGAGCTTATCCAGATTACAAGGGCTCGGCGCCTTTTTCGATGTACGATATGTTGGATAAATACCTAAATGAAAAACGACCACGTGACGTCATTATTCTATAAATGTGTTTGCCAGCAAATGAAAAAAAAATCGTCTTCAACGAATTCGACAAGTAATAAATAACAGTGAATTAAAATTAGCATTACTAGAGATAAGTCAAAAAATAAACGTCAGGTCCTCGATCAAATTGATATGGGATCACATGACAAATACCAGATTTCTATTTTAAAAAATAATCAAAATCGGTCCACCCGTAAAAAAATTATGAGCTAACTCAGTTAATAATGATAAAAAAAAACCTACGATTACTTGTGATAAGAAGCAAAATACAATTTTTATGTAAAGTTAAAAAATGATATCATCCTCTATTGAAGCTAACAAATATTTATTCAATGAAATCACAAGTGAACAATTTTCATTACGTAACATAAAAAAAAATTGCAAACTTTTCTTTTGTAAACAAAGCGAGCGCAGAACACAAGATATTTGCAACGACTTGAACAAAACTCGAGCGCCATATATCAGTTGTTTTCCCTAAGATATAGTTTGTGAGTTCCTTTGCTGTTAGATGAAACCAGGAACGATGTACTAATCTTCACCTCCCCTTTCTACTCCATGATTAAGAAACATGAGCTGGCGATGTCAAAGGTGAATACGGAACGCAACATATGATTTGTTCCTCAGTTCACATCTGCCTTCAAATGATCCTTGATTATCCATTAAATTCTTAAATCAAATACAATGTACTGCGTACTAGTATTAAATATCTTTGTGTGTAATACGCGTCCTACCAGTACACTTAATGTTACTTCACTTACAGTCACTGCTATTAATTTTAAATGGGATTAAGCCTTAAAGCCAATAACATAATTATTTAAATAAATTCACAACAAAACTAGCAATTACTATAAACCGTTGTTATTAATAAATTTGTCATATACAATGCTCTCCCTAATAATCAAAGTGCGAGCTCAAGCTTGTTGGCAATAAACTCATGTAGTAATCCCATCCCTACGTTTGACACCGTTTTAATAGTTAAATCAGAATAATTGTCATGTGACATCCCGTCAAGGGATTAATTAAAAGCCCGTATATATTAATTTTCAAATGGCTAATCGTATGAATAAGTAAATATCATATAACTAAAAAATATTGATACAAATAAGTATGTTGTATCACTTCAGCCCAATACAGTCCACTGCTGGACATAGGCCTCCAAAAGTTCGCGACAAAAATGGCGTGAACTCATGTGTTTTACCCATAGTCACCACGCTGGGTAGGTGGATTGGTGACCGCAGGGCTGGCTTTGTCGCACCGATGACGCTGCTGCCCGTCTTTGGCCTGTGTATTTCAAAGCCAGCAGTTGGATGGTTATCCCGCCATCGGTCGGCTTTTTAAGTTCCAAGGTGATAGTGGAACTGTGTTATCCCTTAGTCGCCTCTTACGACACCCACGGAAAGAGAGGGGGTGGCTATATTCTTTACTACCGTAGCCACACAGCCTATGTTGTATGTATATTGGTATTGAATAAATAATTTCAGACCTTTGTACCTAATTGTTCTTTTCATACAAAATGTAGGTAGTGTATGTAGATAAAGTAATAAATATTATAATCAATGGAAAAATTAATTAGCAAAAGTACAAAAAAAATGAAATAAAAAAAATGTCTTTATTTATTTTTATTGATTGAGTATAAAATTACATAAATAATTTAAATAAAAGTTTACTAGTAATATTTTAGTTTTACAAAAGTCATATTATACAGTCGGGTGACTGATATTACGTCACTTCTGTTATATATTTTTCTTCGTTCCAAAATTTTTAGAGAAAAAATGATTAATATTATTGCTCTCTAATAACTAAAATAAAAAAGAAATAAAAAATTCTGGTATCCAAACAATTACTTGAATAAAATATAATAATATCGAAAAGCCTATATAATAAATGTCTATTTTAAATTTTTAATAGTCAAGTTGTAATTTAAAAAAAAAATACAACTTGAAAAAGTGGACGCTTATTCAAATATATAACGGAAATTACCAAAGGAATCCGAAATGTCTGTTAATTGTTTGATTATTCTTCCGATGAATCACTCATTCATTAGGTCTTGCGATGTATATACATTGCATCATCATCATTTTATTCCATAGGAACATATCAACATTTTAATTATAGCGTTTATCACATATTTATTTTATAATTAATATTATATATTCATAGTAAAATTTAACATGCTCGATACATGTTAGCCTATCGTAACATAACAGACCTTCTTTCTACGAAAGATAAAATCTAATCAACTGTAATATAATGTGAGTGAACAAAATGTTAGATATTATCTTGGAAATAAATTTTTCAGCACGTTGTTCCTCTAGATATATTTGTATTCACTTCACGAGCAGGATTTAGAAAGGTTAATAGGGAGATAATTGCCTCAGTATTTTTCTTATTGTAACATTTAAATATTCAACGCGGTGTGGAAATATATTTCAGTGTGACTTAGGAGGCTGACTTGTCGTCTATGGATTACGCTGAATTGCTTTCAGAGATTACCGGATTTTATTCATACAAAGATTAGGTTGCAATTTTTAACGAAGTTATTTACGCTTTAATTTAGATTTTAATAAATGAAAAGTTACTTATATCTATGGATGCAGGATTGTTGCGTTGGTAAAACTATTTTATATTGATTTCAAGGAAAGATGGTATGTATTAACAAAATAATATAAATACATATTTTGTGTAAGTTTTACAATGTAAACATATTACGTAATAGCAAATTCGATTCATTATTACATGTTGGGTGCGGCAGGTTCACAGTTCACACAGCACACAGGATCTGGGCTCCGTTTGTTGCGCGCACGCAGTCATCCGTTACGACGCGCCTTGTCACATTTATCCTATATCGTAACTTTGAATATGTAAATGAAGTCAATAAAGAGCTGAACTGCCGGTACCATTAAGAAAGATTACATCGCAAATTGCTTTTTTCGTGAAAAGTAACGGCAATGGTTATTTCTGGGGAGATTATATAAATTAGCAATGTAAAGAAGTTCTCGTATTTGTTAATCTTACCGTTATGTCCTATTATATTGTATTTATTTGCTCCTAACTTCGTAAGCCAAGATCAAGAACCAAGATTAACTAATATGTAAAAACGATAATCATTACCAGGCGGGTCCAAGCGCAAAGAGACATGGTAGGCCTTCAAATAAAATGTTATAAACGTTAAACGTTATAGACATTTTGATACATACCTATGCATCTTCAACGTGGTTGGGAACAGCGTTGTAAATTAAGTACCATATCCTTATCTTTATAGAAGCTTAAGCCCAGCAGTGGGATGTTTATTGGCCATTACAATACAGTAAAAGAGACAAGTGTTTAACGACTTTTCTAGTAAGCATCAAGTTGCAACGATATTTTCGAAGGTTCCATTACACTTTACTGTAATAGAATATAACCGTAATTTTTTTTAAACTGTGTTCGACAGAAAAATAAACTAATATATTGTCCTGTTACGTAAGAATCCTGTTAATCTCATTTTTTCAATCTCTCCTTCCCGCTTTCATTCCCGCACTAGGGCTGTATGGTTGGGGTTAATCTAATCCCATAAAAACATTAGTTTTTATATTGTTTTACGTTTCTATTACCCAATACATGTTTATTTTTGTCTCTGACATTCAACTAACGCGGTGTTAAGATTAAAGCGATGCCAAAGCCACTTGGCAAGGAAATCTACCTGTTAAAATTATATCTGCCCTATTTTAAAAACTTAACTTTTACAACAAATATAATGAGGTATATCTTAATTATTTTGTGGACTTGAATTATTTAATTCAACCTCTATACCTACTATTATATATACAACGTGTTATTAAACTGGCGTCATTCCGTTTAGGGCCATATAGAGGATATACGATGGACGCATTTCATAGCCGAAATTATTCGTGAAAAAAATAAAACAGTAGTAATTGCAGCTCAAAACTACTTCAGCTTAAAATCGACACATTTGAAAACAAAAATCTTGAGTAGACATGGTTAAAGAGGCTATAAATAATCGATTTAACTGTAAAACTCAATTGGCCCGGTCATTGATACGACACTAACTTACCCATAATAGTAATTTTATAAATAATAATTATAAATGTAGTAATTAATTATATTATTTTTATTAAAACTTTAGGGTAAGTTTGTTGCATATTTAGGTTATAATATCGATTCTGATCGCCAGTTCCATAACATGTTGTATATATTCATATTTCTTGTACGAATTTTCGATTTTTAACAAGACATTATTTATTCATCTACTCAATTCAGATACATTTGTTTCAACTTGTAGTGGACGACACTTTATGTTAAAACAGTTTTTTCATTTATTAACTAAAATTGATGTAATTAAAATGGACTTTGTAGACTCAAGTAGGAATTAATATATATTTTTTTATTTCACTTGTTTTATTTATAATTTCTAATATATTTCAATGTTATTGAAACATATTAATAATTACTGTTACTATTTCTTACTCCTATGTAAATGAAACAAATGTTAAACATCAACCTTGCTTACAATCCTTAGAATTTATAAATTATTTATAAAATAATAGCCTCGTCGTAAAGTAACTTAATTATAAATTATTTATGTTATACTGAATATTTCATTTGGCCTTTAATTATATCCCTGTATATTAATAAAGTAATTAAAGTAGATTAAGAAAAAATATGTTGTATTGAATACTGCCTGTATAGACATACTATCCCTACTTCAAAAACCTTTTAATTTCATACTGATTCGGAACTAAAGAAGGAACTTTTTCTTCTTCGATATAATTGGAACAAACGCGGATTGGCGCATTGCATCAACAGTATTTAAATATCTCTCAAATCGTGCAGCTTTTCTCACGATATTGATTTAATTGATCATCATAAGATGAATTTATAAACAAAAGCATTTCAAAATATATCGTTGACGAACTTAAAAGCAAAATAATTTGAATTACTGCAGAATAAGAAATTTATATAAATAAAAACGAAAAAGTAAATGTGTGTGTATAAAACACAAGCTCGGCTTATCAAATTGGCTATTTTTAAGGTGTTCTAATAAATACTTTGATTCTTATGGATTATTAGCGAACTGAACGATTACTTCAACTTCACGAATTTTACAATTTCAAAATACAGGACAATGCCTTTCTTGCTAATTTGGAAATTGCGAAATAGTCGTTGTTCGCTAAAGACAGCAAAATAAAAAAGAGAACTTAAATTATTTTTTACATAGGCAGGTATACTAATTGCAAAAATGATAATATTTATGTTCTAATACTCAAATCGATACGTATTCAAAATATTTGAACAAAGTCCCTATATGAACAAAGGGATCGGTTATCAATTATCATAATTATATTTGATTATTCTCACCGGAAACTTGACTTTCTCCACAATTATTCTGTATGTACACGTGAATTCAATATTTGTTCAACACCGTTCGGAGTGACGTACGGACCGACTAACCTAAATCCTTCACCTTCGCGTAAACGATGTTTCATTATCATCGAACTTATTGAGCTGGTTATTACAGGCATTCTTCACCTCTAGATAATTATAACTAAGGCTTATTAAACAATTATTTATGTTACGACTTTAATAATTAAATTTACACTTTAAATTTTTGTTAATCTTTACATGATAAGAAGCATCCGAGGGTCATTACTTACTCAAACCTTTTTAATAGTAGAACTTGTACACGATTATCGAGAATTGGTAAAAATAAAGAACTTATATTCTTTTATTTGTCGATATATTCATTATAGAGTTAGAGATATTCATTTTGGCACGAGCTGCTATATGTGTGTCAAGCTGATATAGTTATTAAATAACTGTGTGGGAAATTACGCGTAAACAAATGCGTTTTACTCATAATATTGTATGTTGAATGTTGCAATTTGGTAATTATCCTAGTTTAAAATTGTACATTATCTCTAATTAGATATATCTCAATAGTCCACTATGAATACGTGTCAAATAAATACAAATTGAATCTATAAACATTTATTGACTAGTCTGTTGATGTAGGTGGCAGGGGTGGACCGGTCCAGGGTTGTGGGTTCGATTTCCGTCATGAGTCTGAGTGTACGAGTATGCATGTATGTACTAAACGTATAAAACGCGGGAATTAATTTGTGTACCTTAGAGACAGTGACTGAGTGAATGTTTAAACTACTTTTTATATTTACATTTGTAAAAACTGGCACACATGACACCCATGCCGAGCAGGCTCAAAGGATCCATATGGATATTTTCTTTTATTGTTTTTGTCAAATCATATTTAGCCAAAATCATTTTTAGTATAGAATGTTATGGTGTGTAGTATAGGTATAGGAGTTCTCGTAGGTAGTTTTTTTATGTTAGCTATATATTTCATAAATATGGTTGTGATTTACAGAGACCGTGATGATTGCGCCGACATTCAAAGCGCGTTCGTCCTCGCCAGGTATCTGTTTGACGAAATGTGTTGTGTTTTCCTCTGAGTGACCCCCGAATACGTAGAAAAAAAATTAATAGTATTTAAAATAACATGTATGTGAATATTTTTATTAAATACCACCTTTTATTAATAATTTCACTATAATTACAATAATAATCCCAAAAACGATTTCACCTGTTCTATTAATGCAAACAATTTAAATAACAATATACTATGGAAATTGTATTCTATTAATCTGATATGTTGAAGAAATGAAATGCGACGTTCTTTGGATTCTATATCGTAAATTACAAATATTTATGATTCCCGTTTTAACGTCTCATATCAACAATCAATAACATCTCATACAACAAAAATAAAAAAAATAACACATGAATATCAGTGTTTAAAGTTATATAATATAACTAATATTAATGCTATGTCGGATATAAAAACGTCAAGTTATGTGCGAATGACAGAATGATAAAATATATTAACATAAGAATGGCGTAGCCTTGGCATATGTTTGTACCGCATTTATGTTAATTGCCTGGAAAACATGAAAAAGTTTTTTTTTAATCCACTCAAAACGAAGTAAAGTGTTATCGACAACGTCTGCCGTAGTATTTTTGCATATTTGCAAAATTAAGTTATGAATTTTGCACTTATTATTATTATTTATGAGATCACATTGTTTAAGCACACAGTTGAATTTTTCAAGGTTGTTCATGAGTAAATTAGAAATCGTTATGAATATCGAAAAATACTCAAGTTGGTTATTGCGAAAAATACCAAAACCTTGTTTTTAAACTTATATAGTCGTTAACATTATTGTCGAAACAAAATGGGATATTTACAATGTTACGTGGATCTTTAAATTCTCGGTAATTTATATATTTTAATCGGGAATCGATTTCGTTGACATATATAAAAAGAATCAGTATTGTTGCTTCATCCCATACTTTGCCTACCAAAGAACAAATTCTGAGAAGTAATTTTATATGCAAAATCAAAGAAAAGAATTTATTTATTATTAATAAAAATACAATTTCATGTTAACTTTTCCGCGTGTAATAAGAATAACGTGATAAATTATCTTATAAGTTAAATTCTCAGTACTGTTTCTCCAATCAATTCAAATCTTTTATTAAATAATGTTTCCATATAACTCCTTTAAATTATACACTTGCTTGAAAAATTTATATGTATAACAACTTTTGTCACTTTTAAACTATAAGCGGAATTAATATTGTACCTAATAAAATTTTATTTGACCAGGATGAACCAGGTTATGAATTACATAGTTTATTAGGTACCTACGTCGAAGATATGATATTAAATTAATATTTCAAACAGTCATATCAATAGAAAATTTGTACAGGTGAAATTGCATTCATGTAAATACGATTATATATGGTATACGTGCATAATGAACATTAATCCTTTTGAACTAAAAGTGTGGAATTATTTGATCTGCTTAATTGCGTTCTCATATACCGCAGTCTGCTAATTCATACTAAGTGGTTTAGAATGTGTGCATGTTTATAGTTTGTTTTTTAAGTTTGATTTGTGGTGATTTAACTTATTAACAACTTACCTAGTACTATGTTTAAACTTTTCAACGTTTATTGGAAAATGCTCGTCCAACGCTGCACCGTAAGTAAGAAAATGAAGTTAGGTACTTAGCGCGATAGAATTACTAAAATTGTATTAAATATATTATATATAAATAGACATAACGAGGAAAAGTTATTAGGAAAAACAAATATGAAAAATTATAATATATATCAATTTTGCATTTGGAGCGATGAATTGAATAATATATCAAATTTCTCTTCGAGAACTATTTTTACGTATTAGACTTGAAACAATTATTCAACTAACAAAGGCACGCACTTTATTACATATTTACAAAAGCTGGCCTGTATGAGTATCTCAATTTAGCAGCAATCATAACTTAAAAGGTCATAAAAAGGGCCCCATAAAGAAAGCATTAGCATTTCTTCGTGTTATTACGACGGGGACTTTTATGACACGGCCTTCCTTGGTGGATGGTTAAATCGAATGGAAAAGAATTTATCGGGAACATTTCACTGAAATAATAGATTTTATTTCTTTTGACCATATAATTTTATTTGTTCCGTACTGACTTCGATTTTTCTATTTTTACTTGAATAGATGAAGTAAATTATAGTCACGACCTCTACATATTCTGTTGTTCGTTCTACTCAATACAAATTTAATTTCATTGGTATGTTGTTCATATTTCATTAAATTTTGGTAAAATTTATATAATGAACTAGCCTATTGTAAGGTCAAGAACAAAACTTACATTTTCAATTCCAACGCCTTTGTGTATCTAAAACATGCGTAAATTTTTTTATTTTTTTTTTAGGTAAATTCAAAGAATTTATGTGTGTCTATGATACTTTTGATTTTATAAAATCTAACAAATGTTATATTTATCGCACTTCAACATACAAACATCATTCCAATTGGCATGAAACGAAAACATTAATTTTGACATAAGGTGATCACACACACGGAATAGCATTTAAGAAAAACTATAACTACAAGAATTATTAAGGAAAATATTAATAATTTAAATATATATCAGTGTACAAAGTTGAAAAAGCAGTTGCTTGTACATAGTTTAATAATGCAAGTCATGTAGCGTCGTATTAAATGTAAGGTTGGAGTTAAACCCGGTTCGTATCGTTGGCGACCGCGGGTGGCCTTTCTAAGCTAATATTACGTCATATTGATAACGCAAGCACTTCCTTTTCGCGGTAAGAGCAAATATACAACCCGATGGAAATCCTAATGGATTTTTTTTTTCAATTCTTTATCGTTATCCTATCGTTTTATCTCATCACAAATATGAAGTAATCGTGTTTAATTATTTTAAATAAATGATATTTATGTTAGATAAAATTTTATAATATAGGTGTATATATAGGTAATGTATAGCAAAGCAAAAAAAATTTTTAATTAAATAAATTTTTGTTACGTAAATAGAAAACATATCACATAAAATACGTGGATGTACGTACCACTTCCATCATTACATAGTATATAATTTTGTTTGCTCGCAAACGAAAAAAAAACGACTTCAATTATATCGACAATCTCCTTTCCAACAAAAAAACAATTATCAAAATCGGTTCAAAAACGACGAAGTTATCCCCGAACATACATAAACGGTTATACGGTCGAATTGAGTAACCTCCTCCTTTTTTGAAGTCGATTAAAAACAAAGTCTCATTTCTATGTCTTTAACCGACTGACTTACAATTAGATCAAAGAAGACAACACAAGACAATACTGGCTTAGATCTTTAAAACTACGCAACGGATTTTGATGCGGTTTTCTTTGGTAAATAGTGATTCCAGAGGAAGGATTATATGTATAATACATGCATAATATAGTAGAGGAACACTGATAGTTTTTGCAAACGCGCGAAGGCAGGTCGGGTCGCTAGTATGAATATAAAAATTCTCATATAAAAATAATTTTGTATAAACACAGTTTTATAGTTTTTTTCTGTATTTTTGCGGTTAAGCTGTCGAATGATATACGCAAAATTTGTTGGACAATTTTATTAAAATATATCTACTACAAAATGATTGTAAAATGACTTTAAGAAGCTACATTTTTCTGAAAATAGAATAAAGATAACACTCAAGGATATGCTATAATTTAACAGTTTCCATAAATGTGCCTATATTTTATAATGTCGCTATTTATATTAATCATATTTTTATCGGATTGATTTAATAAAAAGCGAATTTTTAAGACTTGTGAGGTATCGAAATAGTATGTGTGTACTGTTGTGTGGTGTAGTATACGTATTAATTGTTTATATTACAAAGAAGATAAATGTAATGCGAAGTTGTGAGGGTAACCGAGAAAAGTCACGGACTCCACAGCAACAACTTGTAACCGCATCGAATGCTTCGCTGTCAAAACTTAAAATGGCCGTAATAATAATGTAGTTGGGAATATATTTCATCGCAGTTTCACCCGAGACGTTCATCTATACGTAAATATGAACCACAATTGTAGTTAATTATATTAATAACTGTTGTAGAAACAAAGATAATATCTATATTAAATTTTATATCATATTATTGAGTGTTTTTATGTTGCTTGAAAACCGTCCCCGTTTTCAAATTGCATACGAACGAAATAAAGGATTTTAATTAATGAAAATTAATCGAAATGTATTTATTAATTCCCTATTAACTAAATATACGACATAGTTTGTTTTATACTTCCGACATTAATATCGACGTTCAATATCACACACGTCGTAAAATAAGCGGTTGTCGTAAATTCTAATGCGTAAGGCATTAGATTCAAGGACTCGTGGTAGGCAAATTTGATAATGTTGGTTCAAGTAAACATTTTGTTTACATTTTTGGTATTACTTAAGCATAATATTTTACTAACATCAATTGTTTGAAATAAAAAAATATTTAATTATATAATTTGAGCAAAAAAATCACATCACTCATCACTTCATCATCAAGAAAAAAATGAATGACAACGCCTTGTATATTAATTTTTTTAGAGTATAAAATTATGATAAGGTCTTTCTAGGTACCATAACTTACATTATTGGATTTAGCATTTGTACCCTGAGCGGCCAGGAAATTTTCCCGTGCCTTTCTCGTTGTTATTTTTTTGTTTCTTTTTCGTATTTTTTTACAATAAGCTTGTTTTAGTCAACGACAGTAACACTCATATAGAAAATCAATGTGATATAGAATATGTTGAATTTATAAGAGAGAGAACCGTAAACCTTACTTCTCCACCTTTAGTTCTTTGCTACTTTGATGGATCGGGTACTGAGAATATTTATGTTTAGTGATCACATAATAGGCCACAGTAGGTGTCCCAATATAGACGATCATAATAAGTTCGGTAAGATTGATACTAGCGTTTTCCATTCTAAAAACGTTTACTTCATTTAAAATCGTTTAAATAGATTAACATTTATTGTAAGTTCAAGATATTACTTTGGTTACTATTTTACTTAAATATTTTTTTTCAGTTGTGCATACTACGTAAGGACGTCTAGCTAAAAATGTATACGATGGCATTGGTGACTTTATGAGTACCTACTTCCAAAATGTCAACAGATATCGTACACACTGCGGATAATTTATTACGAAAACTATTTACTTAAGCACCAACATTATTAACAATTATTTAAATATTGAGTTTGCTAAGATTTTCAATTTAGAATTATAATTTCAATGTTAAAAACATATTAATCTCAACAAAATTTGAACAGACCATTGATTTGTTTCTTTATTAGTCCTGTAAATTTCTTTGTCAGGTGTTCTCCGTCTGTATATATTTTTTACACGATAAGTAATCACCAACATGTCATTTACTAAAACCTTCTCCAAACACGCTGCATCTTATGGTATTATTCCGATCGATTCAGTAGTTTTCGCAGTATAACCGATCAAAAAAAAACCGGCTCTCCATTTATTACTATAGACATATATATACCAAATGTCCTAAAATGTTTTATCAAATATCAAAATATTTTTTCGTATAAAACGCTTCGATATCGATTGTAGCAACATAAGAGATGAACAAACACAAACCCTTTTAGAGCACCCGTAGAGTAAGTAGTACATCAAATACAAATTGATTTATTTACATTTTTATGATTTCTGACAAACAGTTTTATTTTTGAAATACAAAATATGGGACATTCTATCATTAATTTCTTGTATTTTATTTGACAGAATATAGTTATAATTATTGGTTACAATGCAGGAAATAGACATTTTTAATTAACATTAGCTTTGAATCTATCTGTAAATACTGAAAAAACTGTGACTTGTTCAGTTGAAATTGGAGTTCATCAACACGGCCCCGTTATTATCGGGGGTAAATATGTCACAATGTGCCAGAAGGAGGTTTCAAGCTCCCAATGGAAGTTGGCGTACTCACACCACCGTTTTTACATTCTTCGTCTATATCTTTTCTCCAATAATAATTAGTCGTTTATGGCAAAATGATAAGCTGCATTTTTTTTTGCGAACAAAAGTATCTAAATGTGTCAATAGATAGGTAATTATTTTCTGAAGTCCTACGATAGCATACCATTCACGTGTAATTCCCCAAATTTTCATACCTTTATTCTATAAAAATAAATTATAAGCTCGTAAATAAATAAATATAAAATAATATAAAAAATTCGTCTGTCGTCGAACGTGACAACTAAGTTATATTTTGCCGGCAACTCGTTAGAATATTATTGGTACATAATGCGTTATGAATACTTTTTACAACTTTTTCCATTACGTTGTTCAGATTTACGAGAAATAAAATATATGCGCGGCGTAAGATCAATGATAAAAAAAAGTTGATAATGGCTTTCGATCTGAAAATTAGTTTCGGTCACTTGTTAAAGATATTTTAATTTCCGAAGTCAATACTAAATACGCTCTTTCATAATCTGTTACATGACGAAATTAAAATGTATGTAATCGTAAAATATATTCACGTGTCAAATCATGTGTGAAAAATACACTTGATTATGCAGGAAAGTCTGTCCTCTTTAGAACGCACAAAGGGTCTATCTTCGTAAAAGCTCTTTTGTACTGTTATTGTTTGTTTTGTTCACCAAAAGCGATGTTATCAATAACGCCCCTTTTGTTCATATATAGTAACACATATTTACTCAAATTAACATAGATACCATATAAATGGACATTACTAATTTTGTAATTCAATATTATGACTGCTAATATAGTTCATATTAGAATTGATTGCAAACTATTAATATCTTTCAGAAACTGGCAAAGATATTAGAGATACATAACGCTATATTTGGTACTATTTTTAAGGTATTGTGAGTTTATTTAATAAGGTGTTTAAATAAATGAGTCACTGCTTAAACTGTCACAAATGTGTTACAACGTAGCACTATTACTGAGCGTTTAAGGTATTGGCACTCGTTAATAAACTCTATAGTTAATAATGGTATAAGGTGACCTTCTGGTTTTTTTTTTAACCCAGAAACCCGAAGATAGACATTTGTTACAGTAATACATATGCTATCGAAATCTACACACATGTATTCTACAAGCGCCACGAGGCATTAAATATTTGCTGAAAGGACTATGTCGTATTCTGTTTGACTACGTAACAAATTTAGATTATTATGGTTTATATTATTTTATTTGATACTAGCTATCCCAGCGACTTCGTCCGCGTTGAATTAAAATAAATATTGTTCAGTTCGCAGAGTTACAAAATAAATAAATTTCAAAAATAAAAGTAGCTTAAGTTACTCCTTATTACATCAGCTATCTGTCAATTAAAGTACCGTCAAAATCGGTCCAGCCGTTGCAGAAATTAGCCGGGACAAACAGACAGACAGACAAAAATTGTAAAAAATATTATTTTGGTATATGTACCGTCGGCCAAGAAAGTGGTGTACCACCCTAAGGTTGAATGCCGTTTGCAGATTCATAGGTGATAAAGATTAGTTTTGCTTGCAGATTGATCTGACAACTTCTATTGTCGTCTTTATCTGATTATTGATAACGATATTATTTATACCTAATAGAATTTAAAATGTCATGTATAATAATGACGTATGAATACTTATCTATTAGGTTTACGTCATTATTATATGTCTCTTTCAATAATATCTTTTAATAACGAACCTTGTTGTAATTTTTGATGACCAGGAAACTTAATCAAAACTGGTACACTACTTTCTTACCACCGTACCATATCCATATGTATTGAGTCAAAAGCGGTAATTTTAATATTACAAACAGATACTCCAATTTTATTTATTTGTATAGATGGGCAATACTTTCTATTATACTATTATACCTTTTTTATTTTAATCACTTAAAGACCAAGTAATATGGACTATTGCGTGTCCTTTAAATTTATTTAAAATATCTTGAAAAAGCTCTAATATAAAACAACATGTAATAAAATTAATCTTAATGTGTAAATTACAATTCGCAAGCAAAACGAAATCCTCCATTGAATAACTTCGATTAATTGTTTTGAACCCATGCATAGTAAAGACGAACCAAGATGAGCATCACGAGTTATTATAAAGTTCAGAGTTCTCTATCCATTTATTAATTAATGCGTATGTCTTGCTACAATATTGAACAAAATGAAAACACAATATTTAGCTTAACGTGAAAGTTTATCTAATAAAAATAAAAAATAAAAGTGTAACCGTCACTAAGACGTAAGATAAGTCATCATACGTTGAATTTTTCCTACTTATATTTGTATATTTCTTCTTCTTATATATAAAAATGAATCGCAAAATGTGTTGCTAAGCGCAAAACTCGAGAACGGTTGGACCGATTTCGCTAATTCTTTTTTTAAAATGTTCCTTGAAGTACGAGGATGGTTCTTACGGAGAGAAAAATTCAAAAAAAAAATTTACATTTCCTGAAAAAGTCTAAAAACAACACTTTTCTATACTCCCATACAAAAGATTTGTGATAATACTTAAAAGTCAATTTGAACTTTAATACCATACGATAAAGTTTGTGTTAGGCGATACGAAGTTCGCCGGGTCAGCTAGTATGTATATATATTTGTTATAAAGAAACATCAAGGAGTATACTCCAAGTTCTTTTTTCAAATTTTTTGAACCACACAGAATATAAATGATAAAAATGTATGGCGGCGATAAAAATAGCAAACATATGCTTGCTAGCTGGCATTAATGCCAGATGCCCAGCGACCTTATACCGTGGTCCGGTTGTAACCCACATTTTATATACGTTACTATACATTCCTATTACACTATCATCATATATACTCACATGGCAGAAAACATTCTCATTGTCTATGTTCATAGTCTACGAAATGAGGTGAAAGTAATCTGAATCAATATTATAATACAAATATGACTAGCCCGTTGGTGCAGTTTGTAGTGACCCTGCTTTCTGCTCCGAGGGTCGTGGGTTCGGTTCCCACCCCGAGTCTGGGTGTAATATATATATTTATTTGTATATGTATTATTTATAAGTATGTTTATCGGAAAAAAAAATTAGCTATATCAGTCGGCTGTTACCTATAACACAAGCATTAAGTTGCTTACTTTAGGAACAGACGACCGTGTGTGTATTGTGTAGATATTTATTTATTATTTTTTTATTTTATTGTGGAGTGTACAACTTAAACTAAGTATTTGTACTTATATAAGTTACTACTTGATATTTGTATGTAAAATATAACTATTTTTTGTAGTATTGATAAGAAGGAATACAACGATACTTTATCAACACCCGATACAAAATTAAATAAATACAATACTTTATTAATAATTATTAACAAAATTTGAAGTAAAAAGTAAATTTAAAGCAAAGAAATTCTTTAGATAGAGCGATGAACAAGCGGTTACAAACTATGGTTTACTGTACAGAATTCAACATTTCGACCTCTTACAATTTCATTATAACTACAGATTATGTACACAAAATAAAAACAATAACAGGTATAGACAAACCAATTACATAAAATAATTATTATATAATCATTATACGAATCGTTTGATAACATAATTAGTGAACATCTGTTTCATGCAACTGACGGCAAACGATGCGTATTCAATAATTTCAAATTTAACGAATTTCGATACCAACAGCGGGTCCATTGTTAATTATTATTCAATATCGTTAAATTTGAGACCGACCATTGCAGCCAATATTACCTATAATGTTGTCATTGTTGTCATTGTGATCGCATATCATTATTGAAACTTGACGTCAATTGCTTGACCCGTTATTCAAATGTTTGACGTGATTAACCAGTAAAAGATAAATTTAATTGAATCCTAAAAATAAACAAAAATTGCCGACAATGTTCTGATTCATTTTTGTGTTAAAATCAAAGCGAGTTCGAAATTTGGAAACAATCAATTCCAAAGTTTAGTAAAAGTTATACTTCTATTTGTTTTTTATTCGTGAACTTTGTAAAGTCAAAAATTCATTACTTCATCATTTGTTTTTCCTTAAATCACAATATAATCTGATTGACATGAAATATTTATGTCAGGTTGTTTCTGTGCATGTCCAAAATTCCAAGTCATCGGGTACACACACTCATGCATAGAAATAAGCTGCTATGCTTACATCGACTTTAACCTAGTATATATCATTGGTTATTTTGCTTATACTATTTTTTCTTAATACAGATGTGTATAAAACAAAAATTTATTAAATATTATCAAAATTCTTTTTAAGTCTCACATTTCACGAACTTTGTTATATTGAACGTAGTTGGTAGAAATCGTTTGGCATTAAATTAGATGGACAGCACATTATATTAACTTCATGTGTGTATATGTTCATATATTCATGTGTGTAGTAGGTAGGTACTAAGAAATATTATAAATTTAATTTTTTCTTAATATAAATTTATAATTATTTTAGTATAAAATATAAGCAACTAATAAGTATGTTATTAGTAATAAAATATGATACTAGATTATATACAAAGTGCACTGTAGACACGACTAGACATTTATTGTTTAATACATACATTTATTTCGATCTTAGATCATAATTATTATGAATAAAATCACACACACACACGCGTAACACAAAAGCTAGCGATGTTACGAAATGAGCCAAATTTAATGTGTGTTTGTGTGGCAAACTCTGGTCATTAAGAGAACGGAGATAAAAATAGATGTAGCTATTTTAGATAGATGTGTGTCAACGCGAACGATAATTTAACTGATCATTTTATGAAATCATAGCTATATGCTTTGCAGCTTTATTGACTGCAAACATTTTATGTTGACCCTGAATATATTACTTATTTACTTTATATAACTTAGAGCAATGTCACAAAACTATGAAATAGAACAAATTGTAACTTATACTTACAATAAAAGAAACAATAATACGTAATAGATTAAAGGCAATAAGTAAAACAGGTAACAGATAATACTTACAATTAGTAATTTAATT
The DNA here is from genome assembly GCF_905220565.1 of Melitaea cinxia. Lineage (NCBI taxonomy): Eukaryota > Metazoa > Arthropoda > Insecta > Lepidoptera > Nymphalidae > Melitaea > Melitaea cinxia. The sequence continues at coordinate 11,141,570 of NC_059400.1, read as the reverse complement.
ACAGTATTTTTATTGTATATCTAAAGAAATCAACAATCATAAAAAGTCTTTCGAGTAGATCGTGCAACAAATTTAGCTTGATACATATTTAATAACAATTCAAATTATTGCACAGCGTTGAGACACAACGACATAATCTAGAAAAATAATAACAATACTGACAGTTAAACAGTTTTGCTTTAAATGACATTTATTCACAGAAAATTCTAACTCATCATTACTTTTTTTTATAAATAGAGGTTATTATATATATATATATATATATCTATATATATTGAATGAATCACGAAAATCCTGTCAACACAAGAGTAATACAAAGGTCATAACACTTCGTTGATCTGGCACTTTGACAAGTTGTATAATATTAGCAGAAGGTGTTAACGAAAACAGGAAACGGGGCTATTTGAGTAACTATTATGAACCTACGAAGCACAATTTTTATCTCTCTTACGTAAATGTAATGTTCTATTTTTATTGTTTCAGGTGAGTCAGGTCGCTTACATAAATACGGTATAGTATAACAAGTTACTATTTAGACACATATGGGAAGGTGAAAAATTAAAAAAGCTATTTAATACGGCAAAAATTTTAAAAAAATGTCAAAAATACTGAAACATGTCAATAAATCATTCGACAAGCTGTCAACAATGATGATGAATGACGTGAAATAAGGTTTACATCTAAATAATTATAGTACTCGTTTTTTTTTTAAATTTATTTTTACTTAGTACCCTTACGCTTCAGCTTGTAATATCCCACTGCTGGGCATAAGCCTCTTTCTCCACGTAGGAGAAGAATCAGAGCTTAACCCACCACGCTGCTCCAATGCGTGTTGGCGGATATATTCCCTACTATGAGTAACGATCGCTATCAGGTGTACATGATAACAACTGGTACCGACAGCCTACGTGCCGTTATCATTAGTATGACCCCTTAAATTTAAGCTATGCTAAGTATTAACGTAGTGTATGAGTTAAGCTAAAAATCTAGAAGATTATCATTAAAACCCAACAATGTTTGATAGTTATATTAGAAAAGTACCGACATTATTTTTAAGGTAAATACTACCAGAAATAAAATAATGCGTAAAGTATAAATTTCTACAAAATTTGGTTTGTTACAAAAAGTAAGAATGAAAGTTATGACTACTTAATGTTAATTAAATAACTTTTTAAAGTGTCTCAAATTTAGTAATAAAATTAAATCCGTGATAAAAACGTCCACACTTAATTCAATAAAAAATATGTCTGTAAAAAATCTTATACTTAACAACTTTGAATAGCAAAAGACTAAGTTTTAATTAGAGAAAAGAGAGCCAAGTATTTGTAGTTTGTACCAATTTTCTCGACGAGATAAAAATGATGTTTCCATAAGTGGTACATTAATCAGTATTTACTTATTTCTCACGCAAATTTTTTCTTGCAAAGTGAATTAGCAAGTCTGCTTATTCTATGTTTAAGTTTTATTCTTAAAATTCGCACTTAAGCCTTTTAACATTAAAATAAAGGTTTATTTACATTTTAAACAAACAATATTTATAGTCTATCAGAAGGAGAAAACTCATTAAAACCATTTAATGTTTTATTGTTTACGTAAATGAAATAGAATGTATGCTTATTAATGAACAAATGTTCTATAATTATTTATTAAATTATTGATTATCAATTGTTTAAAAATAAAAAGAGCAGTTACGTAAATACTAAAAGAAGATTAATATAATAAATAGAAAATAAATTAATAAAATAAAATAACACGAACATTATTTTTACATATAATATTACAATTATAATTAGATACATAAAACTTTTTTTAAATTTTAAGAATATATATGTATAGAAAAAATATATTGTATGTATAAGAAGAAGTAGGCAACACGTGAATTATTTTAAAATACGAATAAATCAAAAGGTAAACAACAATAATATTTACTTATAATATCTAAAAAGTGTTATGTTTCAAGACAACAATGTGAGGGTACTTGATATCGTATTGACATTAGTTTAATGGTTTTCAGAGATTTTGATACCAATGACCTATAAGTCAGCGGTTTATAACCGCAGTTGCGGTTTTGACAAATTACTCTATAAGTTTGTATACTGAACATTGAATGAAATAATGTGAATAGCTTAAAGGATCAATTTAGTTATATGGCAATATCATATGTAATATGTTCTCATTGTTAGTCAGTCAGTCAGTTCAGCCTATTGCAATCCACTGCTAGACTGCTGCTGCCTTCCCAAGCTCGCGCCAGATATTCCGGTTTTCCGCAATCCTCATACAGCCTACTCCGGCAATCTTACGTTCACATTAAGTACATAGAAATACATACAAAACATAGATATTATCAAATGATTACATAAATCAAGCCATTCTTATCTAGTAGATAAGACTTCCAGAAAAACTAATATAAAATATATTTATAATTATCGTATCAAAAATTAATATTTATTAATATGTACGTATGATTTTATTTTCGGTTTAAGCGAACAGCAGGTTCGATCTCCACTGGAACGATCAATTTTTGATATGATATTCAAAAATGTTTAGAATTCCTAATGTGTGGGTAACACAAAAATAAAATCGTACATATTAAAAATAGCATGGTGTCGTCTCCTGTCAAAGATTTTCATTATAATATGAAACTTTGAATAGTAACGGGTTTCTGTAAAGAACTTACTATAGACGGCGCCACGGTTCGCTTAAACCGAAAATAAAATCATCATATCAAAAATTTCGATCTAGCGGGTACATCGTTCCATAGCTTAATTGGCTAGAGCGCGCCAACACGGTCAGTCGGAGACGCAGGTTCAATCTCCGCTGGAACGATCAATTTTTGATATGATATTCAAAAATGTTTATGAATATTTATCTTAAATATATTACCTTATTCAAAACAATGTCTTACTAAGTCCCTAATATACGTACGCTTCTCAATAAGAATCTTCTGAAGTACCAGTGTTGTTATAGACTCACGTTATATCCATTTTAATCATGGACTTAAATTATTTATTAGTGAATTTTAATTTTATTTCGGCTGTATTATTAAATTAAATGAGTCCCATTGCCAGTCCAGTTTTAGCAATAAATTATTATAATTTTATTTTATGAGTTCTATGATTGTTTTGTTCAATAATATAGGAAATATTTGAGTAAGATAAAATAGATTAGATTTAAAGCTTAATTTGACGTAATTTGAAAAGTTTTCTTATTAGTAAAAATCAATAAATAAAAATGCTCATTTAAACGTATTCAACCTATAATAATACTATGTTATTATGTTTGTTATGTAATATATATATATATATATATATATATATATATATATATATATATATATATATATATATTTGATAACATCTACTCTACATGTTATAAAAAAATGTTTAACCAATGAAAACAAAGTGATTTATTGAAGTCTTAATAAGGGTTCCTTTTCACCTTAAGGTACGAAATTGTAATAAAGGCTTAAAGGGTCTCTAAAATCACATGTGTATTTTTCCTGTTGGATTAAATAGCAGAACCTTTTTGTAGTTGTTTTGACAACTTTGGTATAAAATCCAACAAGTAAAGTTTCATTCTCACAGCAAGTTCTAAGCTGCGCGTTCGTTTTTGTGACGGGAATCCCTAATGTGCATGACTTACTCAAGAACAAAGTTAAATAACCAACTACCAGTCGTTGGATGTTTAATCAAAAGCCTAAGATCCCGCTGCAAAATCGTTCATCACGTAGATAATCAAACTAATTTCTACAAACATTTATGAACAGGCAAATACATTGATAACAGGATCAGTCAAAAATGCCCGCAAATATTTTTAATTAATTTTCAAAGAATAATTCATTCACTTATATGCATGTTTTTATATCACATCAAAGCTTATTTTTACCTGTCCGCTTCACGTGGAATGTCCCAATTATTGAAACGGTGTGAGGTGTATCTTCCAAATGAATAAACCGATTTTAACTAATTGTAAATATTCCGATCTCTCTTCGATAATAAATATATGAAAATTGGCTACAATTTACAATCGTTTTAAGTATATTAAACGAATCACTATTCATCACTTTACTAATATATGTATATCGAAAAATCTAGTATCTAGATAGATATATAGGTATGACATAGCCATAAAATTCTATTTTCATACGTAAATTCTACGCAAACATAAACAACTTGATTTCCCATAATAACATTATTTATAACATGTTTTTTTATAACGTAAGTTCTATTGCAATACAATTTTTAAAGGTTTAACGACATTACAATTATTTGCGTTTTTATACTATGGCACATGTGTGTTTTATATAACTAGGTCGGCAAACAAGTGTACGGATCGCCTAATGGTAAGCGATTACCATAGCTTATAGACATCTGCAGCACCAGAAACATCGCAAGCGCGTTGCCGACCCTATCCCCAATTTCCTACACGAGCTCTGGTCACCTTACAAACAACACTGCTTGAAAGTAGTATTATTTAGCTGTGATCTTCTTAAGGTCGAGGTACTACCTCCGTCGGGCTGCTCCATATTTTGACCAGGAAATTTTCTGCTGTGCCCTACTTCAGTTAAGATGATGATACACATAGTATCAGTGTTTAATAAATAACAAAAGAATTAAATAAAAATAAATTTTGCGCAATTTATTTTTGTATCTTAACAAATCTATTGATTAACCACGAACATTGCAGAGCACTTAAAGTTCTCGTATGGATACGGGCAAGGCTTTCTCAATTTCGGCCTAATTGAAATCGTTTTGGTTCACTTTTAATTTATTTACGTTCCCTTTGATGTCAGCGCGTGATTTTAATAAATAATCAATTTTCTCAATCTGATTTTATCTTCGGCAACCGTAGCATATTTTACTAGATAAATTCATTTCATTTTCTTTTTTATCTTAGATATACATCAAATTTTGTATTCCTGGATATTATTTTATTAGGTTTTTATAGAATTTTCAACGCTGAACCTTATTATTCCTGTCTAGAATAATATGAGACTTAATTAACTAATAAATCGTTAATCAAACATCTCCACAATGTACTTCGATTAACAATGGTTCTAGTGTAACGATGCGAGTAATTGTCTCGACGCCAACGATCGAGGTTTCGATTCTAGCTTGACAGAAATTTGTATTTGCACAAACTTTCTGGTCGTCTTTGTCAGTTTCCACCACCATGCCTTGGAGAGCACGCAAAACCTGCTTTCTCGATTGTTATGACAGAACCTTGATAATGATCATTACATGTGGTAAGGAAATTATTTACCAACCGTCGTTGGTGCGGGATAAATGCAGCTGCAACCCTTATTCTGTATAGAAAAGAAAATGTTTACTGTTTTGTTGACCACCAGGCGTCGAATCTTTTACAGGTTAATTCTATCAATATTGTGATTGAAATATAATAAAGTGACCTGAAAAAAAAAACTTTTTTTTATCTGAATATAAATACATCGTTAGATCTTAACAAACGCACAGATTGAACACATGGTTCTAGTGTAACGATGCGAGTAATTGTCTCGACGCCAACGATCGAGGTTTCGATTCTAGCTTGACAGAAATTTGTATTTGCACAAACTTTCTGGTCGTCTTTGTCAGTTTCCACCACCATGCCTTGGAGAGAACGCAAAACCTGCTTTCTCGATTGTTATGACAGAACCTTGATAATGATCATTACATGTGGTAGGGAAATTATTTGCCAACCGTCGTTGGTGCGGGATAAATGCAGCTGCAACCCTTATTCTGTATAGAAAAGAAAATGTTTACTGTTTTGTTAACCACCAGGCGTCGAATCTTTTACAGGTTAATTCTATCAATATTGTGATTGAAATATAATAAAGTGACCTGAAAAAAAAAACTTTTTTTTATCTGAATATAAATACATCGTTAGATCTTAACAAACGCACAGATTGAACACATAGTATGTCAATATTTATATGCTGATCGCGGCTGCAAGATAAATAATAATCTTTTCGCCTTGGTGCAACAAAATCCAGTCATCCATGCCACCGCTCTCATAAAACCACTCTAGAGATGTGATAGATACCTAAGTACCAGAAGTGTAAATACTACAAACTCGTTTTAATATTACACTAAGAATGGAAATTCACAAATCTTCGATGTATATTTTAAGAGCCGCCGGGCATGTCCAAAGTCGTCGAATGGAGATACAATTTCAGACATGCACCAAAAACCTCGTTGAATTGGACATTCGCAATGATATAATTATATGTAAACATTTGTAATGTAATATTGCTGAAAATATTAAAATACGAGATAGATAGATATATATATAACAATAATTTCTCAATATAGCCACCCCCTCTCTTCCCGTGGGTGTCGTAAGAGGCGACTAAGGGATAACACAGTTCCACTACCACCTTGGAACTTAAAAAGCCGACCGGTGGCGGGATAACCACCCAACTGCTGGCTTTGAAATACACAGGCCGAAGACGGGCAGCAGCGTCTTCGGTGCGACAAAGCCAGTACTGCGGTCACCAACCCGCCTGCCCAGCGTGGTGACTATGGGCAAAACACATGAGTTCACGCTATTTTTGGCGTAAACTTGTGGAGACCTATGTCCAGCAGTGGACTGTATAGGCTGTAATGATGAATAATTTCTCAATATATTCCACCCTCGGCTTCGAAGACATCTTTGTATGTTTGTTGTTGGTTGGTTTGTTGGCACTAGCAGACGGCCTCGTTTTTTGAATATTCTTCATTATACTCCGCTTCTGTTGATTGTAGCGTGACGTTATAACAAATATATAATAGCCCATAACCTTCCATAATGAATTACTTTTTTAATTCGAACCAATAGTTTCTACGATTAGTGCGTTGGACCAAAACTCTTCAGCTTGCTTGCAGTATAGATTGATTGTTGAAACAACGTTAAGATCAATATCACAAAACGATATTTCAAGAAGATATCGTTTCGGAGCGAGTCTCCGATCACTTGACCTGATTTAATGATTGATTAAACACACAAACTAATTCGGTGTAAACAAAGGTAAACATTTATCGATGAGGATTTAAACGTGTTCACCTAACAGCTTATATCACGTAGACGGGGTGTGTCAGCTAAGCCAATTTGTTCAAAACGACCGAATAAACACACGTCGATTGTCCGCTTTAGGGAGATTTATAGCGAGATCGTAAAATGCAGTACTCTGTATGAGAACGCCTAAATTGAATGGAGTAGGTATAACTCAACCTTTGAATTTACTGTCTTTTATTTGCGCACATATTGTTAAAATTGTAGCACAGCCGCCAATAATGATATTCGACCGGATTAATCATAAAACTGCTATTTCTTTTTGTAAATTGGGTACATTTTCGTTGAAACATAATGGTAAATCATTTTTTGCAACTTTTCTATTAAATATATACCAATTTAATGGCGCGTTGGCGCAGCGGTCACAGCACTGGGGTTCGCGGGTTCGAGGCCCGCTAACGACAGATATTTGTATTGGCCATAAAAAATGTTGGTCTTGGTCTGGGCGTTTGTGCTTGTGTATTTTATATCTGATCCAAGACACAAAAAAGAAAATGCTACTGGGGCCTTTGAGTGTGAAGCGTTTATTTATAAATGTGTATTTTATGGTAATAAATAAATACTTTACATTTTGACTATTTATTAATTATTGTGCAAAGAAAACATCTTAACAAAATCCATTCTTATACTTACTTAACTGTTGTCACTTAAATGGTGTGGTTTAAAACAAACATATACTACAGTATATACATTTAATATATTATATATTTTATATTAGCGATTTGGCGGCCCGGGGCACCAGCGGAGGGCGAAGCACCAAGTGCAGAGAGCCCGAGCGCGCCACCGCCTCCGCCGCCGCCCGTATGGTCCCCCACTAGCACCACCCCATCACCACAGACACCGAAGAAGACCTTCCGTCCCGTCCATTTTGAGGAAACTCCACCACCGAGACGAAAATTTGGCGTAAGTTAAATCTTTAATCCATTCTATGTTTTTAGTAATTTAAAGAGTTGTTTCGGTTGATTATTTGAGCCGCTGACCTCAAATCAAATTCTCACAGAAATAACGAGGAAGCCTAGTTTTTTTATCTTCTCATTTGATATCTTAGTCTGTATAAAGGTATGATATTAGGGGAAAAGGAAAATCTGTTAAACTTCACAGAATTTTTTAACTCTACAATACCGTCTTTTTATTAAAGTAAAGTGCGTTTGTTATTCTATTGCAAATTGAATAACTGTATATGTATTTGTATTTTGCTTAACTCGATTATCTGACCTTTGTCATACTTTAATAATAACCACTGACAGCGGTTACATGATCTCTGAATCATTACGAGAACAGAAAATTAGATAATACTCACAGAAAATGTTAGATGACGAGTTAATTTTATTTTCATTTTACCTGGATTTTTAAGAAATAATAGTTCGCTTTCATTAACATATAATACATATTTGTTTAGATCAATAGGTGTTCGAATGGTGAAGGTGGTCTTGATCTTATTCTTTCATTTCCTGATTCTGAAAGCAAACTCCTGTTAATTGTTAGAAGTTATGGAGCAATTACGTTACGGAACGGCGATTTTATCTCCGTACTCTCCGACACCGTAGATTATTGTGGTCACGTAACCTTCACTGTTTTTTTATACAATTAGGTTGGCCAACAAGAGTACGGCTCACCTTACTGTGAGCATTTACCATAAATTATAGACGCCTCCACGACCAGAAGAATTATAAGCACGTTGCCGACTCTACTCCTAAACCCAACTAGGAGTTCTAGTCACCTCACTTACCACAGGAACAGAACACTGCTTGAAAGCAGTATTGTATAGCTGTGATCTTCTGTAAGGTCGAGGTACTTCCCCAGTCAGGATGCTTCAGATTTTGAGCAGTATACTTTCTGCTGTGCCCTATCTCAGTTAATCAGTTATCGCAAAGCTCGTAATCTTAGTAGGATATGATCGCAAGTCGGGTGTTTATTTGGGATAGATGCAAGATGTGATGGAAGGCCTCTTAGTTAGGGCCAGCGAAAGAAAATCAAGATGCCTCGACGACGGCCTTCGAACCGTTAGATTTATCGCGTAACATACGTTTGGTTACGCGTTGAAACACGTCGTAAATATACTATTTAACTTTATAAAGACATATATGTATTCTTCGGTAGCCATTAACACGCTGGCGCGACAGATAAAGGTGAAAAACCCTTTGTTACTTTTTAGCCTAAAACTGTTGGATGTCGTGAGTTGTGTTCACTTTGTATTTTAATTTATCTTATTTTTAGTCGTTTCAGAATGAACAATTAAAGTACAAGAGAATAGCGAAATTAACTGTAGTACTAAATAGTATTAAAATGGAACCGTTTTATTGAGATTTACCGTAAAAAGTAGCGATTTTTATTACATTTATGTTTACAGGTTGATAGAACAATACAAATATTTATGAACTTACTTGACGATTTAAGTTTGCGCTTCTTCTAAAAAAATGTAAAAACAATCATTTACTAGAATAGTTGTTAGGAATAATTGTGTTTGTTTTAAAACAAAATATACCGATTCCAATTTACATCGACAAGCAAACGGCAAGTACGAATTATTAGGTAGGTAATTTAAAAACTACTCATTATATTTTCCTCAAAGTCAAATAGCAAAGCAAAATCATGACAAGCACCAGCTTTTCAATAAAATAATACCAAGTACAAAATTATTAGGTTGGACGTACAAAACCAAAAAATAAATAAACTTTCGTGTTAAGAACCTCTTCCTTTTGTAAAGTCGGTTAAAATAAGATAGTGTTTTCTGTACAAACAGCAGTAACATATAAGTATTTTATTTATGGAAAGAAAAGATTACTACTTAGAAGAAAATATTACTTTAGAAATAAAATAAGATAAGACAATTCTGCTAATTTAACGAGTTTGTTTTTATTTGGAATTGATATTTGTAGAGATATATAAAAAATACTTTAGCAATTATTGTGAAATATGAACACAATATACAATGAGACTGGTATGCTGTCATTATTTCTAAATACGTATAACGGTAATGTAAAACTTACGTATTTTTTTTTAATAAAAATAACCCAAAAATGTTCTAAAACAAAGTAGAAAATACGTTAGTCTAATTACAACCATATCATATATATTAATACGCTAAGGTTAAGGTGTTTGCCTCACTTTTTAGAAAAAACCTCACAATTACTCTACATAAATTATATATTATTTTATAGATTGTTAAGCACTCTACCGGCATCCAAAACTAAAAAATAAATATCATTGCTTTTGTTTTTGTAAATTAATTAATTATTAAAATGATATATATGACGGCTTTAATTTTGAAACAACGTTAACATGATTGACGGTCGGTAAATTTTTTACTTATTTAGAGCAAATTATTCGCACAAGTATTGCTAGTGTTATTTCATAATTAGAAAATCTGACTCTACATGACATATATATATTTTTTATTTTCATTAAAGATATAACAGTTTGTAGTAATTCGTGCATATTTTTAACTGACTTCAAAAAAACGAGGAGGTTACTTGAATCGACCGTATATATTTTTTTTATGTATGTTCGGGGATAACTCCGTCGTTTATGAACCGATTTTGATAATTCTTTTTTTGTTGGAAAGGAAATATTCCTAGTTTGGTACCATGACAAGGAAACCAGGGTCTGATGATGGGATAGAGGAATCGAGGGAAACTCTCGAAAATCCGCACAACTTTTTAATGAGTGTACCGATTTTAATGATTTTTAATTTAATCGAAAGCCGGTGTTTATCATGTGGTCACATTTAAATTTCATCGAGATTTGATTACAACTTTTGGAGTAATCTTTGATAATGCGTATTTACTTGACTCACACAACACATGAGTTCACGTTATTTTTGGCGTAAACTTGTGGAGGCCTATGTCCAGCAGTGGACTGTATAGGCTGTAATGATGATTTACTTGACTATTTTGTCGTCTACCTACGTTGTATAATTGAAGTCGGTTTTTCTTCGTTTGCCTGCAAACACAATTATATTCCTTTGTAATTTATTAAATTTAAAGATGAATGAAATACTGCTATTTATGACTAAAAGGAAAGGTATCAAATAACCAATATTTTTAAGACTCTGTCATTTTGCTATTGTGTCTATTATAAATGATGGATTTGATTCAATGTAATAGAATTACGAAGTAAATTACAAAAAAAGTGTTATACTTGTAGTTACCGAAAAGGTCAAGTGAGGAACTGTAAACTGTTATTTCTGATATCAATCGATTATTTATTTAGTACGAAGTTATTTTCCTTATGAAATAATGTACAATTTCAGAGTTCAGATCAGAACGGGTGCACCAGCGGTTCGGAGAGCGAAGGGCGTCTTCGAACATCTTTAAGCGCACCGGCAACAGGACTCAATACCTTAGGATCTTCTTCTAGTAGTCGCTTGCCAAGAGCCCAAAACCCCACCGTGACACTATTGCAGAAAGCTAGAGGTAATGTTATTTATTTTGTTTTTAATACATATCAGTATTTCAACATATTATTATGTTAGCCACAAAACAATGTTTTTTTTTTACAAATTATATGAAATAGTTTTCGAATTGCACTGTAGTTTAATTATTTCATTGAATACATCGTTCACATTTTCGTTCAGCGTGTAACTTTTAAAGATTGATATATATTTATTTTACAAATGATTTTTAAGTAAGCTATTTAACTCTAAAATCAATGAAGTTAAAATTAAAAAAAACTGCGTCGCGTTGTATAGTTGTGTATAAATAGTTTCAGGCGCTATTTTTTCCCTTTGAGTAGTACAGTAGTAACAATCTAAATAAATAAAATAAATTTATTAATTCTTAAATATTAACAACAAGTTGTACACTACACAAGTCAGTCCGTATTATACAGCCAGGAATTTTTAATGTGAGTCACAGCATAATTACAATTCAAGAGCCCTCGTTGTAAATGTTGTTCCACGCATACAAAGTTACACAATATTTGTCATACCATAAAACAATAATAACGTGATGTTTTAAATTTAATTTAAATTTTCAATTTTAGATCATATTAACATTGCTAATTGTAAACTAAGTTTCGACGGTCTACTTGAATTGTATCTTATCTAAAATGTTAGTCAAATGTTACCTATAACACTTTCATTAACCCTAGAAATATAACGTTATTTTTAGTACGGAAAACGATGCACCTGAGAAGCACATAATTTTTTGTCAAGATTTACTTACAAATTATAAATAAGTGATATAATTTTTTTAAATTATGTCCAATTTCACATTACTAATATGTAAATAAAAAACAAAATGTGTAATGTTATTTGTTTATTATTAGAAATTATGTTAGAAAATTACAGAAAGTAACAAAAATTAGAGTTATGTAGGAACTATTTTTTAGAATTTTTTCTTATAAAATAGGTGACATTTGTATTTTGTCTTAGTAGCTTTCTAGGGCTAAGTAGCCTGCCTTAGGAATAGACGAAGTAGTACGTTAAAGTACCTTAGTGATCTTATTGACATGTACCAATTATCGCAGTAAATTCTTAATTAAAATATTATATAATGTAATTTCTTAATTCTTTCTTTTCTTTCTTCTACCTGAAAAACTGTAATTACGTGGTTATTTAATATTTCCGATATCCCACTTTGCAACGAGTTTTGATAAATTTATGAACAAGAACTTTGTAATTTATTCACGTCCATATTGTTGAAACAAGGGTTAATTGCCGTCAAAGTTTTATAAATAGTCCACGCAGTTCCCCTTTCATTATAAATTACGGAACGCTGATAACTGTTTCCTCCTTTACAAATTACAGACGCGTTGATAACTCGTCTCATTGTCCTAAAAAATATTTGCAGATGTGACAATTTGTTTACCTCTTAATTGCTTCGAATCGTCATCCCTAATCCTACCTCCTGTAATCTCAAATTTGTATCCCTTTGAATTTAATAATGTTAATTAATAAACGCGAAACACGAATTTCTCTGGCCTAGTTAGCAGGTATTCATTTTAAATTGAATTAGTAAATTGTGTTTGAAAATTGTTGACAGTTTGTTTTCTTAATTATGTGGTATTTAAATTAATTAATATCAGGGTTATAATCTAATATGATTATCTATTTTAAGCGAGTTTATAAAATAATGTATCTGTAATACTTTTAGTATGTAAATATATTTATTCTCCGTTATAGCATTTGATAAAGCTTACGATAAAATAAGAAGGTTTGTGATACCTTAGTCAGAAAACAGTAAAGTAACAGTCAATTTAATTGAATGACGTGTTCAATATTGTATCATTGAAAATGAAAAAAATATCGCGATCGTAACGTTTGACTATGACTGAAACGAAGGCTGACGAGGGTCTAGCAATATTATTAAAGTTTAATAGGGTATCACAATGCTATTTAGATGACGGCACTACGGATCGCTGGAGATTATTATTATCTGATTGAAATTTAACACAGTAAAAATAAAAAGACAATAGTTACATCTGAGTCTTTCATAAATAAAATTTAGTGCTAGTCTTTTGATTTGAGCTGATTTTACTATCATGATAAATAAAATCGAATTGTTTCTCTAGTTTTATATTCAAAAAATATTTCAATTGTGTATAACATGATAATGAAATATCGTAATAAAATTTTTCTTAACAAAATCTAATTATGTTGAACATGGTAAACGTTTGCTTTAAAACGTTGGTATACGAATAATGCTAATATTGATTATTTTTTTTACTCAATTCTTATAAATTTAAATCAAACTTCAAATATAATAGGATCTAAAATTAGTAATTATTGTTTTCATTGCCTTTTTTAGTCTACTTTATTTACTTCTCATGAACTACTACTACTACAAAAAAAATGTATATGAATTTATTACTGTAATACACTATTTCATATTTATTTTATTACTGTAATACTTCAAAGAATATATAACTGTCTATATCTGATATATTTTTATTTATTTTTCTAGAGGGTCAAACCTCTCGTGGACCGAGCAATTACTCACAGGAGAGAGATCCCCGCCATCACCTTCCACGTGACCGGCCATCGCCTCCTAAAGGTGACCCAGGTAAATATATCAAATGAAAGTGTAGTAACTTCGTTATAAGTTATATTGAATAGTAAGGTAGTATAACTAACAAAACAGTAATCAAGGGCATTGTTGTCGCTTCTGTAGAAAATATAATTATTAATAACTAATTAACTTTTGTACTGTTTTGAAATTTGCTACAGCTAGTGATGCGACAACTTATTTTGTTATAGTGTGTGTCAGATTATAAAACCAAATCTCGCGGTAGTTCGATTTATTATAATATTCTTGTAAATTGATCATTTGCTATTAAAACTAATTTCTACATACCTATTTTTGATACTATTTTTCTTGAACTAGAGTAAGTATTAATAAAAACTTTTATTAATTTCAGTGCATGCATTGCGGAAAGAATACGCTAGCGAAGGTGAAGGCGACCGCAGTGACTACGAGCGGAGTCAGAAAATGACTGACGCTAAAAAGAAAATTGAAGGAATTGGACCCACTACCAAAGACGGAATGCCTGTAGCACTCAGATCTGTAAGGAAAATATTGTTTAATTAATTACATTTGATACTTATTTCTCTAGAAAGTATGAATATTCATGATTATTAAATATGAATAGTTACAAAGTACTTACTGCTAATTCATTTGCTTGTAGGTCGAAAAAATTACATTTATGTTATATTAGTATAAGTAAATTTTTACCGTCAACATCAAAGATAATATTCAAAAGTTGTTTGAAAGTTTCGATAATTTTTTTTTTTTTTTTCAATATTACTCATACAAGAGTTGAAACTTATCTCGTAAATTTGTGAAATGTTGGCACTACTTTAGCCAAAATTTATTATATTATCATTTTGCTATTATTTTTAAAAACGAAAAAATAACAATCAGTTTTGTTTTTAATTTAAAAAGTTTGTCTTAAATGAAATAGTTCGTCACAATCCTTTTTACGTCCGCTGCTGAACATAGACCTCTCTGACACAACTCAAAAGACATCATAATTATTCTGTATGAATATAATTAACTTTATTTGTTTAATCACGCTTAAATTAGATCGATATGACATGTGAAAACTATCTTGTGTTAAATAGCTTGTTTACAGAAGACGGTCATAGGTTAAAAAAGATAACAAAAAGTTGGAGATCAAATATCATTAAAAATGCGCAAATATTTTTTTAAAATTACGTAAAAATTTTGGCAAGAATTTTATTTATATTAAGTACTACGACATACTGTTTACAAATAAAACTTGTTGATGTTTTCACATTATGAATTAATTAATGTTTACGCGAAGTTCACTCATTATAATGAAACATTTTTCGAATTTTATCACGGTTTATTAAGTTTTTTAAATGCCCGACGTTTCGGATACTTTACAGCAACCATGGTCACGGTAGGACCTCCTCCCGTTCATTTAAAAAAAGTTGTTTTATTACAATTATTATTGAAGTTACTTTTACAAAATGAAATTGTGGTCTGAAAAATATTTTCTTTGTTGTTGTAGGAAGTAAAGGACCCCTCGAGGTGGTACAAAAAAATGTATGACACGATACATAAAAACAAATATGACGGTAAGCTGCGAAAGTATTTTATACACGTTTATTTTATTTGTTGTATATTTTTTTTTATTCATGAATTTTACACAAATATCATACATTTTCTTTTTCAGAGGATTATGTGACTATACGATACAAAAATCAGCGAGGTGATTATTATATATTTTCAAAATTATTTAATTCATCGTCACCACATAACGCTTTTAAATAACATTAAATAAGTATTTTTATATGTTTTAAATCACAATAATCATTGAATTTTCCCTCTTCATGTGCTCTCGGGTCAGTTTGAAAAAATCTCTGGCTTGATTAAAAAAATGTTTTTTGATTTTGTATTATAATAATATTTCACTATATAATATATCACACACTGTAATGATACATTTATTATGATATAACGTTTGTAATTTAACAAAAGCCATATTCAGTCAACATTATTCATCATTATTATATTATAGAGGCGAAATTCAACCTCTTGCCTAAACCAACATGGTCACCATTTTATTACATCTTTGTAATTATAGTCATGAAAGCTAATTGTGTAAATTGGTACATATTTTTGTTGAATAGTTTTTACAAGGTAAATAAAATGCATTACAGATCATTATCAATAAATAAGAAATAGTATGAGTATATAAAACTGAAAATTTTATTAAACCAATCTTTTTTTAATTTAATTTACGTGTTTTTTAAAATTAGACTTTAGTCTATACAGCTAAATTATCATATCAATAAAATTTATACATTTTATAGCCACATACTAGCACTACATTACACTAGCATCCCGCCCCGGCTTCGCACGGGTATTTAACAACAATTTCAAAATATTTTTTTTCACTAATTCTTTTAAAAATATTATATAGCCTATGTCACCCGCGTATGACAAACATACAATCAAATCTTTCTTCTTTATAATATTAGTATAGATGAAAAATATACCACAGAAACTTCTAAAGTTGTTATTCTAGCTTAATCTGATTTTAATAAAAATTTATGTTTAAATATGTTGTCATTGTGGTAAAGGTTACGTAGAACTTAGCTCATGTTCATACACATGTATGGCTCGACCGAGGTAGTACCACATTTCTAAAAGAAAATCTTCGTGAAGTGGCTAAATATGCAGAGTTATGAACGGTCATTGAACGAGTTCAGGAAAAGAATACCTTATTTTCCTATTGTAACAAAAAAAAAGCTTAATCTACTACGTTGTCCTTTTCTGGTTAGTAAGTACAATAAAAATAAAATAATTTTAGGTGAAATACAAAGACCAAGTAGCAATAGATCGCAGTATGCATACTTCGATCCTCGCTCAGGATACCTCAGTGAACCCGAAGGCGGTCTCAGTAGACTAGCGTCGAGCACATGGAGCGACGCGTACGACAGTGACGTAACTTCCGGCCCCAGACGCCGAACGGCTTCCGTTCAAGAAGACAGGAGATACGATAACATGTCGTCATCCTATGCAGCAAATAATAAGTGAGTTTGCGTCTGTGCTTGACAGCTTATGATGAAGACAGATATCCTCCATAATCGTCATTAGAATATAAAAATGAGTAATTAAAATATAAATTGAGTAGTCTGACTATTCAGCACACATGCAAATATTATACTTTCAATACTAGCGATAGTACATTTTATTCTAACATTTTTTTTAAATCATGTAAAAAGAAAATATCTTGTATGAATTTTTTCTAACAATTGGATAATGAATTGCCATTGGTTACACTTAACTTTGTAAGTGATAGTCGTCTTCACAAGTGATAGCCGCTGACTAGTCGGTACATCTCTAGTTATTATATATTGTTGAAAAGAATGTTTGTATGATATGGTTTCTGTTAAAATTTTAGATACAGCACATTAGCTTCAGCAAGAGCCCGGCAGGAAGTGTACAAAAATCAACCGGGAAGAATAGAAAACTACGTGCCAGGAAAATCTTCCGTCATCGATAAGGAGGCCAAACAGGTAAAACATGAGAAGGAACATTTTAAACCCTTTTTTACAACAGGGATGTGAGGTCATAAAACATAATTAAGAAATGAACATAACATCCACAAATCTTGGTTATGGCCTATATCTAAAATCATTTTTTATTTCATTTCATTTACACCATCATATCTCATCGGTTATAAGTCACAAATCATTCATCATACAATCATAAAACTTAAAGATAGCTCTACCAAGCTGCATAGTATTAGAAATCAACAACAACAAAATTGATTTGTTTTCTTTTTCTAGTGGTGGGACGAGGTCATGGACATTTTTGACGGGGTACGATTTTTAATTTTATTATCTGTGTACCTGTGACTTAACTACTGTAACATTTTACTTCGTTTTGTATTTTAATATTGGCTTTAGCTTTCAGTTATACACTTTAAATAAAAATAAATAAAAATCCGACGGAAGACTAGTTCCTTAAATGCACAGAAATATACTTCGACAAAAGTATTATTTTGCCAAATCTTCACCTATTTGCTTTCATACTATAATCTGATGCTAATTATTAACAGAAGCGATAATTCGTAACAATAACTGTATTGAATTAAACTTTTACCCACCAGCATTGACAAAGTTTTGATAATACATTTCTATAAGATTGAAGAGAGAGTTATTCCTTTCCTTTAGTACCTTAATTGTAAAGAAAGATAAAAAAGAAATATGACTTGAGTATTAAAAGCCGTACCATGTTTAATTTTATCTTTACTTGTCTTACTGAATACACGTTCTGCTGATCTTTACAGTTTAACAACTTATAAGCGGAAATATAAACGCTTGATTTATTCAACAATTTTAACCTTCTTATTAATGGTTTAAATTAGAAAATCCACTACAGGAAGTACACTTTAAGAGACTAAATTATAAAGTAATTAATAATTCCGTTAAATATTTGCTGGAAAGCGTTTATATTTCTGCTAATACATTTGGCTTCACTAAAGCATATAATGCTATGTCCACATCGCTGCTTGGGCGCGGCCGGCACTAACAGTGGTTAGACGAGAATTCTCCTCTGCCTCCTTACTCCACATTACTCGCTCGTGCTATCCAGAAGAGTGTAAGGTTCCTTAACATGTCTGCATGTTGTGGTGCCTTTCATGTTTCGAAAATATTCTCAGTGTGACAATTAGCAATAAAGATTTTGGTTTTAGTATGAAATATAGCATGCCGAATTGACCAATATTGACCTATATTGACCATCATTATCATCTAATGATAACAAAATACTATCGAAACCCTTAAAAAATCAACAAGGAAATTTATCACTTTACTGAATTTTATTTCTTAAAATATTCAGTATAATTTTTAAACGTGTAATCCATAATTTAAATCTTTCAAGTATCCAAACTAAATTTGAAGTTTAAACATTCTTACTTACAATTAGCCTTAAATCTTTAACCGAAATATTTATGTTTCATTGTCACGTTGAGGAAACATTATGAATTAAATTGCTTTGCACGTTTTAATGTATATATTTTTATTCCAGGCGCAAATCAAACATGAATTATTAAATAGAATCAAGTATACCATAGTATTATGGTTCAATTTTCATTTATTTTCTATCCCGCAAAATAATCTTCGTCCCATTCAAGTTTGAATAGTTAAAAATTTACCAAATATTGCTGATTGCATTTGGTACGTGTTTACATAACTTGTAAAAATAAAAGTGTAATAATACGATAAATTTGATAACTGTATATCTTATCGTGTTTTTTTATTATTATTGTCTCATGTCTTATAAATTCCCACTGCTGGGCATAGGTATCTTTTGCATGCAGGAGAAGGGTCGAAGCTTAATCAACGACGCCGCTCCTACTATATGTAATCATCGCTATAAAGTGTCTATGATAACAGCCGACAGCTTAACGTGCTCTCCGAGGCAATATAGGGACAGACACGTAGACTGGAAACAAATGCTTCTAAAAATACAAATATCTGTCTAGCGGAACCGCAACCGTTGGTGTGCGTCTCCGCGGCTATGCACCATAACAACAAAACGATCGTCATATACTTATATATATAAAAGATTAAATATTAATAATGCCTTACAAATAAATTCAACTATAAAACGTTTTATAAATTATATAAAGGCAGAAGAAAAATCTTTTAAATATTTTTTACTTCGAACGAAGTATGTTCAACGTCAATAATTATGCACATAAAATTGTTTTATAAATATAATCATTGCATCAATTTATAAAAATCTAGGTACTTGCCAAAACAGGTAAAATGTTAAAAAATCATTGTTGTTAAGTTATCTAATCTTTGGTTCGTACTTTCTTTAAATAGTGAAAAAGTAGGGCAAAATTGAATGACTCTTGCATAACAATACTTTACCTTTGTGACAAAATTCGGCTTTTGTATTTATACTTTATTAGAATGAAAATTAATGCTATTGGTGTTTTAGTATTTTTGCTACTTTAAGTGAATGTTGCATCATTAAAATACACTGATTGTAAACGCATGACCCTTTTTATTTAATAATATTTTGTTTGTTGTTTTTAATTACAAAATTAATTTTTTTCATTAAAAAAAATAACAAGACCTTTTTTCTCTCCTTATTATACTTGTTCATGGATTTAATTGGTATTTTTTTTTTCTAGCAAAATGAATCAAGTACGCCATCGCAAACTCAAGCATCGCCAAAGGAAAAAAAAGATCTAACGTCTGCTATACTGTCAAAGTCTAATATGGCAAGGTTAATATTAATATTATATTGTCTTATATTACAATAGTTCATGAACCATAACATTGTTATTTATAATTTGATATTTATTATTTGTTATTTATAATAATTTAAAAAATTTATAACCAATAAATAAAACCTAGTATTTTTTTTTAATGAATTTGTTTAGTATGATAATTTGTTTATTGATATAATTTTAAAATTTTATTTTTTATTCCTAGAGCTTTAAAGGAATCGGGGTATGAATCCGACTCTACATTAATATTTCGACGTAGAGAAGACACAGAGGCGCCACTGTCACCCGCGGAAAGACGCGCTGCTTATAGAGATTTACAAGCAGGCGGGGAACCACCGCTAAGAGGTTTCCGATCTCCAGCTCCACCAAGACAAGGTAAATGTAACTTTAGGTTCGATCAAATTTTAAGTACAGTATAGTATTTATGTTGTATATGAACTAATTAATTTGATATATCTTCATATTGGTACATACGTTAAAACCCAAGAATCTGCATAATATTACATTATTAAAATATTGGTTATAATAAATGAACTTTATGTGTTTTATGACGGTTTATTATTTCATATAATATCGTACATCGTTTGTTTTGGTTATAGAATAAACATTAAGACATAGTTCTGTCACTATTTTTAAATATTAAATACATAAGATTTAATTTATAAGCTGTACCTACTACAATATGGTTACATACATTATATTATTCGCATGATTATTCGGTGTCGGTATCTAACATATTTAATTATTTGGTGATATAATAATTTACTTGCTACTATTTCAAAAAATAAATACTAAAAAGGGTAAATGGCATTTTAAATCAATTTTATGAATGAATGAATGAAAGTCAAGGACATTGCCTCTACGTATTTGTTAGAAATGTTATTTGCCGTTTGCACTACCGTAAACAAGGTCACACTATAATGACAATATATGGTGCTCACTAACCGCGTTAGTTTATATTTACCAACACAACAGGTAAGTTCTTTAATAATATGCATGGCTCTACAGTAATACCAATAACATCGGTGCTGGTCGGTCGGTGGCTGTAATGAAAGGTAAACAAATTATTGCATGATTAGAGTAGACTCCAACATTAAACAAACACGTTGGCTAGACATTTAGTTTATTATTCACAGTATTTGAATCGTTTTTACCACGTATAGGAAAAATTGGCACGTTTTTTACCACGAATAGAAATCAACGCTTTACACCGTTTTATTTATAACAGGAGCACGAAGTCCGCACATAACACACATATAATGAGTCGGAGAAAGTTATAAGATTGAACAATTATTGGAATTTCACAGATGAATCAGAAATCGAATATATTCCAATATCATCTACCTTGACTAAAATACGAGTACATAAAAAGTCACCACAACTGCATGAAATTTTATGTTATCCTGTCACTGGTATAGAAAATAAACATGAAAAGGATACACTATACTCGAAATCATTCAGTGATATGAATGAATATCCCCCAATACCACCGCAAAGATTGTCCTCTAAAAATAGCAGAACGCTTAAATTGGTGACGTCTTCAAAGCCTACTTCAACTTCATCGGAACAGAAAAATTGTACTCAGTCAAACGTTGAATTTCTAAAGGCAAAATTATGTAACAAATTAATGAGACAAGATACGCATACAATTATAAGAAAAAATCCACGCCCTTATACTAATCGAATTTCATCTAGCTCCGCACCACCTTCTTTAAATAGAATGAAAAATTCAGTTTTTTCAGAAAAATCTAAGCAAAAGCATAACACTTCTAAACAGATCGGAACAAGCAGTTTTAGTTCACCTCGAAGAACAATGTTACCAATCAACTATTCTTCTTCTGGATCTAAATATTCACATTCTTCTTCATCAGTTGCTATCGAAGGTGGTGTAGGCAGAAAAACTCCAATTACCAATATATTAGATAAGGTTACCACTCTAGATAAACTATGGAGTTCTCAGAAAAGAAACGAACGTATTGATACAACTAAAATTAAACCTAAGAAGATGTTAAGAAGTGTAATAATTCCAAGAAACACTTCTTTAAAAGTTGTAAAACCATGTAATAACAAACAAACAACAACATCTGTAACTCACAAAAGTAGGGATATGGTACGCACTTCTGAAAAAGTAAAAAAAATGAAAATTTCAAACATTCAAGCTAAATCTACTCAATGTTTAACAAAAGATTCCAATTCTTTAAAAACAAATTCCTTACAAACAATGCCGACACATATGTTGCCACCACCGAAAAAAAATTCTATAAAAACAGCTATTGTCACTAATTTGAAGAAAAAGAAACCATTAGATAGTATCTTGATAAGACCTCGTAGTACGCCATGTCTTCAACAAAATAGTAAAAAAGTAAAAAAAGAAAATAAAAACACTATTATTAAATTTTCGAATGCTAAAAATATTCAGAAGCAAACTGAAAATGACTTGCTTGTAAATAAACAATCAGATAGCTGCCAATTCGGTGAAAATTTGGACGATATGTTAAACTCTGGATCTACAGAACATATTGAGATTCATAATAAGATAATAAAACAAGCTCGAAACGCTGTCGTCACGGATTCATTTTTTCAACATCTTTTTTTAAGAAACTCTTGTAAGCCCTCCAATATTTCTTTGGAACAAAAGGCACTAAATACAGTAATGCAAAAAGCGAAATTATTCCAATCATTACCTGAAACATACCTAGGACCCACAAATTCAGTGAATACGTATTTAATTCATCGTAAGCCAGTTTCGCTGTCCCGTTTTAAGATATGGGATAGACAATTAAGTCCGACTAATATCCAGTGTTCACGATCCATTTCATGGCCAGGTAAAATGGATGGTAAAATTCGCAAATTTGACAGTTTAACTGAAAACTGTGAATGTGAATTTGGATCATCGTCATCTTTAGCAACTTCTAGAAGCAAAAGTGAACCTCCCATTAACAAAATATATTTTTCACAAACATCTAGACCCATATCACCAACAATAATTTTTCATCGAAAACAATCCACTCCAGTCCGAAAGTCACTATCACCAACAAAAATGGTTTTTTTACAATCTAACGCAATATCACAAAAAATGTATGATAAACAAGTCAGTTCTAGCAAATCAACATCACCAACTCATGTGATATTCTCGAAATCAACGTCGCCAACGAGACTAAGCGATTCAGGTCATTCACACAATATTACCCAAAAAGATTACATGGATAGAAAAGACACAGTAGAACCGCCTAAAATTTTGATTAAAACTGACAGCAGAAGCCAATCGCCAGTATCAATAAGATCACCTTCATGTCGCCGCATACATAATGCACGAGTTCAAACCAAACTCGAAACGATGAGAAAGGAATTTCGAACGCGCAGTGCTGATAATAAACAAACAGAAGAAAAGAAAAATGAGATTTGTGTTAGAACTAAAAGTGATTCCAATTTATATTCAGACGATCCAGATTACGATGAATATATTCGTGATATCCAAAATATAAAAGGTAGGTCGGAAAGATTTCGTGAACTTAATCGGTATTACGCCTATTTGGAAAGAGTTGCTGAACTAGAAAAAGCAACATCATCCCGAAATTTATTTTGCCGAAAAAAAGATGAAGAAATCATAGATTTCGACCGATGGAAGAGAATTCGTATTATAGAAAGAGCTGAAGAGGAACTTAATAATCTTTATACAAAACTTAAAAAGGCACAAAATGAAGACGATATTCTTTTTTATCCGAGAGATGTGAACGATTTTAGGTGGAATTTTCATAGAGAAAGAGGATTACGAGTCAAAGAAAAGTCTGTTGAGGATTTAAAAGAAGAACTGCAACAAAAAAACTGTAATGATGCTGTGGATTTAGACCATTCACAAGGTAAAGATACTTATAAACCTTTTTGGAGAGGAACGAGTGTCGCTGAAACAGCTTTTAATATTAATAACAAAAACAAAGGAGACAAAAGAACTTGTGATAAAAAACTCAACAAAAGTAATCTGTACTTCGATTCGATGACAGATTTAAGAAAAAAAATCGGTCTTGGTAATCGTTTATGGAGTAGTTTATCTATGGAACAAGTAAACGCGCTAAAAAATCAGCTAAATGCTATTTACAGCAAAGAATTAGATTCAAAATCTAACAAAGAACATGAAAAATATACAATTGAGGTCAATAAAGAAATAACGAAACCTCCTTCTCTTCATGTGAGGTGCAGTTCTTTAACTGCACCTAAAACAAATACCCCTGATAATACATTAAACAAATCAAAGTCTATTGCTGCTATTACTTACCCAGTAAATTTTGAAAAAGAATTGAAAAACAATGTTAATAAAATGCAAATGACACTTTCTGAAAATGAAAAAAAGAAAATATCGCAATCTCTCAGTAAGGAAGTCTTGGACAGAATCAATAAATTTGATAATTTTTCATTAAAAGAAGATGCTAATTGTAAACTGATTTTAGATTGTGATAAAAAAAGTCAAGAAACAAATGCTGCAATAAACTTTAAAACAAAAAATGAAAGCGATTCAATAAATAATTCTGAAAGCAAACAGAAGCCTTCGAAGCTTACGTTACAAAAAATAGAAATATCAAACATTTCATCTGCTAGTGAAACTGAAACGGGTAGTTCAGATGTATCTGGACAGACAGTTATTTATAAAGGTCCTAAAAAAGAAGTACAAAAAAAAGTAGAATATTTTGAATCTGTGAAGGAAGACAAGAAACAACCTCAGGTTATTTATCACGCAAGAGATAGTTCTGATGAAAAAAAAGAATCAAAAGTAGTAAATAGTATAATTGAAAATAAAGAAACTAAGTTTGAAAGTAACCAAAAATTTCAATCACAATCGTGTGCAAATATTAAGGAGCTATTTGGAGAAAGCGAAAAGCATAAATTTATATCGCTACCTGCAAAGACTGACCTATATTCAAGATCAACATCGCCTCAATCGGAAGTGTATGTGAGCGATCGACGAACGCTTGACACGCTACGTTTTTCCAGTGACGAGACGATCTGCCGTAGTCGAAGTCCGTCCCCCGATCCGGAGCGTTATTGGCGTGCCTACCTTAAACTGGCTCGTGAGGGGGAAGTGCGCCGCCTAGCACGACAATTTGATTCGCCCTCGGCAGCTGGTGCAGTATTGCGACGATACCGTAGCGATCCCGAAATTATACGAAACGATATAAAAAATAAATGGCCCTCTGAAAGGGCCACCAGACAAGAAAAATGTAGAGTTTCATTGCCAGTGGCCCGAATGCCACTTCGTCCAAGTAATCGATATATGCCACATATCGATATTATATCAAAATTAGCAAATCTTCACAGACGTCATACAACGAGGTCTCATTCTGCAGAAGAAGCATTGGAATGTAGACCTGGAGAAGTAGAACGCATTCGCCGTCGGTTTGAAGCAATGTCACTTCTTGGACAAATTTATACATCTGCACCTGATGTAAGCGAACTTCACAATATAGCATCTTATTTAACGGGACCATGGATTGCTCATCGATATCCAAAACCGGAAGACAACAACAAATCTGTAATAGACTCGAAAACGGTAGTGCGAGGTCGCACTACACCTTTAAAAATGGCAAAAAATCAGTCAATAAAAAACAATACTGTAAAATTAAATTCAATACTTAAAAATGAATCGTTAGCAAAAAGAGCCTTCGACCCATCAGCTCACCGTCCGGCAAGTCGCTATGAACCTCCTCGTACGCCTCCCCGGCCTCCGCCTGCCGCGTGGCCCTATCGTCTAGCGCCCTATGTCACGCCATCACGACACACAGTTACATTTCAAGGTTAATATTTATTTTACTATGCCAGATTATAATGTTTAGTATTGGAGCTACTTATAGATGTTTTCATTGTTTTCATTAAAGGCCAATCGATTTATTTTTAAAATATAGTTTTAGATAATATCCGTAAACGGAACTTATTAGGGAATTCGTTTTAATTTTTTAAATTGTATAGTAATGCTAATCGATCGGTCTTTTATTTGTATTATAACAAAGCACATTTTTAGTACCTTACCATTTTGTTTTATTATATCCTATTAGAGACCGACTCAGCTCCTGAGCCACCGCGTCGAGCGTCATATGGCAGTTATTCAGACTCAGGCAAGTATGCTCGTGAATTATTTTTTCGTCATGGAAATTTTCTATTGAAAATATATTTGTTTACTATCTAATAAAATAACATCGACAAAATTCATCCATTAGACCATTACGTATTATTGTATCATTTAAATTACGCGAAAACGACGTGTTACAAATAAATCTCAACTCTTACTTCCTCTTAAGATTCGTTTGATTGGGATAAGAAAAATCTCGTACGTGAGACGTTGTTCGCAATTTTATTTTACATTATTAGAGCTTACAAAATACAATAGTCTTTGTTTAACCAATCGGAACTTTATTCGTCTAAGTGCTTGGTCGTAGGTGTACGTAATTTTAGACACCGTCATTCTGACTGACTGATAGATATTTGCGACCTTTATATTTATACTTGTTGTGTATATTCTGATTTTAAAGGTCGACGAGATTTATACGTCACTTACCATAACCTAAAACGAGTTTTAAGAGTTTTTTATTATCATTGCTATTTGTATTTTACTCTCAAAGCTCCGAGGTGCTGCTTTACGCCGCTTAAAATATGTATTTTTCATATAAAATTAATATAATATCGATCATGATAATTTTTTACATCGTGAAGAACTTTATTATCATTGACAAGTTTTATCATTCATACTGACTGATAAATTATCTTATCGTGTGTTCAGTTTTATGCTAACTGCCCGGAATTTATGTTGAGTATTAAGATGATTTAATCCGCTTACAAAAATAAAATGAATACAAATTATTTGAGTGAAACAATTTTAAATGTAAGTACTTATAAAAGTGAAGTGTCAGATTTCTATAATTACGACGATCATGTGCAGCAAAAAAGTATTCCTTCATCTAGTACGCTATCGAAATCCCTCAAAGCATTAAATACTTATGTTAAGAAAAATATTTTCTACGATGAAAGTGAAGAACAGCAAGAAGTACAAAATGACAGTGCTTATTTTTCCAAAGAAAGTAGTACGAACGATTCGGTATCTAAATGTGACTCGGATAGTGTAAAAAGTGACAAAACTGAGGAAAAAGTATCTACTTTTAAACTTACTTTGCCTTTGAGAAATACGACATCAATAAACAGTGATCCAACAACATTAACAGATGATGATAAATTTAATAAGCTGTTAGAAAATACCGTTATACATCAAAACAATGAAATACAACTAGAAAAGCCTGAACTAAATCTTTCGCACGGAAACGATAACCAAGAATTAAGTCTTCCTGTGGCACCGAAACGTACTGCTTCTTTTTCGTCCAAAACTGGAACAAAAGTACTTTGCGACAATGGAAATCAGAATAATGAAGAAATTCGTTATAATGTTAAACTAAGAAATAACACGAACAGCCTGAATTTACAAAAGAATCGCCATACAATTCACGATGTCACGGACTGGGCAAATAGGACGGATATATACCCAGACGTTTATGCACCCCTTCCGTATAGTAAGTACTTTTACTTAGCCATTAATGTTAGAGTATAAGAGTATATAATTTATCTTTGTAGTAAATAGTGAGGATTATGGACAAAAGTGTTTTACGCTAATATAAAATATGTCCTTAATTCTACATGAAAGATTTGCAAAAACATCCGAACTATGAGTCATAAATGTAACATTCTGACATTGGAATGTCTTATTCTTATCGATTAGTAATATTCGCTAAGTTGTACACAAACGTAACATAAAAGTAGTATATTCGTAACTCATCATAGTGACTGGTTGAATATCAATTAAAATCTTTGATTTGAACCTTTTTTCCTACTTCAATTATTTTTATAAATCTTATAACAATGTCATCTAGAAACCCTATTGTAAAGTTAAAATATGTGTTTTAATTTTTGAACAAACATAAAATAATTAAACTTTTGACAATCAGACAACGCTAAAATACAACAAAAAATTTCACTTTGTTCATGCATGATTTCAATACGCTACATAATCTACCTACTCTATTAGTTCTCGCAAACGTTCAAAGAATTAAATGATTTAAAAAAAATACATTTATATTAACTACGAATGCGTAATTTTTGGGCGGGAGACGACGATGAAAGTGCATCTGATAAAATAGAGACAGTCGTCGCGACGTTGACAGCCGGACCGGCTGATCCATCGCCCCTCGACATCGCGGTTGTGAATTAAGTAACTAGTGAACGTGAATGGGTGCATTTAAAATGGGAATATTGAAACAGATAAAGAAAATAGCTAATCCCGGTTAGTTGTTTTTTTCTTTTGATATTACCTTTTTTTAATAAAGCACTACTTGATTTGATTGACACTTTTTTTTATAACAGTTTTCATATATTTATATGAACGTATATGTGTTTTATAAAATTGCTTATAAAATATAAACAGTATTACGCCGTTTCTTTAAATATCGTTACTTCCAAATTTCACTTATTTTTTACTAATTTAATAATTCTTCATTGCCGGTTATAGTGATCGATTACAAAATGTTAAAAACCAGTACTTTCGTGTTGAAATAACAGACCTTACAAGATTCCTTTCATAAATATCATCGTAATCATTATAGATTAATGATCGTAATCGATTCGTTTAGCTACACTTCCTCGTATAATGTTTATGGAATATATTAAATAATATTGTTACAATTTTAATATTTTCATGTACAGTTGAATAGTTATAGTAATAATTTATATATTATATTCACTATATACATTTTTATCATAACTTCTTATTGTAAATAAATAACTAAGGCAAATTAAGACTATTCTTTTGAATTAATTAAAAAATATATTTAGTCAAGAAACTAATGTAAATTCCGTTTTTTTTTTATATACATTATTTTTTGTTATATACAATTATATAATAATACATCATAAAATTGCAAAAAAAATTCAATGCATTTTATAAAATATTTATTTATTTATTTTGAAATAAAAAGAAAATTCTTTAATTTAAAATATTTTTTAAAACGAGTTTGTCGTATGCAAATTTTTCAATTGTCTTTACTATTATAAAATGTTTGCGAAACATTTAATCAATATTTATACAAACTAGCTGAGCCCGCGATTGTTCAGTTCGCAGAGTTATAAAATATATAAATTTCTAAAATAAAAGTAGCCTAAGTTACTCCTTATAACATCAGCTATCGGCCTGTAAAACTCCCGTCAAATGTACAGCCAGTTCAGAGATTAGCCGGAACAACGGAACAGACAGACGGACAGGTAGACAGACACTCATATTTCATTCATTTGTACAGATAATATTAAATACTGGCCAGTTATAAAACTTTTTAAGTTAAAACATATTACTCGAAATATCAACGAAACGTCAAACGCTATGAAACGTAAATACCATAGAAATTGCACATCATTCCTAAAAGTCACGTACTTGCGAAATAAGAAAAGTTTTCTTTCCTCAAAACTTTTCCCAGACTCCAAATGAGATGCTTTACATTGAAATGAATAATTTATATGTATTTCTAAAGGAACTAAAGTAATACGACATTTGATGTCATGTCATGATCATATGTTAAGAAAAAATATTTTCTACGATGGATATTATTGTTAACTACGTATTGATGTTTATGAACTACGTTCATGTCAATAAGATTTATTTTACAAAAAATTAAGAACTAGATAATTATTATTCGACGACGCGTTGGCACAGCGATTACAGGACTGGCTATTGTACTGGCTGTTGCGCTGGCGGTCGTGGGTTCGATCCCCGTGACAAAAATGGCCATATAGATGTTTAACGTGATCTGGGCGTTTGTGCTTGTGTATTGTGTGTTTCCGAACCCCCGACACAGGAAATAACCCTAGTGGGTAAAGGAAAGATGACGAGAATTTCAAAAACCAACAATAGTCACCTGTCAAGTAAATTTGAGTAAGTAAACTTTCGAGGACTCAAAGACAAAAAAAAATCTGTTCCTAGAAGAATTGTTCAATCACACTCTTTAGGAAGAGTTATTATGATGAACTTACATAAATCCACATTATAGAAAAATTCGGCTGTAATTTTTTTATTTTTTATTTTATTTTATTTTATTTATTCAGAAAAACTTACAGCTATACATAACAAATTAAAAATACAATTAAAAAACTAAAAGCCATTTATAAGTTTTTACAATTAACAACAAAAGAGTGCTGTACTAATTAAGAGCTTGAGTAAAACAAAAATTAAACTTAGGATGGTTTGAGAACTTAGCTGGATCATTAAACTGCTTAGACAAAAAATGTGTGTTATGTGTATTATTGTCTGACGCTTGTCATTTGGTCCCTTTTAAATCTGGTCGCGATCTGACGAATACTTTTTGAGTTATACCTAATAATGCGTAATTCATCATTTTTTCAATTACCTGCCTACTTTTAGTTTGCTAGCAAACACAATTAGGATCTTTATTTGTACTTTACTAATAAGATGATGGGTTTTCCAAAGATTTGCTTTAGGTTTGTTTCATTAAACTTCATTGATTAATTAAATCAATTAAAAATAAGTAAATAGCTAGTTTTCCAATGTACTTTATTTTTATATGTTAAGATGAAAACAAAAAATAGAAGCGGTATGTTACTATTACGACAAACGATGTGACACACCTTACAAGTAAAAAATAATGCCTTTCACAGAAGCCAGCTTTACACACCATACGTGTAAAATACACTTGTGTTTACACGAAGCAAGGCGCGTGCCATGAATGCCTATTAAGTGAAAGTTAGTAACCGATTTGTCAGCAAAGGGCTTTCCTTTTCCACAACGTTCCAGTATTTCACTTTAACGCAATCAATCTAAAAAAAATTACGTATTTCTTTTTTTTTACTATGGCAAGTATTTTTTCTTTATGTTTTGTATTAAACAATGCCTTACATTAGAAGTTTATTGACTTCAAACATACTTTTAATAAGAAATTTATACTGCCAAAGTTTTTACGAAATATAAAAATATTTAAAATAAATAAATAATAAGGTAAACTATAAATGTTTTTTTAAAAATAGTTTAGTAAATAGTTAAAATTTAAAAATATATATACTTATACTCTTTTCGTTTTATATTTGCGGTAAGATAATGAACTTTTACATAATCTTAACAATAAAAAGACTTAGGCACTTTTTAAAATAAAGTTTTGCCAGGAAAGATATACTTTAAATCGTTAAATTCTTGATTACATAGATACAATAACGATCAAGCCGTGTGTAAAATACTTTTAATTATAAGTTAAATTTTACCAAACACACCGAAAAAACAACCGCTCTGTACTACTGTACTAAATACTGTACTGTACTAAATACTACACAGTATTGCGTGTAGGCGCCTAAAAACCATTGGTTTTTCGGGTTCGATTCTCGCTCAGGATTGATATTTGTATATGTACAAGTATTTGTTTTCGGTTTGGATGTCTGTCCTTGCGGATCTCCCCACCTTGCCTCGGAGAGCATGTTAAGCGTTTGGTCCCGGTTGTTTTAATAAAAACCTGATAGCGATACTCTTATTAGGGAATATATTCGTCAACCATCAGTGAAGCAGCGTGATGGATTAAGCTCCAATTAGTGAACCAAAGACGAATAAACACTGGTTTGGTTAATTCAAGCAACAGTAATAAAATTAATTCACAAATTTTCTGGAATAATGAATTATAGATACATATATCGAATAAAATATTCGTCTCATTGAGAAATTGCAAAAGTACAAAATTTAAAAAGAATGACACGAAAACAATTAATCATCTTATTAGAAATCCTCGTAGTAATCTTCTCTACATGTTCCTTGTAAAAACATACAAAGCACGGCACAGAATGTACACCAGATTTACGATACGTAATATAAATCTAATGTAAACACAAATAGGATTACATTTAAAACTGAGATGTATTTTGTTTCATCACATTACTTCCGTCCATGGTGTAGGTACTAGGTACGTAATAACGAGACTAATGACCCCATGCTTCCGTTCCGAGTCGCCAGTAAAATGACAAACGACCAGTAACTGAGTTATATTGAAAATGAACTGCTTTATTGTGTTAAAAATAAAAATATTTTAATGTGTATCTTATCTAATTTAATTATGTTTATGATTTAGAAACTAGACAAAAACGGTATTTTTTTTTTACTAAAAATCTTACGTAATCGTATTATGATTATATTGTTAGTAATTCTTTGGCAGTCTCGTAGGTTCAATAGGAAGTGATCCTGATTACCGCCGCAGGGTTTTGGGTTCGATTACCACCCCGAGTCGGACTGAGATTTATATTTTAGTATATAAATTTTAGATGTTTGTTTGCTTACAGATGCGTATTGGCTGTAGCAAAAGCCAAGCCATGGACCCTCTTAATGTAATACAAGATACACTACTTCTGTGTATGTTATTGATATTAATCTCATATTTTATTACATTTTATAAAAATAAACAGCTCCATAAACTCTTTGATATATGATACGTGTGTTGCTGAACAGAAATCTTCTACTAATATTATATTTGAAAGATAGTGAGGATGGATAGGCTATTTTTTATCCCGAGATTTACACAATATCGGAAATTACGTAGTTAAAAGCGCGAGGTGCAACTAGTCGAACATATACATCTAAATCATTCCTCTACGTTTATAACTTCATACAAATATGCATCAAAATCCATAGTCGAACACGCAGCCGCTAGTAGAATACCGTCGAAGAAGTTTTTTTTAAGTAGGTTACGCACTAACCGGTTTTGATATGTAATATTACATATCGCCGCATAATCAAAAGCCGAAATATACCCATCATGGAAGTTACAACATCGAAAGCCATAACACTTCCGTTGTGCACACTTTCACTTCTTCTAACAAAATAAAAAATAAATAAATAAAATACCGTTCCTACTTATACAAACACGTGTGGACGATATTATGTAAAAAAACGCGAATGATATCGGTTTTATAAATAACTATTATAAATGTGAATTATTTTTTATAATAATAATACGGATGAAATAAAATATGATTATATTATTTTTTTCTTGTTTGATCTGTGTTAATTGGTAATAAAATTATCATAAAATATTGCATAATTATGTTTGATTACTTTAAAACCATGTTATCCCTGTTATATCGCAATCGAAGAAACATTTTTAATGCCTTTTTACTTCCTATTATATTACATACTAGCTTTGCGCCCACGGCTTACACGATTTTGGCTATTCTGTTTTCATTCGTTAAAATGCGAGTATACCTTATGTCACTCATTGGTAACATTTTACGGTTGAAATAGTTTTCGAAATTGATCCGGTACTTTTTGTGTTTATTTACTTATTAAGTACAAACAAAATATCAAATATTTCTTATTTATTATATTAGTGATACCAACAATAAACTTACCAGTAGAGCAACTTGGCAAAAAAATCCTTGACTTCAACGAAATATTGTTATTTATATTGATAAGATTTGTGTTAACTATCGCAGAATCTCCAAGCCGCCGATACGTGGAGAGCGACGTGAACATCCATTACCGCTGCCCGGTACGACACGACCCCTTACCTCTGGTCCCAGAGAGGGAACTCGCCAGGCAGCAGGCGGAGCATATGAAACGACTCTACAGAGAGCAGAAGAGGAACAAATATCTGCAGGTAAATAAGAAAAATAAGTACAGTAATACCCCGACTTACGCTAGCTCGACTTACGCGAATTCGGAGTTACGCGATTTAATTTTCTCGTCTATTCGTTTTTTGTTTGACTCCCCCCACCCGCATTATTATTCGTTCAATTTACAACAGGTACAGACGTGTAGTGCGGAATCGGCGCGTAGGTACATAAGTTACGATTTTGTGTTTTTTTGGGAATCGATAGTCAGATCAATTACGAAAAGTACCCCGCAAAACTGTACCCCGACTTACGCGAATTCGACTTACGCGGATAGCGCTCAGTCCCACCTATCGCGTAAGTCCGGGGTATTACTGTACTTCAAATGTTTTGTTTAAAACCGTAAGTGATTTTCTTTAGGTCACAGATTTATAGTGTACTCACATTGAGAAAATTTGCATTAGAAATTAGCTGAGTGACAACATTGAGTCACTACTAAACGTTTACATTTACCTAAGTCACGCTCCTTGACTAATTAAATCGTAGTAAATTAAAAAGCCTGTAATAAGGGCTTGCTTTAATTATTATTGGTGTATATGACGACGATGAGACAATATTTTGCTAACGCGAATAGAATATTTTTATAACGCTTCAGCCTGTAATATCCCACTGCTGGGAATAGGCCTCCTTCCCCATGTAGGAGAAGGATCAGAGCATAATCCGCCACGCTGCTCCAATGCGGGTTGGCGGATATATTCCCTACTATGAGTAACGATCGCTATCAGGTGTACATGATAACAACCGGGACCGACTGCTTAACGTGCTCTCCGAGGCACGGTGGGGAGATCCACAAGGACTGCACAAACACCTAGACCACGACAAACACCTGTATGGCCAATACAAATGTTTGTCATGTGCGGGGATCGAACCCGCAACCGCCAGCGCAGGCACAATCCATAGCTGTGACCGTTGCACCAACTCGGCATCAACGTATTTTTTTATAAAGAAATTAATTATTTATTTGCATGAAATGTAAAAGTTGTGATACTAGGAAAGAAGATATGACAGATTACTTCTATATAGAATATGTGGATATATATCAACTAGCTTTCCGGTCGCGGCTTCGCCCGCGTGGAATTACAATTTACACGATTTTTGCTATTCCGTTTTCTTCCCTTAAAAATTAGCTTATGTCACTCAGTGATAACGTACCATTCTACTAATTTCTTTTAAATCGGTCCAGTGGATTGCGATTTTATCCGATACAAACAAACGGAAAATTAAATATTTCCTCTTTATAATATATTAGTTTATTATATAAACTAGAAGCACTATACCCGCTTACTCGTCGTTTTATATAAGCACTTATTAAAAACTGGTTCGTTCTCGAGAGTTTAAATCAGCCAGACGTTAGACGATCTACAATGCATTTTAGTGTTAATTGTAATATTTAGTAACTCTGAAAAAATTGTAGATTTTTTTTTTCTGTGGAAATTCCTTACGGTATTTTTATCCGAGTTGGTGCCGTTTTTAATTGTTACTGTAACTTTTATTCATTATTTAATTAATAAACAATACAATTATATTATTGTAATGTATAATATAAAATTATAACAAAACAAGAAAAGAATTTCACATATCATTACATTTTTTCCCATATTATAAAATCTCTCATTCAATGCAATAATTGCTTTGTATCGAGATATTTCCTAAGCATTTCTAAACACAGCCTTGGACAGATAAAAAGAGACAGTTAGTAGTTTACTTTTAATCTCAAATACAATACTTATACTTTTAATGAATGATTAATAATTTATTTTTTAATAATAACCCCCTATTTTACCTAATCTATAATATAAAAATGAGTCGCTGAATGTGTTGCTAAGCGCAAAACTCGAGAACGGTTGGACCGATTTCGCTAATTCTTTTTTTTAAATATTCCTTAAAGTACGAGGATGGTTCTTACGGAGAGAAAAATTCTAAAAAAAAAAAAATTAAATTTCCTGAAAAAGTCTAAAAACAACACTTTTCTATACTCCCATACAAAAGATTTGTGATAATACTTAAAAGTCACTGTTAGGCGATACGAAGTTCGCCGGGTCAGCTAGTATTCTAATAATTATTGAGTTATTACATATGTTTTTTTGCTTATTTAGTAACGATAGACTTATCAATAGAATAGATCTAGTTACATAACATTTTAACGTTAAGATGTTCGTGTTTTTATTAATTTTCGTTTAATGCAAATTATTCCAATTCACGAGTGATCGTGAGTTCATTGTGGGAATGCGATTAGCGTGTCAGTCAAAGTTGATTGATGGTAACGTTCTATCACGGGCTCACTACTGGCTTGCACGCGACTGCAATACGGTCCATACTATTTCAAGGCACAATTTGTTGCTATAAATTGTATGTAATAAGCTTTTATAAATGATTTTAATTATATCCAATTTTTCAATAAATATATTTTCCCCATTTTCACTAAAATAATTGCAGCCTTATTTATTAAACTAATAAATAAACGTCTTACGCTCAAAGGGTCTAGACTAGTATTTACTCCTATTTCGGGTTTCCGGAAATACACACAATACACAAGCACAAACGCTCAGACCACAGCAAACATCTGCATGCCCAATACAAATGTATGCCATGTGCAGGGATAGAACCCGCAACCGCCGGCGCAACAGCCATAATCCAGTGCCGTGACCGTTGCGCTAACCCGTCTAATGAAAATAATGAATTACTTTTTTAAAATAAACTTTGTGATGGTATGATTAACTTGAACATGCAGATAAACGGATCTCTGAAAAAGGAAATTAAGCTTTTGCTTAGCATATAAGTTATATAAAAGTAAGAACCAGTAAGAAAAAAAAGTAAGAAAAGAAAAAGTAGTTTTACCTTTATATGTATGTAAGATTGATATATTATAATACGTAATAGTAATATAGTCCTAGCTTTAGTTGGCAGTCACAGGTCTGTCAATCTGAAGTTTGAATAATAAATCATTTCATATTAAAATTTACAACACTTCTAAATCATAGTATTAATTTTATTAAAATACACTAAACGAGTAGAATAGTCACGATATAATGCGGTTTGAAGTGTAAATTATAACGGTAGTATTATATTACACTAGAGTAAGGCTCTATACATATAGAGAGCCGTTTCTTCACACCCCGATTGTTTGCGTCGGTTTTCATTTTATCCGCATTAAACCTGTGGTCATCTGCTTAGAACGCCAGTCCGTGCACGCACACCATACCGTTATGTTATTGTATTTCCGAATTGTTGTGTGACGATGTGTGTTTAATGTGTGTGTGTGTCAATTATTTTTTGTTTTTTAAAAAATGCATATGACAGCCGATTTAGTCATAAAGGTGAGATAATTAAAATATATTATTTGAACAAGACGTAAAACAAATTATAGCAACAATCAAAATATTAAGATAATAACTTATATTTATGGCCTA
Organism: Melitaea cinxia; assembly: GCF_905220565.1. Lineage (NCBI taxonomy): Eukaryota > Metazoa > Arthropoda > Insecta > Lepidoptera > Nymphalidae > Melitaea > Melitaea cinxia. Next base: position 11,104,218 of record NC_059400.1, on the reverse strand, counting down.
TTTCACTAGTTGTGGATAATGATATCTGTCGGATGACGATATCCAACAGATAAAAGTTTTTGATGTACTATTCTTTTTCACCATCAAATTGTACTGTATTTATGAGATATTCCTATTCGCAAATATGTATCTAAATTTTGTACTTTATTGATTGAAGTGAAACAAGTCCTATTGACCTATTCTATCTCCTGCCATTAAAGTTTAATCGTAACTTATGTATAGGATAACCTTTATCCACAACTGGTGAAACGGGCCCTCATGCAACTTTAATACAAAATTATTTTGACAAACGTATTTCTTCACTTTAAATATTTTTATTTATGCTTTATTACTTATAAGAAGGAAATATATTCATGTAAATATAGAATGGTAAATATTTACGCATTCAAGTAGTATTTATGCATTAAAATTATACGTAAAAACTGGAAAAAGAAAAAAAAACTAACAAAACATATAGGTATATAAACATTTATCATTTAAAATAAGTTAATGTTTTCGTCATTTATTAATAATTTTAATAACTTAATTTTAATTCTAATTTAATTCTTTCACATTATAATATTACGTAATTGTAAATTATTTTAAATTGTTATTTTTACAAACGGGTTATTTTAACTCAAAAATAATATACCATTATTTCTATGTGAATCATGGTAGCTGTGTTTCACGTATTTATATTGTTTTTTTTTTTCGAAAGTTGAGATTTGTTCGAAATTCTAGAGTAACTTCAACAGGAAACAATCCATTGCTGTGAAATCACGCGAAAACACTTTCACTCAAGGGCTCAGCAGCCAGCTCAGCTAATGCGTATAAACTCACTTTTACTATCAATCTCATCTCACCTTAAATCAATCTTTCGATTATTCCAAATTTATCATTGTGCGCAATTATAAAGGATATGTAGGTATTACTACTATACTGATACTTTTTTTCGTTAATCTTCGTTATATTTAAGGTTTATTGTTATTGTATATTAGATGTGTTTAATTACGGTAATGACTATTGCAATTCTCAAAAATTTGCTGAATAAAGTAGTTGACACAATTTTGCCTGCTCTAAATGCTATTACGATAACTCACTAGGTAGGTAAATAAATTTGATATTAATTCAACATTTTAAAAAGCATAACCTTGAACTTTGAATTGTAAAGACTTATTTGTAAAACGTTCGACTTACAACAATAACATGTTTTTATGCAATGGGCATTTTAGTTTAAATTCTCGCGTCACGCTAAAATCATAAATTATTTATATTACCAGTATATAATATTATTTAGTATCTATGTAATGACGTTAGGAAAATAAGGAAATATTTTGTTTGACGTGACAACGTCTAATAAATCGATGAACACAGCAGCCTTTCGCAGTCCACTACTGGACATAGGCCTCCACAAGTTCACGCCAAAAATGGCGTGGACTCATGTGTTTTGCCCATAGTCACTACGCTGGGCAGGCGGGTTGGTGACCGCAGGGCTGGCTTTGTCGCACCAAAGACGCTGCTGCCCGTCTTCGGCCTGTGTATTTCAAAGCCAGCAGTTGGATGCTTTTCCCAGCATCGGTCGGCTTTTTAAGTTCCAAGGTAGGTAGTGGAACTGTGTTATCTCTTAGTCGCCTCTTACGACACCCAAATAACAGCAATACATAACACCCAAATAATCAATCAAGCAATAATAAATCGACAAACGCCGGCGGCATACACGAAAAAGGATAACTCATTGCGTTACGTTGTCACGTTAAACTATCGTCCGTAAACCAACTTTACAGACAACCAATTTTTTTTACATTTTAAAGTTGCTACGTTGAAATATTACAAAATTGAATCAATATCTTACATTCGCTTAATTCACTATCACTTACAGGAAAATGATATACGTGCCGCCGATATAGAAGCATTTGATGCTTCAATCAAGGTGAAACTTGGAAGATGCGATTCACGAGTGGTTTTTATTAACACATGATCAGCATTAATACGAAACGTGCTATACAGTATCGAGCTAATTCAATATTCTCATCGTTTATCTCTCAAATTTTCTCATTCATGATTGAGGCGTTACGAATTATTTGAAAACTGACACGCTTTATTATGTTTAACAATCGTAAAATAAAAATTAATTAGTTTTAAGTCATAATGTAATTTGTTTTTGCTATTATTATTAACAGTTTTCGCAATGGAATAATATTGTATTGTAAGTATAAACTCATTTTAATGTATGTATTTCTTAATATTTTCAGGAACTACAGGATATGCAAAACAGACGTCACCAAGATAATTTCATACCATCACAAAAAACGATAGTCCCACTTAATCGATACGACGAAGCAGAAAAAATTATAGCAAAAGCTTTATATACTTTTAATGGACAAACAACAAGGGAATTAAGCTTTAGAAAAGGGGATATCATAAATGTACGAAAACAAATAGATTCTAATTGGTACGAGGGTGAAGTACATGGAAGGATAGGACTGTTTCCTTACAACTATGTTGAGGTATATTCTAATTTTTATTTCTTTCATTCAGATTCGTTACTCAAAGATACTGCTTATTTAACATTTATATTATTCTTTTCAGTTAATAAAAGATGGTGGGCAGACTCTTAAAAAGCCAGCAGTCGTCGAAGGTAGAGCTAGAGCGAAGTTTGACTTCATTGCACAAACTAATCTTGAACTACCGTTGAAGAAAGGCGAAGTAGTCGTATTAACAAGGCGTATAGATCATAACTGGTGGGAAGGAAGAAATGGAAATAAAATGGGCATATTCCCAGACAGCTATGTTACCATCTTACAAGAGCCTAGTCAAAGTAAACCTGGTTAGTAATACTAATCAGTATTCATAAAATATCTATTTTAAAATTAACGACTTAAAAGTATACATAAGTAAAATTAGTATTTTAAGAACGGTCCGATTTTGAAAACTCTTTTGAAGTTTAACATTCCTATTCGAAAAGGTTAACGTTAACAATAGTATTGTACCTTTAGATCAGTAGCCACTAAGATCAATAATGTGGTAAATAGCAAGCAAGACGGTAATGTAAGAATAGTAGACAAATGTGAATTACCCGCGGGTAAGGTCAAGAAGATGCGTAACTGATCAAAGAGAATCAATCATAACCAAGATTGCCTAAAGTTTTAGGGATGTGAAATTGTAGTAAAGAATTGTTAATTGAAACGGATCAGAAAACTGTAACAAAACAAAAGCCTTATGTAGATTTCGATACATAATTGTAGTTAATGATTTTAAGCCATCAAACTGTACATTCATTAATTCAAAGTAAATGATGCTTAGGTATATGTTATATTGCAAAATCTATTTATCTGTATTTCCCACGCCAGTCATACCTGCTTTCTACTTAACTATGACAAGAAATATTTTTTATTGTCTATGTAAATGAAACGAATTGCTAAACGTATTGCTAAGCACAAAACTCGAGAACGGCTAAACCGATTCAGCAATTTTTTGAGTTCTCTGATACTTTGTAAATGTTTTTACGAAAATAAATAATTAGAATATTAAGAAGTTTTTTAGAATATAAGAGATTTAAAAATCGGAATTTTTTAGAAATTAAGTTTACGCGGTATTCAGTTTAAAAAATAGTATTACGTCTGTCGGATCAGCTAGTGATTATGTAATTGAAGTAAAATTCAAACATGGTTATTTCGCAGAACCGCAACCGATCCTCAATTCATCAAAGCCAGTGGCAGCGCCAGCTGCGCGAGCGCTGCTTAACGGCGACAAGCGTAGTCTCGGCGCTCACCGCTACACACCACAACTCAACAGCCCCGCGCTTGCCAACGCACCGCCCGCTGATCAGCCACTACCAGGTACAGCATAATAAAGATCATATTGTTAACTGGTACCAATGCTTCCAAGACTTTGATTTTTTCCATTAATCAACACAATATATATTACGGTATGTTACGGTGACATGTCAACTTAGATGTATCCTGTGGTTACCAAAGTTCCTCTGTCTTACAAGAACGGGAAGCTGAAAACCGGAATAAATGAAGAAATATTGACTTTCAGATTTCTTACGAAAGCAGACACAGTAGACATAAAACTACGACATAATAACATTACGAAATATTTTTGCACAACATGCTGTTTTTTTTTGTATTATTAACTTTGTATACAGGCTATGTAATGAAATCATCGAACTCGCTGTCCGCATCGGCGCGTGGCTACGGGCCGCCGACGGGCGCCGGAGTCGACCTCAACAACACCGAGCCACTTTACGTCGATACCAACGCGGAGGCTATCCCGTATGTACAATTATTTCAAATAATATTGAATATTCATATTAAAACACAGTGACTGTATTTAACAGATAAACAAATAAGTACGCGTGATAAGAGTCCGTAGAGAACGTTAGGAGTACTTTTTTAAATATAAAATGTAGCTGAATATATATATTCCTTATTGTCCTGAATTTAATGCCGTAACCACACAGCATTCGTATCCACACAGCATTTCGCCACGATCGTCCGTTGACCCGCTGATTCAGAGCCTATATTAGAGTAGGTGGCAAACAATTTGAACGTTTATTATAAAAACTACGTATTTGAAATTGTTGTAAAAATTATTAACAACACCCTAACCACCCGAAAATACACTTTCACTGATTTTCGAAATAAATTTTTTATTTTATTATTTGTTTTGGTTATAAGAAAAATAGGGCTAGAGAAACACAGGTAGCAATAACTCGATAATTTGACAATAAAAAAATTGAGTAAAATACCATTTAAGAAACTTCATGAAGTAGGCATGTTTTTGAAACTATGGGCCACCTAGGTCCCCCTACGTTTTTTTTATACCACAGGTGCTCAAACATTATCATAAAAAATTCGAATACACTATTTTTCATTTTTAAGTATTTAAAAAAAAGAAACAGTAGTGGCTAGAAATATTTTGTAGTGCGCGTTAGCAAGGCCAATTATCCACGGTTATTTCCAGAGAAAATCAATTCGTTATTATTGAGTTTGCAGCCGTAGTGCCCAAAAGTTTGAACAAAGGTATCGAATTACGTACTTAATTTTTTTTAAATAAATCCTAGACCGTTGCAGATAGACTTATTTTTTATTTTTTTCTGGGTTGGCCCTATGCCCCTTCACTAGTACTTGCGGGGTTATCCATTAATTACCGAACACTCCGTATATACAACTAGGTCGGCAAACAAGCGTACGGCTCAACTGATGGTAAGCGATTACTGAACCTATAAACGACTGCAATACCAGAATCATCGCAAGCGCGTTGCCGACCCCACCCTCGACCCTCCCCGGGAGCTCTGGTCACTTTACTCACTCAGGAACACGATACTACTTGAGAGCAGTATTACTTTGCTGTAATCTTCTGTAAGGTCGTGATACCTTCCCAGTCGGGCTGTTCTACATTTTGAGCTGGATATTTCCTACTGTACCTCCGTTAAATCGCTCGGTACTTCACCAAATCGTTAAATATTATAAATACTGTTTTAGATACCGCGCAATGTACAAATATAGACCGCAAAACCCCGATGAGCTGGAACTAAACGAAGGAGACACGGTGTACGTGTTAGAGAAATGTGACGACGGCTGGTACGTCGGCTCCAGCCAAAGGACCGGACGATTTGGCACTTTCCCCGGTACGATTCATATATTTACGAATTCATTTTTTACGAACTTTCTTACACTTTTAGGAATTACGGTATCTATGGTTTTTTGACTACACTAAATTCCAATTGTACCTTTAACATTTAAGTTTTGTTTTCTTCTTGTAGAAAATTACTATTACAAAAGATCTTCCGTCGGCCTGATAATTTATAATTCTCTATCGATAGTGTAAAACATGCTTAATTTACAGTTAACATTTGTTAAATTTTGAATTATAGGTAACTACGTCGAACGCATCTGATAGCGCCACACGTCGCTGCTGCGGCGCCTGCGCAGCGCGGCGCTGTGCGCGCGACGCTCGCAGTAGGCGAATGTCGCAACGATCCACCTCAGTCTGTCTCTCTCTAACTTATAGGTCAAACCGCTCGTGTGAGAGAGACGGATGATACATTTAAGTAACTTTACGGTTGGCTCTTTCGACAAATATCAGAAAAGAGTGTGATTATTAATCAGATTTTGTATTGCTTTGTAATTTTACACGAACGCCACAACAGGTTTAATAATCATTTCTATTTTATCTCCATATAATCGAATAAATTTCTCGGTACGGTGTCTGTTAGATATATCTTAAACAGAAAATACAGTAGAAATAAAACAATGTCTTGAAATTTTTATTGTGTACTAATAATTTATAGATAATACATTATCTAAATATTACCAAAATGTAAACCATGACTTTTATATCCTTTTATAAATAAATCGTGTTATATATTTCACATTTACGGAAGCTATCGATGTGCTCTCTCTAAAAGAAACATACAAGGAGGTATGTATAGCTATTTGTATGTTTCTTTTAATGTTTTAAGTTTGACATGAACCATAATGTAACACATTTTACAGTTTGTTAAATGTAAATTTTGATATGCTTTATTTTATTTTTTTTAATTTGATGAAAAAATGTATGTACCTCAAACAAGATCACCCCAAAGTTATTAGCGCGCCCAAAGAATACGTGTATTGAATATTTATGGTGTTGTATAATTGTATAATAAAAATATATACCTGTAAAGTCGTTCACTAGTTATAGTTATTTATTTGTGTAGGAGTTGGGGTTTGAAGCTCATCTTTTAAAAGTGAAGTTTTTAAAAGAATGCAGCCTTGCATGATTATACTAATTCATGACTAACTTTATTTTCCAATGATAACTCGCATGTAACACAAAAATATACCATATCTGTAATCTAATTTTCCAAAAAATGTACCATACAGTTTTTGAATAAATGAAATGACAAAAGTCAAACTTTGAATACATAAAGCGCGTCTTCCACCAATTTTCTAACTTAGCAAAGTTTGGGCATTTTGTGAGTATCGATAAAATTGGATTCATAAATAAACTAATATATTTATCGCTAACATAAACATTAGTTCATTAGCCACCGTGTTTTTTTACTAGTTACCGCATTAACATAGGTAGCTCTAATAAAATATGTACAAGTATATAAATACTCATAACTACGCAATGTTCGGTGTATATAGGGCGAGTAATATAATAGACAACGTTGACAATACTATTTTATATGTTTGATTTAAATTAGATGTATCGTATCGTATATAATGAAAATTAGGTATGAACTACTCAGAGAAACTATGATATGAAAATCTTGGCTTGGCTCTTGAATGTCTAGTCACTGTAAACTGAACATTAGCAAAATCCCTCTTTCTATCTTCTGTAAGAATTTATTCCTATCCTCTATGTAATTGACAATTTATTACACTTAAATGTATTTAAACCCTTATTTTTTTACCCAGGTAATGTTACTCTCGCCCTATGTAATTGCTTATTTTATGTAATAAAGATTAATTATTTTTAACCTATTGTTGTAGTTTTGTTAATTTATTTTTAGAAGCACAAAAGTTTATTTGTTGTTGACACCTCGACATGCAATGTAACATTTACTGCTATTGTTCAATGTCATCACATCTAATAATAAAAAAATTCTATTATTCGTGTTTTTCTTTTATATACCTGTTGTAAGTGTAATTTTATTTCATTTATACCTATTTTTTTTACGGAATTAAAATGCCCATGCCTATTGTTAAACATGCATTATTTATTTATTTATTAATACTTTATTGCACAACACATTATAGAATTGTACAAAAGGCGGGCTTAATGCTAAAAGCATTCTCTACCAGCCAACCTTAGGACGTACAAGAGCAGACGTCTGTAGGTGTACAAAATCGATTACCAGTAAAATTCAGATAAAGAAGAAAAAAGGGGACGAAATATAGAGTAAAGTTAGTGGCTTAGTATATACATGAGCAAATAGTTCATATATAAATACCATAAAAATATAAAAATACATAAACAGATACAAATGTGCATACAGACATATACATATACAAACTTACACACAGACATACATACATATATAAATACATACATACCTACATGCCTACATACATACATACATACATACATACATACATACATACATACATACATACATACATACATACATACATACATACATACATACATACATACAGAATACTTAATAAGCTGACGACAATAATAATCAAAACACATATAATAACCACAAGCGATTTATCATTAAAACTACAAATCGACAGTCCTGTGACTGCCTAGTAAAACTAGGACGTGATCCGACGCTGACGGTTTTTTTTTTATAAGTGTAAATATTAATATAAATGATAAAAATAACTGAGAAAAATAATAATATTTTGTGAATGAAGGAATTGTGTGTATACTGTTTTCATCAAAGAATTATTGCATTTATATCGATTATGAAATTACAACAAATATATGAATATTATAAAAAATATATAACATATTTGCTAACTAGTGTATACTATAAGTAATACAAAGTCAACATTTTAATTGTTGACATAGATGTAACTCCAAAAATCACAAGCAACATTTGGAAAATTTTAACTCTTTTTAAGTAATCCAATAAAAAACAAATCTATTATGAATAACAGAAGCGAAAAAAATCAATTATGTTAAAAATTAATTATCTTGTATTTTGTTTACAAAAACTTTCTTCACTTCATCATACTACATCATCATTAGGTAGGTAAACTTTATTTTTTTCAACCACATAAATTTTAAGACCAATTGTAATTAGTACATGAAACAAATGAAGCTTGATAACAGTAGATCAGAAGTTCGAATAAAATCCAAATCTCTCTGATTATGCCTTTCTTTACTTTTCAAGAATACCAAAGACCCAAAGAGCATATACCATAATTATAACCTAGTAATTGTATAGCAATCACAGCTTGCATATGAAAGTGTTGCCTAGCAACCAATTAAGTCACAAACATTAAACAGAATGTTTGAGTTAGTCATCAGGTCTAATATATTTTTAAGCGTTTCATTTAAAAAAACCAGTGAAATCGTAATTTATAAATAAGAAGAAGTTTCATTCAAAATAAGTACTTTGTTGTATAGTACTAAAATAATAAAAATGGAAATGGATTGGAGAGAGATTATAAAATTCTCCCAAAGGGAATTAAAGCAAAAGGAAAAAGAAAAACTCTGTGAAAGCTTGTCTTGGATGGAAGCTGATGATATTGAACTTAACTTTAGTGACTTAAAAACTTTATTCCGGCTTTGTCAAGATATTTTAAAATATAAAACTGAACAAGTAAGTACCTACGAGTATTTACATCTCTTATATGGTAATCAAAAAGAATAATTGTGTTTGCTCGCAAACGAAAAAAAAAAACGGACTTCAATTATGTCGACGAGTAATACAACGTAGATCGACGAAAAAATAGTCAAGTAACATTGCGTTATCAAAGATTATTCAAAAAGTAGTTATCAGATCTCAATAAAATTTATATGTGACCACATGACAAACATCAGCTTTCGACTAAATTAAAAATTATTAAAATCGGTACACCCAGTAAAAAGTTATTGCGGATTTTCAAGAAGTTCCCTCGATTTCTCCGGGATCCCACCATCAGATCCTGGTTTCCTTATCATGGTACTAAACTAGAGATATCTTCTTTCCAACAAAAAAATAATTATCAAAATCGGTACACTCAGTAAAAAGTTATTGCGGATTTTCAAGAGTTTCCCTCGATTTCTCTGGGATCCCATCATCAGATCCTGGTTTCCTTATCATGGTACTAAACTTGGGATATTTCCTTTCCAACAAAAAGCTATATCTAATAATGCGTTTTTACTTGACGCTTTTTTCGTCGACCTACGTTGTATTATACCGCATAACTGGATGTACCGATTTTGATAATTCTTGTTTTATTGGAAAGCAAATATTCTAAGTGTGGTACCATGATAAGGAAACAAGGATCTGATGATGGGATCCAAGAGAAATCGAGGGAAACCCTTGAAAATCTGCAAAACGTTTACTGGGTGTACCGATTTTGATGATTTTTAATTTAATCGAAGGCCGATGTTTACCATGTGATCACATTTAAATTTCATCGAGATCTGATTAAAACTTTTCGAGTAATCTTTGTTAATGCATATTTACTTGACTATTTCTTCGTCTATGTTGTATTAGTTCTCGATGTAATTGAAGTCGTTTTTTTTTCATTTAGTAGCAAACACAGTTAAATGTACAAGTTTTATTATATGTTCCTACTTATTTTATAGCCTCCGATATGAAAACAAATTATAACCGCATTAGGCGTTTGTTTTTGCCACCTAAGTGACGACTGCCATCAAAGGTTCGATCCCAAATGTATAAACTAGAGATGCCACGAATATTCGGCAATTATTCGATATTCGGCTATTCGGCCTCTTTTTTTCGCTATTCGGTATCTTCGCGTAAAATATAGCCCATGTCTTTTCTAAGGCTTTAGAGTATCTGTGTACCAAATTTCATTTAAATCGGTTCAGCAGTTTGGGCGCGAAATCGTTATAAACAGATTTACTTCCTTATTTATGATAAAATACAGTAAGGATTACCAAATAAATTATGAAAACCTCGAAATATTACTCACAAAGATATTTATTTAACCAAAAAAGAACTAACAAATTAATATTTAAAATCTACCAGTGGTAAGAAACAAACACAACAAACAAACTGCCAGTTTATTGTCATCACTATAAATTTCGTAATAGTTCCAAATAGGCGATTTCTTATTAAATTGATTCATTTTGCTTTTCTCGAACAAACGGTGATATTTCTTATGGTAATCAATCACATTAAATGTTATATTTAAGTATACAGTAAGTACGACGCATCAACGACCAACAAATAAAGCAGGTTGTAACACGACCGCGAAGTACGTATTACTTCAGCGATGCAAGTTTAAACTCGTACAGTGACGAGTTGTGTCTTGTTGCCCGCGAAAAGTACTAAGTGTGGCCGAATATTCGGCTGCCGAATGTTCGGCGCTTCGGCCAAGAGCCTCGCCGAACATTCGGTATTCGGTATTCGGCCAAATTACTATTCGTGGCATCTCTAGTATAAACGGAGTATAGGTACATGTTTATCGATGTTTATTGTGATCTGAATATTTATGTTTTATAATTAACCAAATAAGCAAGATAGGATTTTTTCTATTAGGTTATTAAATGTGAGGTTTTTGTAAATAAAATAAGTATATCATAAAATTAAGTAAATGGATTTTTTTAATATTTGTTATAGGTTAATAATTTAATAGCAAAATCGAAAAAGAAAGTAAAATCTAAAGAAAAAAGTACAATTACAGGTAAGTAATACAATGTAAAGACAAAAATTTGTATTAAGAATTTATCAACGATGATACGATACAACACGATTTGCATTTTTATTGATAATGCAAACATACGCACATAGACTCGAAAACTCATTAAGGAGATGTCCACTGAAGAGTGAACGTCAATTTTCGACTAAAACTTGAATATATAACAAGCTGTTAGTTACCCTGTGTGTAGCAAAAATTTGAGAATTTTGTGATATCTTTAAATCTGTTTTTAACTTGCCTTGACTAACTATTTTAATATTTGTATTGATTTTCATTTGAAGATTCTCCAGGTATGAATTCTGATAGCATATTAGAAACAATTGCGCACCAAGAAGAAGTTATCAAAGCAAACAAGGAAGTTTTAGAACAACTTTACGCAGATATAGCTAAATTGGAAGGTCGAAAAACTAAAGATAACGAAAGTAATCTTACCCAGCAAGACAGCGATTCAAGTCGCAATACACTCTCCGAAATTAATGCTATAGCACAGCTAGAAAATGAAATATCCAAAAGAAACAAGCATATTAATAAATTGCTTGGTGATGTTAAAGTATGTTTAAGGACACATAAATTATTTGTGTGAAATTACACTTGTCGTCATATTTTTTGTTTGTAAATTTCAGATGTTAGAAGAGGAAAATACAACTCTAAAAAACAAATTGACAATTTTTAAAGAAAAGTTAAGGGAAGCAACACTTCTTATCGAAAACATGACTGAACAATTATTTGAACTCAATAAAAATAATGATAATTTCAAAGGTATACGTTTTACTTTAAGAATATTACAATAAAATAATGAGTAAAAATCATACTCATAGTCATATTGTATATACATACGTACGTAATAAATAGGTCTTCGCCGATTTGTAGTGATGTGTGTGCAGTTAATAATGTAATGAGCTAGTGACAATAACTGTCATAATATAATAATTGTGTTTGCTGGCAAACAAAAAAAACCGACTTCATTCTACATTGACAAGTAATGCAACGTAGGTAGACGAAAAAATAGTCAAGTAAATACGGATTATCAAAGATTACTCCAAACTTTGTAATCAGATCACAATGAAATTTAAATGTAGCCACATGATAAATATCGGCTTTCGATTAAATTAAAAATCATCAAAATCGGTACACCCTGTAAAAAGTTATGCGGATTTTCGAGGGTTTCCCTCAATTTCTCTGGGATCCCATCATCAGATCCTGGTTTCCTTATAATAGTTCACACTTCGGATATCTCCTTTCCAACAAAAAAATAATTATCAAAATCGGTTCATATAACATATAAATATATATACATATATATATATATATATATATATATATATATATATATATATATACGGTCATATATATATACGGTCATACATATATATATACGGTCGAATTGAGTAACCTCCTCTTCTTTTGAAGTTAGTTAAAAATAAATGTTTATTATTATAATAGATTTCATTTAGGAATTTCGATTTTCTAGAACATCTTGGTAAGACTGAATTAGAAAGAGCTAATTTACACATGGAGCTGGAAATCTTAAAAAATGAAATAAATAATAAAGATTTAAAATACGAGAAAATAGAAGGAGATAGTAAAAATAAAATCCTACAATTAGAGGTTAGTAAAGAAAAATCAATAACTTATACTACAATATAATAATAATAAGAAATAAACCTAGTTTTCACAACAATTACTATATGTTGTTTACGTATCATAACTACGACGTGAGATAATTAAACTTTAAGAGGAAAAGACAAGACAGGTATGAAGCCCTATATAGAAAACTCTTTCGTGGTAAGCGAAAGATCACAGGTTTAAATCTTTACTAGTATCGTTGAGTTATATCAGGTTTTATAATCATTTAACTCAGCATTATTTTCTTCTTCTTCATGAACTACCTTCTTTTTAAGATTTTGTAACTATATTTTCATATATATGTGCTACTCTTGTTATACAGAATTTATTAAAATGTCAAACAGAAGAAATTAAACGCTTATCAGATGAGAATAGACAATTAAAAGAAGATTTAAAATTAACAACTACTAAAATTGTATCACCAAAAGTAAGTACGAATTGTAAAATTTTAAGTTCTATGACTTAAAAGTAATCTAAAAAATCTTTACATATATTTTCAAGGTTAAACCGAAAACTTCTCCGGAAGAATCCAAAATGAAAGAATTGCAAGTAAAATTGGCAGAAGCTTCTGATCAAATAATGAAATCCGCTAGATTAATAGAAGCATTGACAAATGAAAACAAACAACTTAAATCAATAATTAATGATATACCTGATAGTACATTGTCTGAGCATAAAAATGAAAGCGATGATGGTAAAGAAAAGAATATGATCATCAAACTTAAGAAAAAAATTAAAAGATTATGTGACGCTCTACAATGTTCCGAGAATATATTGGCTTTGAGAGAAGAAGAGGTAAGTGTAAAGATAATTTGTTACTTGACACTTTTTTTCAAATTTTTTTTAGTTACAACTTTTTAGATCAGCGAGATATCTGAACAATTACAATTGTTAAAATCAGATGAAGGTATAAATACATTGATAGAAGGTATAAAAAAAAAGAAGCGAGACTTAAGAATTAAGGACGAAGGCATTAAAAAACTAGTCAATGAAGTAAACGATTTAAATCAAATTGTTAATGATCTTCAACTTGAAAATGAAACAATGAGGTTTGTGTAAATTTCAAACTGACTAAAAATATAATTACAACTTAAACTTGTCTTGCATGTTTGTCATTCATGGATAAGCGACAGTAATTATTTACATTAAAATTCAATAATAATAAAAGACAATCATTACTTTCCTATTTTTAATAAATAATAAATTTAATTTTATTTTAATTTTCAAAAAAGTAATAACAATAACTTGTATTGTTTCAGAGAAAAATTAAAACTACCATCAAACGAACAAATTAATACTTGTGGTATTTTAAAAAAGTACAGTGAAATGGAAAAAAGCAATAAAGAGCTCTCAAAAAAGATAAAATCGTATGAAAACAGGCTTATTTCTCTTGAGATAGATAACCATGAAAAAGAAACAATGATTGCTACTTTAAAAATGACAACAAAAACGGAAAAATTAAATGAAAATGTTAATAATAAAAATCAAAATTTAGTTTCTCTTAATCAGGCGATAGATAAGTATGTCTAATTTACTTACTTAATACTTCATTGTACATTCAGAATAATATTAAAGAAAATAGCAATATTCTAACTTAAATAATTGCAAAGGCGATATTATCACTAAGGGCCTGTTTCACCAGTTATGGATAACGCTATTTAACGGATGACATTATCCGACAGTAATTTTTTTGATTCAGTATTCTTTATTAAATTTAATTACGATAATATTGACGATTTACATTCTAATTTTTTTTCTAATGTTAAATTTTATAGTGATTATCAAACAAACATTTCAATAAATGAAAATACGTCAAGACATGCCAATATCCAAGCAATAATTGAAGAAAATGAAGGACTTAGAAATGGACTTACTGAAATTTTGAATTTCTTGAAAGATAATAGTAAGGTTTTGCGAGAATTCCGTTTATTTTGACATAATTAACATACTGTATTAAATTGTAAATCTTTTTAAGGCAATACGAGTTCTGGCATTTTAGCATTGGAATGCCCTAGTTTAGATGCTGTCTTACATGCGATGGAAGCACAAAAATCTGCAGGTTGGTTTTCACCGCATATGAAGACAGTTATGGAATTAAAAGCAGCTTTAGGTACCAAAGATGCTTTAATGCAAGCACTTCATGAATCCAGGTATACTTACACTTTCAAATTGATATTTTATCGTAAATAAAATATCAGATTCTATTTAAAATCGAATAAAACAGACGACGTTAAAAATAGTTTTTGCTATATTTAGTATAACCCTATTACCGTAAATACGAGCGGACGTTGTCCTGCCTGGAAAACAGCTACCAAATTTGATTGCTTACATATCGATAGCAGTGCCACCTACCGGATCCAATTGAGACAAAACTCCAATTGTATGACATATCTCCCAAATTGGACCAAAATATGCTTACAAAAGCTTATAAAAATTTGTTCAGTAGTTTTGAGGTTTCGCCCACATACATCATAACACGAAATTTTTATATATATAGATAACATATTTTCGGTAAAAACCATTTATTTTTATATTAAAAAACATAATAATAATTTAGTAAATAACTGCATAATATATCGCTAACACTTTATATTTAATTTTTATATAAAATTTATGCAATGTATGCAATGGAATATAGAGCTTAAATTATGGAATAACTCTATGGAGTAACAAATACATCAAAAATATAAGGTCAAAATAACTCGAGAACGATAAAATAATACTTATTTTTATAACAACTCCATCGCAAAGATTATTCGTTGAATACACTAAAATAATAGGTATAATAAAAAATACATTTTTTTTTAATTTTTTAAAAACAAAAAAGAGTTTTTAGTTAGTTATCTTTTTTATTTTTCTATAACATTAAAAAAATATTTTTTATTATATCTATTATTTTAGAAGTACACAAGCAATAAATCGTTAATATCAATAATTTTGGAATGTTTTTAGAAATGAAACGTTTAAAGTAATGGCGAAGTTAAGCGAAGAGGAACAAAAATCTTTAGAATTGTTAAAAACACTTCAGGATGTAAAAAACAATATTAAAAAGGACACAGAAGATGTCGTTTCAAATATGTCTGATGTTAGTATTGGCGAGTTTGGATCTTGGGTGATGGACACAAATTACGAAAATATCGACTTATGCAACGAAAACGATATACAGGCTTATATTTCTAAAGAAAACATTTGGTTTGAAAATCAGTTTAAGCAAGTTATTCAATATTTCCAAAATAAATTTACTATTCTTTTCGATACGTTTACCAATTTAACAGTTAAAACAGCTGATGACCGTAATAAATGGAGGATCAAAGAAGAACATTATAAAGCAGAAATAGAAAACTTAAAATCTCAAATAGATGAAAAAGAAGACGATACTAGTAACCTTTCACCAGGTCTAATAAATACGAATAAGTCAGACTTCGTAGATAGAAAGTATACCTTTTTAGAAGATTCATATAAACAAATAAGAACGTTAAATGAAAATATAACAAATGAATTGTTAGAAAATAAGAAAGAAAGATTAAATGAGGCTCATGCATACGAAATTAAAATTCAAAATTTAATCCAGTCTATTATAAATTTGAGCGACAAATTACGTAATTCTGTACCTCGTAGTTTATTTTTAAAACAAAATGCTATGTTCAATAAATCTATATTAAAAAATAGATTCACTGTAGAAGAAAAGACAAAAAAATACATTTTTTCAGAAGATTTACAAAAACGGTTAGAGAAAAATAAATTTGAAATTCTAGAAATTATTCGGAGAGAAACAATTATCAATTGTAAATATCTATTATATAATTTAATAATTAATAAACTTATACATGATATAAGTGAAATCTAATAATACTTTTTTAATTACAGCAACTGACAATAAAAATAGCGTAAATGAAATAATATTAAATAATAATCATATAATACTACAAAAACAGCTTCAACAAGCTTACATTGAATTACAAAATAAAAATGATGAGAATGAAAAGTTGGAAAAGAAAATATTGGATTTAGAAACTTCACAATCAGAAATAATGTATTTAGATTCTTGCTTATTTTATAAATGGAAGGTACACGTCATATATATTTAAAATAATTTCAATATACATTATTTTTACAGTGACAAAATTCAACATTTGGAACCATGTGAAAATGTAATATTTCTTCAGAAACAAATTGAAAAATTAAACGAGGAAAATATTATTCTTAAAAATCAATGTCAAAATGTTGGAAACAAATTAGATAACGTTATCTTAGAGGTAATTGAAATGGGCTTATTATTTTAAAATACATTTATTCTTAGTCTTAGTAAATATCATAATGTGTAATTTAAATTTCAGTTACAAACCTATAAAAATAAGGAATTAAATTGTAATAAAGAAATAAATATGTTAAGGCATCAAATAGTAGATTTGCAATCTACAAATGATACAAAAGCTACAATAGCTAGGTATAACTTATTTTGATTTAACCTATTTGTCGTTAAATCACTTATTCTTTTGTTAGCTTTGATACTTATGTATTTTAATTATCTTTAACAGAATAAGTGGTGAAGTATTATTAGCCCAATTGCAAAGTACAGAAAATCAAAATAAAATAGAAGCTCTCAAACTTGCTTTAAGTAAGGAAAAGGAATTGAGAGCTGAAACTGAAGAGCAATTATTGAATCGTCAAAAGATTTTTGATATTTATATGGACAGATTTAATAGCAATTTAAGGTAAGGAGAAGCAGAAAGATTAAATATAATATTATAAATTTCGAGTACAATTTGTCCTATCATATATCACTCAGCACTGCAAAATTAAGTGACCTCAAGTTAAATTAATAAATTTAGTTCATATTACGTACATAATAAAATAACAAAAACATTGTTTAAGGAATACGAACGAAATATTTAATGTATTGCGACAACAATATCATGGAAGCTTACCTCTTTTTTCTATTGAAAATTTCGTAGAAAAGTTGGAAAACCTTCAACTCAAATCTGATAACTTAAATGAAAAACTTAACGAAGTGGATGATTTACAGTCAAACTTGATGATGAAACATAGTGTTTACAGTCAAATATTAAATTTATCGTCGACAAAATGCATAGAAGACTCTTGTAAACATAAAATAAAAAACATTATATCAGTAAGAATTTTTGTTTTCATTATTTATAATACGAAAAAAAATTGTAGTTTTAATACAAAATATTAAATAAATAAAAAATGTTTTAGGAGAAAAGTAAAAACCTTGAAATTGAATATTATAAAGTAAAGATAGAATCCTTAGAACAATCACGGCAAGAATTGTTAAAACAATGTGCTCTACTAGAAAAAACACTGATTAACGTTAATCAAGGATTCAAAACTCAAAGGATTCAGGACTCACCAACTCAAAATGTATATCACAGAAAAGAAAAGGAGCCAGTTGAATTACAAATACTAGATGTTCAATCTGATGATGACACAAGTAGCAGAAGTAAGTACATGGATATTTTATTTTAGTATATTTTACTTCATATTATATCAAAATATAGCTTGTGTAATATATATTTGCAGGAAGCCGCACAAAAACTTTGTCTCACCGTAAAGAAAATGAGGATATTGTTGATGATTTCAAAAATGTAACACAGATAAAGACAAAGAAAGAACGAGAGACACAAACTGTTTTGGTAACATATCATGTAAAATCAGTACAAACAGAACATTGCCAAAAAAATGAAAATTTAAATCTATTAGTTGAACGTCTTTTATCGGAGAAACAAGAAAAGGATAGAATTATTGCAGATAACACTTCCACAGCGATACAGCAAAGCCAGGAAATATTACAACTACGTATGGAAAAGGAGGAAATAAATACGATGCTTAAAAATATAACTGAATCCAATAAACAAAAGGATAAATTAAATAAAACATTACAAACGGTGCAAGAATCATTAAAACAGGAAATTAATGACCTAAAATCAAATCAACTAACGGAAATAAGCAAATTAAATGAAACTATGAACTCAGAAAATCAAGCTCTTCTATTGGAGGTCAAGAAAACAGAAAATGACAAAAAAGAAATAATATCTGAATATCGACAATTATTAAGCAAAGAAAGAGAAGATTATGCAAATTCTTTGAAAAACTTACAAATAAAGCTAAAAGATTTACAAACTAAATTCGATGAGTATGTTAAATAACTTATAAATTCTTGAAATTAAGATTTTAATTTTTTTCCATCAGCAATCCATCATATTAGTCACACGTCGTAGATAATTAAAACTTATCTTAGTTCTTAAAAAAATGCGTCTTATATAATTTCGCTAATATATTATTTATTGCAGGAGAGAAACTCAAGCAACATCTTCCCAGAGTGACGTTAATAAAGAAACAAATAATAAATTTACAGTAAAAATTTGTGATTTAGAAGAAAAATGTTTTAAACTACAAAGTGAATTAGACGGATATAAAGGAAATTTGTTAGTTTCTATTATTAACATTACCTTAAAAATACTATCATTAAAAAAATGATATTTTCTGTAAAAAATTGTTTCAGTGAGAATCAACAAAGTGAATTAGAGCGTTGGAAGAATTTGGCAACCGAAAGACTTAATAAAATGGAACAACTAAGTGCACAATTGAAAGAGAGACACACTCAAGAAGTAAGGAAAAAAAATAAAGATATATATACAAATTTATTCATGGCAATTTTTATTCAATAAAATGAAACAAATTCTCTAAATTTTATTGCTAAATATTACTCCATTAAATCTGTTGTATATACTATTTTGCCTAATTGTCATGAGGTTGATATAATGCAAGGCAATTGAGTGTAGATATATGTATTGATAAATTATAATTTGTCATGTGCGGGGATTGAACCCGCAACCGCCAGCGCAACAGATACAATCCATGGCTGTAACCGATGTGCAAACGCGGCGCCACGCGGCCCCGCACATCACAAACATTTGTATTGGCCATACAGGTGTTTGCCGTGGTCTTGGTGTTTGTGCAGTCCTTGTGGGTCTCCCCACCGTGCCTCGGAGAGCACGTTAAGCCGTCGGTCCCGGTTGTTATCATGTACACCTGATAGCGATCGTTACTCATAGTAGGGAATATATCCACCAACCCGCATTGGAGCAGCGTGGTGGATTAAGCTCTGATCCTTTTCCTACATGGAGAAAGAGACCTATGCCCAGTAGTGGGTTTTTTTTTTTACAAGTGATATACATCCACGGGCTTATGAACCCATGTCCTTTTTATTCTAAAAACATGCAATTTTTATTTTTAATTTTATTTTTTTTTTTTTTATTTCAAAGTAGGCGTTACTAAGTAGTAGTGGGATATTACAGGCTGAAGCGTAAATTATAATTTACAATATTTAATTATTGATACGATAATACAGTGCGAACTTATAATGGCGACTGGCGATAGAACATATAATAATTTATCAATCGACTATGTAACATATCGAATATCGATTTGTTTCTAGATTTTGTTTACAATAATAAAAGACATAACATTAATACGTAGGGACATTACATTAATACGTAGGGACATTACATTAGTAGGTAGGGACATTACATTAGTAAGTAGGCACACTATATTATCTTTAATGTAGAGTCAGTGACGAAATTGTTTACAAAATGTTAATGTAACTTTCTAATTGTTTATACCAAGTGTACTGTCCGCGTGATGGTTACCGTATCTTATGGACACTAGTAACACCAGGAGCATCACAAATAACAATTGCCGAACACATAATTTATATTCTCTTTTTAAACTTAGGTAGAATCCTATATGGCGGAAAATCAACATTGGTTAACACAACTAAAGGAGATGCAACGTGAGCACTTGGAGTTACGGTCTCGATTAACTGAACAAAAAACCTTGCACCTGAAACAGATGACTGAAAAAGATAATCACATTGATCAACTTCGTTCTGTTGTAAACAATCTCAAGGTAAATTTCATATAAATTCTTATTTTAAATCACTTTTTAATGGAAATAGACCCATCGCATTGTCATCTGCTACTTCTAGACACAAATTCTAAATATGCAAACCATGCTTACAAATAATGATCCCAGTTTCGATCTCTCCGCTATTGTGGAGGTCGATGAAGTCAGCGATGGAGTGTCACAGCAAGGATCAGATAGGCTAGAGTTAAAGTTTGAATCAACGGTTGACATTAACGAAGCACAAGATGATTTTGCAAAGTTGCCTTGTAGTTCAACCGCGATATGGTATGTTATTAATTCACTTACAATTTCTATTTGCCTTTGCCCAGTAATGATTTTCTTTTTTGTGTAATGATATGATTTTCTTAATGCTTATTGGTTCATACAATGGCACAGTTTAAGAAATTACATACAAACGGTATGACTAATTTAAAAATTCATAAGCACCTACTTGAAATAAGCTTTGCTTGTCATGATATTTGACTTCCTACTCACATTATATAAATATAATTATATTATATATTTAATAAACTTAATTTTCGTTTTTTTTTTCTCAAAGAAATGACAATTTCAATGTAGCAACAAAATGTGCAATAATTTGAAACTTGACTTTTTTAGGCAAGAGCCGTTAATAGAACGCTTACGAAGAGAGAAGCAGTTAATGGGTAAACAAAATGCAATACTGCGACGACAAATTAAAGTTCTGGTAGCAAGAGAACGTAGATCCCGACTGGATGCACAAAACCTTAGAAACCAAGTTTTTCGCATGTAATTCTTATTATACATTTTCCTGAACGCATTTAATATACAATATATAATAATGAATAATAGTAATTCTAAATATAGTAACGTACTATTAAAATAACATTTAGCACCACCACTGGAAACAAAGTGCCGTCTGCGGAATCAGCAGCATTGCAAAGTAAGATCGCGTCACTGCAAGCGCAACTGACTAGCGCACGCCGCGATGCGCATTCTAATGTCGCACTTTGGGATAAATGGAAAAGGTATCGAAACATACTTATCATACAAAAATAAAACATTTTTTTAAAGTGATGTCTACTGTACCTATGTGTTACTTTCTGGCCAACCAATTATAAGTAGACAAGCCTACGATATTTTTTTGTTGTTACTTTTTTGTTAGACTAGTTCGGCAAACAATAATCCTATGTTGTTGTACCTGATGGTAAGCAGTTACCGTAGCTTATAGACGCCTTCAATACCAGAAGCATCGCAGGCGCATTGCCAACCCTACCCCCGAACCTCACCAGAAGCTCTGGACACAGGAGGTCAACGCTTCTGAAAGCAGTATTATTCGCGCATTTTGACCAAGATATTTCTATACATATCAAAGGATTATTAAAGTAACCATAAAAAAATAGTAAAAAGGTAAAAGAAAATAAGAAACTTTTAATCCTTTCATAATTGACTACTGGTCATTTAACTTTGATATCTTTTAATAGGGCACAGCAGGCAGCAGATCGTTGGCAAGCACGTTATGAAGAAAAATGTCAAGAACTTAAAAAACTAGAAACGAGTCTAGGCTTAAGTAAATCAGCCGTGAGCAGATTGGAAAAAGAAAAGCGTATTCTTTTATCAAGACTTGGAGATGAAACACGTAAATTATTTTAACCGTTTTAATAAGTGTAGCAGGCTATATTTAATGCACATATGAACATTCGTTTACTTAACTCTACTAACTCTGATATAAAGATTGAGTAACTAATAACTAGCTGACCTAACAGACGTTATTCTGCATTGCGTAATATAAACGTATGAACGTAATAATAGCACCGTTTTATAAAATAGGGTCACAATTTTCTTCAGTTTTCATTCTTTAAAATCGTTCTACATAGTTACTTTAAAAAAATAATAATATAGTCGGTCAATTCATTCTCAAGTTATGAAGTAAGAAAAATAAGGATTCACATTGAAATTTAATAATTGAGAAACATGTTGTATTTTATAGAAGAAAAGCGATTGGCAATTGAAAAACATGATACAGAGAGATCAGAAAAAACCTCGTCAAGAAGTGAGCAATGCAATAGTACAACAGTCGTATCTACACGTGCGTTACTCGACAGAATCGAAGCACAGCAACGAAGAATTGCTGCTCTTGAAATCGCGGAAATGGTGAATATCAATACTAGAGTAACACGTTATTACTCAATAGTTAACTTAATAATTATTTGTGACCATATTATAATTATTTACTAATGAATTTTATTAGTTGTAAGTAATTAAAGACGCTTTGGTTCAGTGGTCACAGCAATTAACTTATACGCTAGCGGTCTCGGGTTGATGATTGTTGATGATCCACATCATCATCATCTTCATCATCATCATCATTTCAGCCTATCGCAATCCACTGCTGGACATAGGCCTCCCCAAGTTCGCGCCAGACATCCCGGTCTTCCGGAATCCTCATCCAGCCTACACCGGCAATCTTACGTAGATCGTCGGTCCAACGGGCCGGAGGACGTCCCACACTGCGTTTTGCCAAGACGCGGTCTCCACTCTAGGACCCGTCTACTCCAATGGCCATCGGTCCTGCGACACAGATGACCAGTCCACTGCCACTTCAACTTGCTAATTGATGATCCACACATGATAAATATTTGTATAGGCAATAAAGATATTTGATATTGTGTTGTCGGACCCTAGGAACAAGATTTACGCCCTACGGGTGTTGTTAAGTGTGCATTACTTATTATCTATTATTTTATTTTCAGGGAAATGAAACTTTAGTGTCAGAATACGAAAAATCTCTAGCGGAAATAACGTCACTTAAGGGGCAAGTGTTGAAACTAGAATCAACCCTCCTCGAGTCACAGATAAGGTCACCGTTAAAATCTACGGCGGATACACAACCAGAGATACAGTATTGGAGAAGGTAAGAACAATTCATTTATTTTAATTTTTTTTCTTTAATTTTGTTATTTTATTTTCCATTAAATGGATTATATTAATAAAACTTATCTTTTTTATCAATAATAACTATACATACAATTATGTATCACGATGTTCTATAACATGTAATAATGTCACAGTTACTGCGATATGTTAAAAGAAGAAAACATGCAGTTGACGTTAAAAGTGAATTCTATGGAAAGTATTCCAGTTCCTGCTCACCAGCAACGTGTTAATGACTTGGAACAGACCGTTCTTACTCTTCGAGGTATATGTTTACTACTAGCTGTCTTAAGTCTTTAAAAATTATACCTACTTTTATCCGTCCAAATTTTTTAAGAGCTTAAATCGATGATTGAACGTGTTGTAGACGAAATGTTTACCTTCTCAGACCTATAGTGTAATTTAATCTGTCGAATCATTAATTTTTTTAAATTTTCATTAAGACTTTCACCGAGGGTTATTTTTTTACAAATATAACTTTTTGTAACTACAACTTAGAAAAAATTCTCTTAAAGAAAAAAAAAAGGAATGAGAATAATAAAAGTTATAATTATACATGATGACTTAAATTAGGTAACACGTAGGTAGTAATATTTCCGAAATATACAGGTAAGTCGTAGATTCACGGTTTGTTACATGGTTTTAATAACATTATTTTATAGGGCTTGTAAGTAAATTGCAAGCGGATCACAAGTCTTCATCAACGAGTGTTCAAAAACGTGGTGACTCTCGGCCAAGTAGCGGGCGATGCGGATCTGATAAGGTTAGTATTAAAAGTAGCAGTTGGCATTTTTTTTTAATAAATAAATTACCAAACTAATATCTATAAAACTAATAATTTATTTTTACTTAAAAATAATGTACAAAAATAAAGTGTCTTGAGTATTAAAAAGGAAATATCCATTTATCGTATACTTTTAGTAAAGATTTGTTATAATTTGTTTTTTTTTTTTTTTTTAATTGAAACTCCAAGTACTAAGTAGAAATTCTGTTTATACAGAAATGGTAGTAGTAATATCAGTATATTTATTTTTATATTACTCTACTACATTTACAAGATTTTTACTTGTACGGGATTTATAGCAATTTTTATTTCGAAATTATCGATATTTCACCCATGACCATGGCGTCTGCAACTTTATCGAAATAATGGTGACTTGCAAAATGATAATTGCCGTAAGTCCCGTATGAGGAAAAGTGTTGACAGTAACCATTATTCTTAAAAGCTACGTTTATATTAACATATTTTAGGTTCGAAATCAAATAGAATCATATCGCATCGAAATATCTAATCTCAAAAGAAGCATCTTAGAAAAAGACGCACTTTTAGAGAAATCAAAGGACATGCTGAAAATAGCCGCTGAAAGAGAGGAAGAATTATTGAAAGAGGTTAGTTACACAGAATTTTGTTTTAATTGTCTATATTTAATCCATTATTAATAAAATAATAATATTAATTTTAATCACAAACAAAACAATAACTAAACAAATATAATAGTTAATCATTGCAAGAATAATATATATTCATAATTTAAATTATTTTTCAGAATATGTTGCTCAGGCGTCGTTTAGGTCAGCTGTCGGAAGGTAAAGAGGGCTTCATGTCAGCGTAGAATTATATTAAAATAAAACTTCTCAGTTAATGTATAATAATGTAATCGTATAAAATAGGTATATATGTTTTCACCATAAATATAATTCACTTTTTCAAATATTTTTTTTATTTCTTATGCTATCAAATAAAAGCACAACGTTCACATTAAAGTACTATAAGTAACCTAAACACAGCTTTCATTTTAAAACTAATATCTGTAAACGATATTTAAATTAGTAAAGACACCAACGATTGTCTTCAAATTATATTTCAAATAATTCGTTCAATATAAAATTTAAGTACTTATTTTAAAAAACATAATACAATAAATAAAATATATAATCCTGAATCATCATGTTATAAATAACCAACACGCATATATTTTTATATTTACTATTGTCTACAAACATTCTACTTTTACATGTCACATCAAACATCATTTCCTAATTGCATAACAATTATACTTTTAATATTTAATGTATGATTTTAATTTACCTTAAATCTTATATTAGATATGATAAACGTAATCACTATACCATATAATTATTCATATATTAATTTTGTGGCAAGTCATATAATATCTCACATGATTTGTTAAATTTTGAAGTTATATATTTCGATATTGTCAAAAAAATGAATTTTATCTAGCATAGCGAAATACAATTGTGCTCTTAGCCTATAGCCGAACAGCGTTAACTTTATGCGTTATGTTTTAATATTAACAAAATTTTAATGCATTAATAATTATTCTTTAAACTTCTCAAAAATAAAATAAGTAGGTACATGATATTTGGTATACTAAAATTAACTGTAGGTCTATCTTGCTATAGTCCAAATTTAGTCGTTTTAGTCAGATTCATGTCATAATACTTTGTTACATGTTAATATTTTCAATTTATTCATTTCAATTTATTGTGTTCGATTATTTTATATTTCAAATACAGTCAAAGGCTAATATTTATGATTAATTCGCCCTATAAATATATTAATATTCAATTATACACAAATATATACAAGAATACGAAAGGTATCATGAAGTCTCAAAACAAAATTTCTACGTCATACCTATCGTCAAACATTCTTTGTATGATATATGATTAGCAAAAAATTGTTTATGTATTATATATGTATGTAATTATTTTTATGCATATTATCATGTAAATGTGTGCATGTGTACGTTTATGTATATGTAAATATATTTTTTTGTGTATTATATATGCTGTATATATGATTTCTTGTACTGTGTATAATAAATTGCACCGTGTGCCTGTTATTTGTTAAAAATGTTACCTTTATAGAGGTTGTCTGTAAGCAATAACTTTCAGTGACAAGACAGCCTTTGCACTTTATTCACTAGGTTTCTTTTTAATCTACTCGTAAGTGTGCGATAAAGTATAAATATATAAATACTTTTTATGTAAATTAAAAATATTGTTTAAAATTAAAATGTTATACCATTTCAATTATAAAATGAAATAAATATTTAAAAAGAGATGCATTGACAAATTAAAGTATATTTTAGTGTATATACACTAAATATTTTGATAGTTGGGCACAAAATTGTGGTAGTTTTTGGTGAATAAGTTCACATTTCTAAGCAGTTTTGTGTATTTAGCCTTTGGCTGTAAATGCAAATAGTAATGATGCAATTATTGAAAACATGAACATTAATTAGTGATAAATATTGAATACTTAAAATTTTAAGGCAGTTCGATAGGATAATGAAATTCCTTGTTGTAAATAATATCCATAATTAAGTACACAAACTATTTTTTTTATACAACTAAGTCGGCAAACAGGCGGACGGCTCACCTTACCATCGTAAGAAACATCGCAAGCACGTTACCGAGACCCCCTCCCCTCGGGAGCTCTGATCACCTTGCTCACCACATAGGAACACAACACTGCTTGAATGCAGTATTACTTAGCTGTGATCTTCTGCAAGGTCGAGGTATTCCCAAGTCAGGCTGCTCCAGATTTTGAGCAGAATAACTCCTACTATCCCTATCTTAGTTAAAATTATAATATAAAATTATGCGTGGGTACTTATAAATATAAAAGTTTATAAGTACTTACGCATGAAGAGTCAAATAGAAACTTGAGTTTTATTACATATAAGGCGTTTCTGGAAGATCTTGAGTGATATCACAAGTTATTATTAAGTATTACTCTTACACTTTGTATATACGATAACAAAATAAAATAAATGATTAACATTTTTTTATCAATATATACCCTATAGTCTATTCGTGTTAACAAAGTAGTGACTGATCACTGTCACTTAGCTTAACTACGCCCCTAATAAAATCGTAGAAAATTTGAATGTCTATCTAAATGGCTCAGTCCAACTGGTCAGTTTGAACACTGCGTTTAATTTACTACAGTTTAATTAATCTAATACGTACGTAAGGAAAGGTGACAGCGATGACTCAGTATTTGCTTAAAACGAATAGACTATAAATATAAATTATTTTTCACATATTTGATACGTCAGATATTTTAATATTTATTTAACACATTTCACAGTTTTGGTACAACATTACTATTATATTTAAGAATTAGGAATGTTTTTTTTAAAATAGTTGCGTTTAACAAATAATTACTACTAAAATTTTTAATATGCTGTATAAATATTTTATTTTAAATAAAATATTAATGTCAATAACCAAACCTTTTTATAAAATATAATAAATAATTTATCAAATTTTAGTTTTTACTTGATTTTTTAGATAATATTTTCTATTTAAATAAAAAAAATGCCTTGGTTACAACCAGCACAGGTGCTGGTTGCACATGTAGCACGCACTCAAACTAATTAATATTAACTTTGTAAACTAACATTTCTTCGTTGCTGATTTTATGATTAATTTTTAATCACAAAACTCATAATATCTATAGTGTTCAACTTTTGTACAACCCACTTAAACAATCGAAAATTGAATTTATTGTTGAAATTAGTTTTCTAATACATTATTATATGTATATTACTATTATAAATGTAACTGGCATTCGATTGCGACATAACAAAAAGGATATTTTAATATTAAGTGTTACTAAGCTTTTTGACTCCTATTAATTATTAATATACTACAATTATTGAACATTCAATATGAATTTATAATAATAATGTATCCAGGGAACATTATTCTTGAAAGTCTTGTTTCAGAAGTTCGCACTGAAAATTAAGAACACAGAAATAAATATTTTACTTAAAACTATGTAATTAATATTATTATAAAAACAAGGATAAGAAACCAAATTTATTAGAACATATTTATATACTACATACATTGTACTGTATTATTATTTATTATTGTATTGTATTATTATTATATTTCAAATAAATACCAAAAAGTATAATAGATACCGGCATTAAGAGTCGACAGCGTCGTGGATTAAGCTCTGGTCCTTCTCCTACATGGGGAAAAAGGCCTATGCCCAGAAGTGGGATATTAAGGCTGACGCGATTAAGAGACGAAACGAACTTATTAATATGTATTATAACAGAAAGTTACTTTTTTCTTCCGGTTCAAAATAGACATTTCAAATTACAAAAACTCCGACGAGACGTTAGCACTAAATACATATATGACACCAACGGAATCCACTCAAAAGGAATGATAAAGGCGTGCCTGAATATGTTTTACGTGGTCTAAGTGGCGTTAGTGTGCATATAATGTAAAATGTAACACACTAACTTTTAGAATCGTGATATCTGAAAAAAAAATATAAGGAAATTTTTGCAGATAACTTTATGACCTACAATTTTTCAATCAAAATTAAAATCAATCAAAATCAAAATTAAAAGGCTATATTTTTTTATTAAAACCGAAAATTTTGACCTTTGACCTTAAATAACTTTTCTAGGACTTTCGGTACTTTATTTCTGTCGGTGTACCCAAGTTCTCTAGCAAAATTCAGCTGTGTCGGAGTTTTTATTATTTTATCACTAAATTTACCGGACTATTTGTTAGTACGTAAAACCATTAAGATATATTTCAATATAAGTTTTTACTATCAATCTTTTACCAAAAGTAAAACCCAAGTAAATGACCCACTCAAAATAAATATAAAAAATACTAGGACTACATAAATCTGAAAGGTGAATCATAAAAAGACCCTGTTTAATACCATATTTAAAAAAATATCACAATTATTGACTTGTTAAGAAGAGGTGATTAGGATTTGCGAACCTATGTTAGGATTGATCATGTAAGAGTTTTTACAGTGACAGTATTATGCGTATATAATTATTTTTAAATTGATTTTGTTCAGTAATATGCTTCTTTTATCAAATACTAGCGACCCGCTCCGGCTTCGCACGGGTATAAAATATAATTATAGCCTATGTCATTCACTGAAAAAATGATTAAAATCGATCCAGTAGTTTTGATTTATTCATTACTGCCCGTACTGCACGCGTTAACTAAGAGTAAAAGCCGGCCGGAACCGCCGCAAACGCTACGTACCGCGATTTTTAAATCTGTAATATCTTCGAAAATATTCATTTAAATCATATGCTGTAAAGGGCCATATAGATCTATATTAAATAAAAAATACATTTAAGGTATTTAATTGGATAAGGATTAATGCTGTATTGGTTAAAATCGCTTCGAAAATTAGCCATTATTTGTCGTAAAAAGTAAATGACAAAAAAATGTTATTGTGGGATACCCATAAGAGATAGGTATATACCATCGTGGAGTTTTCTGTAGACCTTTTCAATGTGTACAATACTTAGTACATTATTTTGATAAATCTCGTAGGGTTCAGCCTGCGTTTGCAATTTAAGCGAAAAAAAAATAATTATTTACGACATAACATTAGAAAACTCAAAAATAACAGTATTTCTCCACTATTTAATAGATGTTATTATACATATAAACCTTCCTCTTGAATCAATCTATCTATTAAAAAGAACCGCATCAAAATCTGTTGCGTAGTTTTAAAGATTTAAGCGTACATACATGTGCATGGACAGAGAAAGCGACTTTGTTTTATACTATGTAGTGATATATTTTTTAGTTATTATGTATCCATCTACATCTTTTACTCCAATTTTCTCACCAGGACTTGCATATAATCTCTTATGCCGATATCTATACTTAAAGAAGTGAAAATTTTATATAACAAATCTTGAAAATGGCCCACTACAATAACGGATATATACATACCAGGCGATAGAAATTAAAAATTAAGTTAATACTTTAATTATTGGGTACAATTTATGCTATACTGCCTTAATGTATATAAACCGTTTATGTAAATATATATATTGCAACATTACAATAATCGTTTAATATTATGTACAATAGCGATTTACCCACCTTTAAATATATGGCAAACATAAAATTCCATTTAGAAGCGTGTGAGCTTTCAGTGCGCAATGTTTGTATCCATCTAGAAAAAACTGACTAGTGAGCTGGATCTACTTATGATGAGCATGCAAAATGAAAAGCACCAATAATAAAGACAAGCAAACACATTTAAAAATTAAAATATTGTAAAATGATTTCTAACCCTGTTTATTAAGTTATATACTTTTAAAAATACTCAAAGGTAATTTTTAATTAGTAAATCAGAGTGACAATAACAAATAAATATTAATAACATATTATTATGTACACAAAACATTCGTCTAAATTAATTTTTATAACAACAAATATTCAAGTAAATCTTATCAGAAATATTTGTAGGTCAACTATTTAATATATAATAGTCGATGTGATGGAATTTACTTACCTAAATTATTTAAGTATTATTAACTTTGTGATTTTGAACATGAGTTCAAAATTGTCCAATATGATTTTAAAATATTACAAAATACCCATGATATCTCAAAAAACAATAAAATATATTTTGAATATACCTAATACATGAAAAATATTTCCCCAAAACAAAGTTTACAGATTGTGCCCAATATGTAACTAAAATTCCCAAAACAAAAATACTCACTTAGATGATTTCAGACTACGCTATACTATTTAGCTAAATATAGCATAAGTCATAAAGCATTGCGTTCACATTACGCAACATAATCTTAGGAAGTAAGATTTATAGAAAACTCAGTTTACCGCGATCTATGAGGGTGTTCACAAAATGGATTTCATACTGAACACTATTGTAAGTTCATTAAGCGAGGAAATTCAACCTTAGAATAATTATAGTACGATAAAAGCTTACGCCGCCGTTACTAGTATCCACAGCATACCGGAAAGGAACGAATCGTAAAAAGCGCACGAGTGACAATTATGCGTAAAATGTGAGTGACTAACATTGTACAAAAGTATGATTACCTCTCCCCTATGCCTGCCTCAGTTCTGCGCGAAAAAAGAGATTTAAAATTATTTACTGCGCAGGTTGAAGGTCAGTATTCCTTATCTTTACCTTGCTGATAATTATATAGTGTATTTGTCTGATTGCGGGGTGGAGTGGAGAATGCGTCGCGGGATTTATAGCACAGTGTACTGAGCGTAAAGTTTACGAGACTGGATGAATGTGTGAAATTGTATGTTTGTTACTTTTTTTAAGCAAAAAACTACTGAACGGATTTCAATGAAACTTGGTATGTAGATAGAGATCTAGAATAAGACATAGGCTACATTTTATCCCATCATTTCTACAGTATCGGAAATTACGTGTATGAAACTGCGAAGCGTAGCTAGTAATATATAGTATAGCTAAGTGTGAACGTATCCTAAACAAGTATTTGATGAACGACATTGCTATGCTACGAAAGCTAATATATTATAGCGTTACGGGTCTCTGTAAAGAACTCACTATAGACGGCGCCACGGTTCGCTTAAACCGAAAATAAAAATCATCATATCAAAAATTTCGCTCTAGCGGGTACATCGTTCCATAGCTTAATTGGCTAGAGCGCAGACACGGTCAGTCGGAGACGCGGGTTCGAACCCCGCTGGAGCGGTCAATTTTTTATTTATTTATTTATTTATTCTTTATTGTACACCACACAGAGTAATTTCATACAGAATTGTAAAGAAAAAAAAAGTATAATGCACAATGAGGCGGCCTTATCGCTCGATAGCGATTTCTTCCAGGCAACCTTAGGGTTAGGATTAGAGGAAAAAAAAGAAATAAGTAGGTATATTTTTGATATGATATTCAAAAATGTTTATTATAGCGTAGTCTGAATTGAGCATTATATACATATCATGCAAAAGCGAAATAGGCGAGTGCGGTAATCGTACCTGTACAGTGGGTTTCTCGCTCCTCGCCCTCAGTCTCCTGGCCAGCGGCGGCGTGAAGAGCGCGGGGTCGGGGTGCTCGCGGCCGGCCGCCTGCCACGGCTGCCGCTGCTTCCACGCGAGGGACACCGCCGACCCCACCACCAGCACCCAGATGAATCCGATCTGGAACGATTGAATCGCTTTCAATTACGTGTCTTTTGTTAAAACTGTACACCTACGTTTTTTATTCTTGTTAACATCGATTTATTTTTCAACAAAAATAACAGTTCTCACTTTATTTGTATATTATATATATATTCACTATGATAATTAAAAGTAATTTAATCAAGGCTCAAGCAAAATTCCATCAAAATTTATGATATTAAATTGAAACAAAGTATTAGACCAGTGTTTTTAGCTTTTGAAACCAAAAAAATATATAGTAGGAGAAACCCATTGTAACAGGAAGAGAATACAACGAAAATGATAGAAAAAATAAATTACGAGTGATCTGAGGTCGGGAAATGGTAGGGAGGAGTGGTTTAAGGTTATAAAACGGTTTATCTCGATTTCCGGCTAAACTACAAGTCCTATGGAAAAAAGTTTAATGACAAAGTTGTGAGTAGTAAAAAGATCTACAACTTTTGTTGTTGCAAAAATTCATGAGAAAAATTCAGAAAATCAAGTTTTTGGTTTTTTATTTTTATCTTTTACAAGAAAATTTTTTTTTACGAAATTTGGTGAAAACTTACTTTTTTATGTTCCAAACACACTGTAATTTTTTTGATTTAAAATATTAATTTTTTCGCCTTATTTTGATTTTTAATCAAAAATTCTCACGTCGAAATATCGGCTTTTTTAAGAAACTTGGTGGGCTTTTTGTTCGTTGAAATATCTACTTTCTGTTTGTGCGAAAACAGTATACATTACTATGGTAAATGTTTTCAGAAAATTCAAAGCAATGCTTAGAAAATGAAAACAATATTTAATAATACATCTACAATATTTTGAAAGATTGTAGAATCTTCTTTGAATTATATAGGTAGGTACTTATTTGTTGCTATTTTAAAAAATTTATATACCTGAATGACCTGCGGAAAATTTAGCCCATAGTTATCTAGTATTTTTTTACACCAGAAAGCACACAAGCTGCTAATTTAAACAAAACTTTCGGTACATACAATTTTATGAAGATCTCAATAATTTAAACATACCGAAAATTGTAAATAATGTTCAGTATTACTAAACATTACATTTAAATAATACGGCAGATAAGTAATGTGATATATGTATATTTAATATCAAACTATGACAAAATATTGTCATAGTTTGATGTGATATGTCGATACGACATTTTAATGGGAATACGACACAGTGAATCGTATGGCTATAATATGCTATTATATATAGATATATCGTATAGGGTTGTGTCGATATTTCGATATATGATACCGTATTGGCCACCCCTAACGTGAAATTTTTCTGTACTGACTGGGAATTAGACGTATTTTATCCAAACGCTTCGCTTCAACCTGTAATATCCCACGGCTGGGCATTAGCCTCTTTCCCCATGTAGAAGAAGGATCAGAGCTTAATCCACCACGTTGCTCTCATGCGGGTTAGCGGATATATTTCCTACTACGAATAACGATCGCTATCAGATGTACGTGATAACAGTCGCAGGCAGCTTAACGTGCTCTCAGAGGCACGGTGGGGAGACCCACAAGGACTACACAGACACCCAGACCACGGCAAATAGCTGTATGGCCAATATAAATGTTTTTCATGTGCGGAGATCGAACCTGCAACCGCCAGTTCAACAGCCACAAATCCGTGCTGTGACCGTTGCTCCATGAGTATTTAACTTGTATATTTATCTAAACATACAACTTAACTAGCTAACAAGGCAAGTTATATTGTCTGTTTTATTAGTTGAGTTTATCTTAGACATAAGTTACTGATAGGCTATTAGAGTCTATCAGCAATAACTTATTCAAGCCTTTAGCGCTTAGACAAAATAAAATAAACAAATTATATTTAACACAACTTACGGGACTCGTCCACATATAAGATATTTTGTATAAATAAAAGTAATCTCTTGGTTGAGATTGACTAGGTAAAGTGACGTTGAATGCGCACTCTTCTACACTTAGCGGCAGTTTGACTGGCGCCGGGCGAGGCCCTCCGAAACTTATCCAAAGAGTTAACGCCATGCCGCTGAGGAGAGCAACTGATACACCCTGAAAATAAAAAGCATTTCATTTAATATTTTAATATTTTCTGCCTTTTAATGTACATACATACATACATACATTACAGCCTATACAGTCCACTGCTGGACATAGGCCTCCACAAACTTACGCCAAAAATAACGTGAACTTATGTGTTTTGCCCATAGTCACCACGCTGGGCAGGCGGGTTGGTGACCGCAGTACTGGTTTTGTCGCACCGAAGACGCTGCTGCCCGTTTTCGGCGTGTGTATAAGCTTTTAATGTACCTTTTGTATATAATTATATCAGTTTGAAACTTCCGATATTACGCCGTTTTTTTGTTATTAATATTTTATAACGGCGACGTTGCAGACGCCAAGTCACAGGTGACGAAAATTACAATCGCGGCGAGTCGTGTGTAACTTTGTGTAAGTAAATGTTGATAATGGCTTGTTAAATCAATGCGCTTAATTTGGACATAAATACCAAATCTTAAGTTTTAAAATATCTTTTTTAATTGTGACGTAAAAAAGTATTACATAAGTAAATAAACACAAGTTAAACGTAAAAATTACAAAAAAAAAAAAAAAAAAAAAAACGATAACAAAACTAAGACTCACTCGTTCATTCGCATAAGTAGTGAACATTCCCAAAGTGAATATACCAAGTAACGGACCACCCACTGCGCCGAATATCGTCAGAGCGGCTTGAAGAACTCCGCCCAAATGTTCGGCGACAAACGCTAACGCAAGAAACAAGAGACCGTAACCACACGCAGCGAGCTTCGTCAACCACGGTATGTGAGATGAATTCACCCTAAACCACCTGAAACAAGTATGAATTAAATTACCACAAATTTATTTTATTTTCGCTCAGATAAGGCTCCGTTTGCGTATTTACATCAATGTGTACTTATCTTCCTAATTGTTTATTTTCAATGTATGGCTTTATACAAAATAAGAAGTAAAAACCTACCATTCATTTGCTTATTTAGTGACAGCAACAAGTATTGAGAAATCAAAAACGTATGCAATCAAAAAATTCGTAAAACAAAACTTGAGTTATGCTATATTGTATTATACTTAATAATTTTAAAGTATTTACTTAACGATTAAGGAATATAAAAAAACAAGGAGTATAAATAGATAAAAGTATCATTTTATTAAGGTCTTACATTAAACAAATATGTATTAAGATAAATTTATTTTCGAACTTTTAAATGACAATAGTGTACATTTTTAAGATGTCGTATAAAAAGAAATGATAATGTACTTTACCTGCTTACATAATCTGTAAGTGTTACGGCCGCTAGCGCATTACAAGCAGCGGAAATAGTAGACAGAGACGCGCTAAAAATTCCCGCCACAAACAGACCCGCTAGACCGGGCACAATTTTCATTGCATCTACCACATAATATGGCATCAGCTGATCCATCTAAAAATATTGAAAATTAAGTTAAAACTGTTCTTAGTATCAGGCTTATTACTCAAAAACATACAAAATTATACTAATAAAAACTTTTGAATAAAAGAACATCAAACTCCAATAATTTTTATTTTTAATTTGCTGTGAACATAATGGTTAAAAATAGTTGTAAATCTTATTTAAATATCAAATATTTCAGTCGAAATAGTAAGTATTAGTTTTATTAAAAGATAAGATGATACAGTATTTTTTGTCCTTGTAAAAGATAAAAGCACAAGACTAAATGATAATTATTACTAAAATATACATCATTTATTTATTGTTTGATGTTACGGTTTACATTGTCATCATTTGTAATTATGACTGTACTTAACGCAGTCTAGAAAATGTTAAAAAGCTATTACGATATAAAAGTATATACTTAACAATTATAGTTTTGTGTTTAAATAAAATTATATTCTTGATTTTATTGAAACTTAAATTTTATCATTTAAAAACCAACAAAGCAAACATATAACAAAAGTTTATTCTTACCGCACTAATGGTTCTGCTAGTCAGCGGATCACAGTCTTTATACACCGCATATATACTTAATCCACTCATGCAGGTGACTATGCTGAGAACTGAAAGAACAGGCCAACTCCACCACAAGCATTGCTGAGAACGTTTTAATGTGCTCACAGTAAGAAGTCGTTGTACCTATTATAAAACAATATGAATAATATTAAATCAAATATTTAGCATAAAATAGCCTTATACTACAGTTTTATTTAAGAATATTTATGATAAAAGTCACCTGTGTATGATTAACAGCATATAAGGAGAGATATGTTATACAGCCACCGATAATCAAAGAAAACCATGTGTGCCTTTCTGTTGGATCGATGCTGAAACTGAACGAAAAGGATTTGTCAATAATATAAGTCTAAGAGACAGAGCCCTTTTAAAATGTCTGAAAATTTTGTTTTCTACTTACTTGTTAAAGTTTAACCGACCACCCTCTTGCGCTCTAATGAATATTTTCTCAAATCCTCCAAGTTGTACTGATGCAAATATAACAACACTGAATACCGCACCAAACATTAGAAATGATTGCAGTAAATCGGTGAATAAAACAGCTTTCATACCTCCTAAGGTTGAATAAAACGTGCATGCCAATCCTACTACTAATATAGAAACTAATCTGTCAAGACCCGTCACTGACTCTAGAACTATCGCAGGTGCATATAAAACTATTCCATTGTATAAAATCATTTGCAAAGTGTACGTTAAAGATGCTAACATTCGTATTCGTGGACCAAAGCGTAACTCTAAATATTCGTAAGTACTAGTTTTCTGTAAACCAAAAAATACAGGTAAATATAAATTGGACGCTATAGGAGTGGCTATGCCGTATGAGAAATTTATGACTGCAAATTGCATGCCGTAATAGTAATTTTCAGCAGATACTCCCAACAATGTAATAGCTGACATAAATGAAGCCATCAGTGAGACTGCTACAGGAAAGATTGACATGTTGCGATCAGCTAGGAGGTATTCCTGGGAAGGAAAAAAACTTATTTTACAAATTAAAATAGTTCCGTGTTACAGTAAAATAAATAGAGGTAAATCTTACATCATTAGTTTTTTGTTTTCCACCGCTAAATCGGAAATATAACCCAATAGCTACAGAGGCTATCATAGTCGCCGTCATGATGACGTAGTCCCATACTCCAAATATTGATTGAATCATTTTTATCTGTAATGAGTATTATTAATAAACAAGTTACGTTTCAAATTCACATATTATGTGACATTAAATTAAAAACTATAGTTTCTATTATTTACTTATATTTATAATAAGCAAGCAATAAATTTTCATAATAACGTGGCATTTAAATTAATTAATATTCCGATAAAAAGTTATTCAATTTAACCGGAAGATATTTTTATAGGGCCGTACAAGTTGGAAAGTAGCTAGGTAACTATAGGCGAGAGAGTTGTTTAGCTAATACAAGCGACTTCTTTGATTTATTTCTTATATCTTCTTTCTTCTTTCTCTTCTTTCTATATTACTTATATCTTATTTTAATGAAACTGGGCGCGTAGATGGCTGAAGATCCGGAATAATATCTAGACTAATGTTCATTACATTCGGGTGAGCACGTATGTCAAGACGGGTTGAGCGCAACAAAACTTCCCACTTTTCATTAATATTTGCGTTATTTTCTTATGTAAATGGGCAGTGATTGAAAAATTTTAAATTTTAAATGTTGTTATTTATTTTGAATTTATTAATTTACGCTTAAGTTACTTTTAATTATAGACAGTTCTAAGTCGTTTAATGAAATATATAAAAATAACAATTTATACTTATTAAACAAATAAACAACGTGTTTTGACTTAATTGCTGTCTGAACCGGTAAATGAACGTCGACCAGAAATTATTGAGTATGGCTCAGGAAATATTTACATGCAAACAATTAGACATGCTCATTTTCACATAATATTTTGATTTCATTGAAACCTTTGATTTGAAGGTCATCTGACTGACTATCTCAGTAGCAAATAAGTAAATAACAAACAATGATTAATAATTTATTTTCTGTTTTCTGTACACTATCACAAATTATATTATTCAAGTTTAAGAGAAAAGGATACCGGCTCTTTCTCCAAATAAACGTAGTCGACTGTTTCTTCCCTGGATAATGACACTAGATCAAATATTTTTGTAACATAAAACCTTTAACTGCCATGATTTTTTTCATATTCTTATTAACATAGGGAGTAGGAGTCTTCAAAAACTAGAAATATTGTCTAATTTTTTCAGAAATTTTCAGACACTCGTTAAAAAAAATACGCATATTTAAAAAAAACGAGAACATAGGGGCATAGCTGAAGATTTTTTTAGTTACAAAATTTTTTTAATGGCATGGTTTGGGTAGAAAATAGTCGACTACGAAATTCTGTTTTGGTTAATTTATCTACCTAAAACGCAGTGAGCTGCAGTTGTCCCTTACTTGGCGCGAGACGCGGCGGCGGCATACAGCGAGACAAGAACATTTTATTCAAATACCTATTTTTCAAGTCTCTCAGATACCCTTTCCTCTTAATAAGTACCCAGTTATAACTGACAACTAAAAAAAGATTCATCTCTCATCATCAGATCAAAAATCTTAACAATACCAAAAAAAAAATCATAAGACAACAATCCATCAAACATTTTTTTTTTTTTTTTATTAAGATGTCTTGAAGAATTTCATACTTGAGACTTTAAAATAACAACAAAACAATAAATCTTCTCATTATAAATGACTGACGGCTTAAACGTTGCATGATAAACAAAAACAAATAATAAGACTTCTTCTCGCGACATAAGACAACATATGTACAGTACATACTTCAATGCATCTTCAGGCAACCTGTTTATAAAGCTGTATAACTGCATCTTTTAGTTTAAGCATTGTGTATCGACACATATTACACAAATCACATATATAAATACGCTAAGATTAAGATGTTTGCCTCCCTTTTTAGAAAAAAACCTCACAATTACTCCACATAAATTATATATCATTTAATAGATAATTGCTTGCTCTACCGGCATCCAAAACAAAATAAAAATAATTATTGCTTTTGTTTTTGTAAATTAATTAATTATTAAAATTATATATGAAGACGACGACCGAAGACGGGCAGCAGCGTCTTCGGTGCGACAAAGCCAGTACTGCGGTCACCAACCCGCCTGCCCAGCGTGGTGACTATGGGCAAAACACATGAGTTCACGTTATTTTTGGCGTAAACTTATGGAGGCCTATGTCCAGCAGTGGACTGTATAGGCTGTAATGATATACGACAGCTTTAAGTTTGAAACAACGTCAACATGATGAACAGTCGGTAATTTTTTTCCTTATTTAGTGCGAATTATTCGCAAGGGTATTGCTAGTATTGTATTATCTTGACGTTTACAAAGTTTAGAAATATTAATTAGTAAACACGCGGTCTACATAAATCTCGCATAATGATCGGGCAAAAAATCGATTTTCTTGATGTTTAATAAAAATAGTTCTATGTCAGGGAACTTTCTAAATACCTACCAAGAGTGATTGGTCGTCGTCCTGTACCAAAAACAGAAAAATGATCACGTTTGGAGAGCGAAAAACAAATTCACGTTCACTATTTTTTTTTTACGTCAATAATGGAGCTATACGAAATCTCATGTCTAAGTGTTTTTTTTTTTAATTGAAAACTAAGCTAAGCTCTATCAGAGTGATTTCTAGGCCCAAAAAACACCCTAATTAAATCTTGGTGATGAAAAATGAATCGTTTAATAGTACGTATATAACAGTACTATTATCAATATACCTACTTTAATAAGATATAGTTGAGGATATTATCATCTATTAAAATGTCATAGAAAGCTTTTAGACACTAAGTATAACAACCAATATTTTATTTTTAACAGTACTCTAATAATATTATTAAGTACATAATTAACGTACGTTTATTTAAATAAATAATATATTTGAAATTATTGCCGATTGTCATCTGTATTATTTTCTTGTAGTTGAAAATTTTTAACGTTATACATTCTCGACCTCTTCTCAATTCTGATTGTCTCGATTCTGGACAACCAATTTAAAAGTTATCTTTAATAATAGTTCTATTGAGACAATAATTTTAATTGCAATTGCAATACTCCTTGACTCCTAATTGATACATCTTGACTTTTTATTGATAAAATGAAAAATAGGACTAAGTACATTTCGTTTTATTTAATTAAAAGTTGTTTCAAAAATATTACATTTCACAAAAAAAATTAAGTATATCATATATTGATTATTCAGGTACATGTTGAATAAATCGATAAATGGGTGGGTCCATTAAGTTCTAACTACTTAGGACATCCAAAAATTTTACAAATATCGTAGTAAATGACCATTCTTTTATATAGTTGAAAAATATAAATCAGTAAAAAACAGAAAAAAATTAAAACCAAAAAAAAATCCTATTCGGTCAATGTCTTTGCTTGAGATAATATTTACGTAACATGAATTACGGCAATAGAAGCCAGAAATTTTTTTTTCGGTGTCGGTCATTCTATAGATTTACTCCAGCGTCATTGCACGAAATAACTTGCGTTTTAATTTGATCTAAAATCAAATGAAACCTTAACAAAATCATTTTAAAGTAAATAGGCATACCTACTAAATTGTAAACATGAATTGTTTTTCTTTTATGTTTAGATTAGCTTCTTTTTATACGCAAAGAGCAAAGATTAGACATCTTATTCCATAATTACACACGTAATAAGTTCCTTGTAAAAAACAAACAAAATATGTGTCACATTGGCATGCTTTTTACTCATCAAAGTTTAAAATACGTAATTAATATTTACTTCACATTATAAATTAATAATTAAAATACTATATAGATCGAGAACTTTATACTATTATTCAATAATAATTTTAATTAAGATATAATTGTGATCTAATACACAGTGCAGTTTATTATAAAATGTTGTTAGCAAATAGTGATTCAATTGATAACAGGACGATGATAATATTTGTAAGTAGTGATAGCTTAATATGTGCAAAATATTATCATAACTAAGATATTCATCTTCAACATCTCAAGCAACGTCGATAAATTTTATCAGATATGCATTATGTTTAAAAAGGTCAAGTACTTTAATGTTTAAACTATTATTACCTAACTTTTGTCACAAATTATACATTGTGATTTTCTGCAATTCGCAATGTGGTCGAAAGATCGCTCCCACAACTGGACATTAACAGTCCGAATTTAACGTACCAATAATAGTATTATAATTTAAAAAAATGTAATTTTAAGCTAATGAAACACATTATATATATATATATATATATATATATATATATATATTAGAAAAC
Organism: Melitaea cinxia; assembly: GCF_905220565.1. Taxonomy (NCBI): domain Eukaryota; kingdom Metazoa; phylum Arthropoda; class Insecta; order Lepidoptera; family Nymphalidae; genus Melitaea; species Melitaea cinxia. Next base: position 11,062,135 of record NC_059400.1, on the reverse strand, counting down.
TACCTCCTAAAACTGACATAGCTAAACGCAACAGCATCGTGGATCGTTACGAAACGAACATTTATACGTGCTATATATTTTTAGTAGCAGTACAAATAAATAGTTAATTTATATACTAATGATATTTAATAACATTACATTATGAATCATTTCTTCATATGTCATTTTAAGATATTTTCTTAAGGTATTCACAATATAGAAATAACAACACTACAACAGTCTATTCTGCTAACATGCTTCTCTTCTTCGTAGACCTTACAGAGTATCATGAGACAATAGTGTTTGTAAGTATAAATAGTAAACTTTTGAACTTTTATAGCGTGAACATTGACTAAACATGGGGTACTTGTTATTTGATTACATCTGAAATAATATCACATCAAAGCTTTCAAGCTCGATATTATCATTTACTCATGAAAATGACAATTATGACGCATAAATAGCTCAACGTACAATAAAGCGTACAATAAAGATAATTTTATCTCTAGTGTAAATTAATTTGATTAATTATATTGTGAGATATGCATAATTGCATTCGTCAATAAACAATGAGTTCGGATGAGTTCAACAAATCTACATTAATGTCGAACGTTTCAAATCTAATACGATATGTAGTTTTCGATAATAAGCTCTTTAATAAATTATATAAATATACTTATGAATTCAATATCTAGCCTATATAAAAATCTGACTTAGAACTTTTTTTTCATTTTAAATTAGCATCCGCGAGCTCTGCCTATGCGTTTTATTAAACATCAAGTATTATAATTGCTTATCTTACGGGCGAATTACGATTTGGACGTGGTCCGACGCTGACGCAATTTTTCTGTCACAATATCTTTTTTTTAATGTACATTTAGACGATTACTTACTTAGATGACTATTAAAACAAAAACAAGTGCTTTATTTAAACTTAGGAGGGCAACAGCAACACTACTCGATAAAAGAGTTAATATTTAGTTGGTATTGTTTTTGTCTACTTTTAACGTTCAATCTATTCTCTAATTGGAATGAATGCAATCAATTGAACGCGTCAACGTATCGCGGTAAGTTATTGTTTTTGTTATACTGAAATTGCCGGGGTGACTCGTCACCCCTGATGCTGTTTACGTTTGAATTTTTTCATATACTGTAGTTATTGTTTCATTTTTTAAGTAAAAATAGCAGATTCAAGACTACCTGCAAAGTATTGTTGATGCTAGCTCAGATGTTGAGTGCCGTTTAGAATACGATGATGCATACATGCATACATACATACATACATAAACACATACGTAAATACATAAAAACATCTCTGCCCGTGGACACAACATTTTGTTGTAACTTCGCAGAAACCGTTCTTTTACTGCCTAGAAACGATCATTGGATTTCAACGGGGATACTCAACCCCTTCTATTTTATTTTATTTTCTAAGACAATGCCATCGTATCATGTCTTCTAATGTCTATATCTGCTCGTGGACACTACATTTTGTTGTATCTTCGCTGAAACCTTTTTTTCACCGTCTACAAATGATGATGATAAAAATTTCAAAAGGTTTAAGTACTTACCCTTTGGATTTTTTTCCATAGTTAGATAAAATAACGATACTAATTTGTGTTAAATTATAACTCAATCTGTTGTTTAGAAGCAGAGATATAAAGAGTGGCTGCTAGTTTCAGCGTCATCACTATGTTCAAGAAAACGGGACAAAAAGTAAAAAAAAAATTGCACTAAATGCTTTCAGCCCACTTGCACTGAACGCCGTAGGGATATTTGCTTGAACTGCATTTAATCAAAATATATATATAATATCAAATTATAGATGTTATAATTAATACTATTCAGGTTATTAATAGTATAAGTGTTGTCATTTATGTCTGTAAAAAAAGTGTTGCCTGCTGAAGCTAAACCTGTTTGTTTATGTTCTTATCACTCCGGGAAATAGACTTAATACTATGGTTTAAAACTATTCTTAAAAGGCTTATTGCCGTAATCAATTATTTTTTTACTTATTATACAAATATTATATTCGCATCATGTTTTTTATAAAAAATATTTGGTAAGCAACTTTATCTATACTGTATAATATATCAGTTGTATATACGACCTAGCAATATTACTACTTATTCTGAATAATAGTTAAAACAATTCAATCAATTAATTGACATTTAAAACTACATTGCATAAAATGTGTCACTAATCGAAGGATAAGTTAGCAATTAGAATTTAACAACCTGAATTATTAACAGAAGAAATATTAAATTTTTTCTACGTGATACTTCAAGAATTAACATATTATTTATTCTTATACAGATTTTTTTTAATTCTTAATCGAAGCTTTACTATCGCATTCAGCCTGTAACATCCCATGGGCATAGGCTTTTTCTCCTCGCAGGAGAAGTACGTAGCTTAATCCACCACTGTTAGCGGATATGTTCCCTACTATGAGTAACGTTCGCTATTAAGTATTTATGATAAAAACCGGGACCAAGGGCTTAACTTGCTCTCCGAGGCACGGTGGGGAGACAAAAGAATAACCGAGAAAAAATATTTGTTTATATATAAATATCCATCCCGAGCGGGAATCGAACCCGGAAACCATCTGGGTTTTAGGCGCCTACTCGCACCACTACACCTGAGCGGCTGTTATACCAGGACAATTATTAAATTATTTGTTTGAAAGCTTATACTATCAATGTATTTATTTATTTATTTATTTATTTATTAATTAATTTATTTATTTATTTATTCTTAATGTACACCGAAATACAGACACATATAAAGAAAGATTCAATACAAGATGTACAAAGGCGATCTTATAACATATGCACATTATGTGCACAAATTAAGGAGGAAAAATCAATAATAAATAGATAAAAGCTACGATATGATAGACTTACATAATTATTAAAGAAAAAAAAAACATAAATAAGTAAATATTTTAGTATATAATATACATTTACAAATATATATACATACACATATAAAAATATATACATATATACAAGCACACATAAATATATACATATATATAAGCTAAAAATCGCGACAGTTATGACAATGCTTTTTAAGTCGTTGCAAGCTTGCATTGGAGCTTGTTTTATTGAAAGCGGAAGAGAGTTCCACAGACGAACAGCATTAACAGTAAATGAATTGGGGTAGAAGGAGGTAAAATGGGGAGGAATTTTCAGAAGCAAATTGGATACAGATCTAAGGAAGCCTTCATGGAAATTGCAAAGAAACGTAACCCATTCTTTAAGGTAATGATTTAGGATTAAAAAGAACACAGTAGAGTAGAGTAAGTACGTGGGTATTCCTGCGAAGGCGAATTGGGAGTCACTTAAGTTTACAGCGAAAATCGGAATCGTGGTCATATTTGCGAAGACCAAATATGAACAGACCAATTTATACAGAGATTTTGAAGGCGATCAAGCTTATTTAGTTGCTCCTCTTTGAGATCTAGAAAACAGCTATCTGTATAATCAAGGATTGGTAAAAGTTGTGATTGTGCCAGCGCAATTTTGGTAGGCAAGGTAAGAAAGTACTGGAGTCGACGAAATGAACTGATGGCTGCAAAAAATTTCCGGCTTAGTTCAGTTAATTGAGGTGACCAAGAGAAATGACGATCGAAAGTTATTCCTAGATTATTCCTTTATCGCTAACATTCAAAACAACTTTATTGAAGAGTATAGGAGGTACAAGTAACCAATCAATGCTACTGACTAGTTTTGGACTACCCACAATAATCAGTTGAGACTTAGAAGGATTACCTTTAAACCCGTACGAGTTACTCCAGTTAAAAATAAGGTCCATGTCATTATTTAGTTCGTAAATACTCGTGGGTAGATCAGCCAGCTTAGAGTGAGTGTATATTTGAAGATCGCCTGCATACAGGTAATAGAGAGAAGATAAGTTTATAGTTACCGAATTTATAAATCTATACTAATATTATAAAGAGGTAAAGTTTACCTCTATATATATATATATATATATATATATATATATATATATATATATATATATATATATATATATATATATATATATATATATATATATATATATATATATATATATAATATGATACTATCAATACAATAATAATCAATAAGAATTTTTTATTGTTATTAAATTGTTTAATTATATACTAGCTGACCTGGCGAACTTCGTACCACCTTATTTATTTATTTTTATAGATTATCTTTCAAGTTGGATCAAACTGCACACGGTGTGCAAATTTGATTAAAATCGGTTAACATAGGAGTCCATCGCGGACAAACAACGTGACGCATAATTTATATACCTATATATACATATTAAGAAGATATTCTTTTATTATATAATTGTGTTTGCTCGCAAACGAAAAAAAACCGACTTCAATTATATCGACGAGTAATACAACGTAGATCGACGAAGATTACTTAAAAAGTAGTTATCAGATCTCAATAAAATTTATATATGACCACATGACAAACATCATCATTACAGCCTATACAGTCCACTGCTGGACATAGGCCTCCACAAGTTTACGCCAAAAATAACGTGAACTCATGTGTTGACAAACATCAGCTTTCGATTAAATTAAAAATTATTAAAATCGGTACACCCAGTAAAAAGTTATTGAAGATTTTCATGATTTTCCCTCGATTTCTCTGAGACCCCATCATCAGATCCTGGTGTCCTTATCATGGTAATAAGCTAGGGATATCTTCTTTCCAACAAACAAGAATTATTAAAATCGGTACACCCAGTAAAAAGTTATTGCGGATTTTCGAGAGTTTCCCTCGATTTCTCTGGGATCCTATCATCAGATCCTGGTTTCCTTATCATGGTACTAAACTAGGGATATCTCCTTTCTAACAAAAAAAGAATTATCAAAATCGGTACATCCAGTAGAAAGTTATGCGGTATAATACAACGTAAGTCGACGAAAAAAGCGTCAAGTAAAAACGCATTATTAGATATATCTCGAAAAGTAGTTGTTAGATCTCAAATAAATTTAAATGGGACCAATTGACACACACACCTTTCGATTAAAAAAATTTTTGTCGAAATCGGTCCACACGGTCAAAAGTTCTGATGTAACATACATAAAAAAAAAATACAGTCGAATTGAGAACCTCCTCCTTTTTTGGAAGTCGGCTAAAAATAGAGATGCGCGCATCGATACGTACTTCAGCCGATACGATACTGATACCGATATTTTTTTAACAGTATCGGCGATACCGATACCGACTCCAATACGGACAGTGAAGATTTAAAGAATTACTCATACTTTTATTATTATTTATTTACAACTAGCCGACCCGTGCCCACTTCGTTAGGCGTTAATTATTATTATATTAACCAAATAACATACTTTTAAGGACAAATTTTATAGCACTTAAATAAATAATATGTTGCTCCAACGCCATCTATCAAAAATCGAGAAAACGTTGTCGATAGACTAAATTAATAACGTCGAAAGACTAATAAATTGTTTTTTTAATAGCGATACATGGCGCTAGTTTATTTACCATTTTGATATTATATTTTAATCTTTTTCTTATTTACTGAATTTTTTGTTCAATTACAATAAAATATAGCCTATGTCACTCCTGAATAGTATGGCTTTCTGTTACTGAAAGAATTTTCATGATCGGATCAGTATTTACGAAGATTATCCCCTACATACAAACAAATTTATAAACTTTACCTCTTTATAATATTAATATAGATTATAATAATTGATAAAAAATCAGAGATCAGAAGCCAAAAATTAATACCTAATTGAAATTCAAAGCTATGAGACTTATTCTGGAAACACAACATTCTTAAATTATTTAATGAAAGCCGATTTCATGTCTGTTTAGACGAGACCTGCTGTTGAAAATGTTCTTTCAGGTGCGAAAGAACCCATTTGAAAAGTTAAATATGTATTTTTGTACATCATTTATCGAAATGCAAAACGTATCGGTGAATTCGATATAGGTATAGGAAAACTCTCGATATCGCATAAATGTCTGTATCGGATGCATCCCTACTTAACCAATTTAAGTCATTTTCACGCATGCCGACCAGTGTAATTTTTGAAACAAGCCTACCAACCACAGCAGGATAATTAAGAAATTTTTACTTTAATTTTTCTAATATTTTAATTTATCTTATAAGCCTTATAATACTTATTTCAAGTAAATTTAGTTCAACGATATAAATCTTAGTATAAAAAATAATAGAAATAATACTATTTTGTGTACATATTACGTATTTACGTAACGGTAACACTACCGACCCACCGATGTCGATGTGTTAATTAGGGTTGCCAACTTTTTTTGACAAAAAAAACGTATAAAATGGTTTGGATAGGAAAAAATAAAGTATTTGGAAGAAAAAAAAAGTATTTTTCAAATTTTATATTTTTATTGCTTTAAAAACGTATTTTTGTGTGCCTTTAGCACATGCTAACAATTTTTTGTTATGTTTAAATGTTTCAAACTTGTTTAACAATCAATATTTAAATTTATATAAATAAATATTCGTTTCTAATTAAATTTATTGACGCTATATTTCTCTCTTCTCGCTACTTTAGATCCATTACTAAAAAAACCCTTTCAGTGAAAGCTTAAGTAGTGGGAACAGAGAGTAAGTAAGAAATTTTTTTTATATTTGGTAAGCTATCAGGTGCATTTTTAAGTATATATTGCCATTTTTCAACTGTACTTTTCACTGAAAATTCTTTATCATCATTAGTGATTTTTTTTTGTCTTATACATTCGGAATATATATCCTGCATCTTAATATTTAATCCGTCTTGTAATCTAGTTTTTATAATTATCATTTCAAAATGTTCAAATTTAACCGCATTTTTTAAGAACACGTTAGGAAGTATTGAAAGCCAGTTCTATCCAGCCAGTTCATCTTCGCTAAAGTCAAAACCATTTTTCCAACCATTGATTCCTTAACTACATATAAACAAAGCCAACGGTCAATTTTTCTACAATATCGTTGATAGTGAGTAGTGACATCTGTGACAAATGTCAGATTGTCACCTGTCCTGTCACATTCAAAACACCACATCTGACATCTAACATTTCGTTCAGTAATTTTAAATCCTTTCCATCATCCATTTTACCTTATTTGTACCGTTAAATAGTTAAGTAACCATAATGAGTATTTTGTTTCACGCATCACAGTAAAGATTGAAAATAAAGTATTTTCATATACTTTATTTGTATGCAAAAGTATAAAGTATATTTACCAAAAATAAAGTAGAATACTTTATTATAAAGTATGGTTGGCAACCCTAGTGTTAATTATACCTAAACATTGCATTGAGGTCAAAGGACTACAAATTTATAAGAAAACTAGGTATTTTAACCTGTTATCACATTTTTAGTAAGTTTTATAGTATCAGTTTTATATATTTAGTATTACATACTTAACATATTTTATTTCTCATGCCGAGTAATTATTGTATTATTTTATTACTAATAATATGTTTCACATAATATTTTCAAGACAATACATACACAAAATTAAATCCAATACATAGCTATCTATAGCTAAATCTGAGTAAATTTACAGAAAAAAATATATAAATTATTATACTTATTATATAAAATAATTTACTCACTAATTTTCACGGTCAACACACTTAATAATTCAATTTATATTCTTTTTCACTACTTGAAATTTTCAGTCTTTTAAAATTCTACACCGCCACGAAAAAAAATGTAATAAACAATAACACTCAACTTTGTAAGATACGAATATTTTTCAGTAGGTCAATATTTATGAGAATAGATTGACAAAAATACTTTTGCTTCTTTATCATTTACATCGACTTTACATTATTTATTAAGTAATATAAAATATACTAAACGTCATCTCCTGATGGACTTTCCCACCGAACTGAAGTTTGTAGTAAGATGTAGTCAGTGTTGCCAACTTTATTTTTACCAACCCACCAAATGTAGTCGTGTAAACCACCAGAAACCACTAAAACTTATTGGCCTCTCAAACCACCAGACTTCCACTAAAAAAAAATCAAAGACAACGGCTACCTACCTCAATATAATTTGAAAATACAACAACAACAACGTAATTATTATCATGAAATAAAATAATAGTTATTTAAGTTACGTACTGTAGTAATTAATTAATTATTGTTTCCTGTAGGAAACAATAATTAATGTAACTACAGAAAAAAAGGAAACAATTAGGTAAGTACATAACTACTAAAGAAGATCGTCTTCTGATGAATCAGCTTTAGTAACAAAAAAGTAATATAAATAGATAAAAAAGTAATTTTAATTACATGCTCCGATTCATGCTTAAATAAATTTTGTTAAATTGATTCCAGAAAAAAATTGTTAGAAACAAATTATAGAGAATGTAATTATTAATAACATTGCTCTCTTTAACAATCTTGATAAAGTTAATAGTTTTAAAGATAAATGATAAATAATGATTCAGGACACAGGGAGGCTGATGCAGCGAATACTTGTGAGAGCGCGAAATTAACAATTAAAAAACAAGTATACACAATAAAATTTTTTAAAATCTCTATTGAAAATACTATTAATTATTGTATAAAAATTTTTTAAAAAATATATATTATATATTTTAGTTTTTTCTTTAATATATTTTTCATCACCAAAATTTAACGCCACCCAAACCGCGCCCGAAAGCTAGTTAGTATTAAACATTCAGGGAGTGTGGGTTGTGAAAAACCCACACTCCCTCCCACCCCCACCCCCCCCCCCCCCCCCCCAACCCCATCAATTTCTTGCCGGCGATGTACATTATTACCAGATTCCTTAATAACGTACCACACATCTTGCACTTAGCTACTGGACCACCAGTGCTTTCCACAACTTGCAATGAAGCCTTTAATCCTAGGTCACGTAACCAACAATCTCGAAACTTTTGGGTGTACTGTGGCTTGGGCATTATCAAATACTATTTAATACTATTTCAAAAATAATTTTACAGCGCTAAACAGTTTAAAAACAAATTAAAGCAAGATTGAGAAGTAAGTATCATTTACAGATTAGAAAACGATAGCGAACCAATAGCCAACTGTACTGTTCACTGAACTGACTGACGACTGAGTAAATAAATAACAACTTGGTCTTTCAAATCAAATCAAACTTAACCCAATAGTTGAACATATAGATAAGTTATAGATTATAATATAAAGTTTATGTTCATTCAAGAAATTCATAAACAATTTTCGGGGAATTCCCAACAGCCGACAGGCTTGAATTCGTTCGGTGCTACCTACACAACAAAAATATACCATTTTTGCCTGTTGTGTGTTCCTGTAAAAAAAAATCCTAGAAAAATACTAGATCATTCTTTAGTGGTAACCTATGAAGCTTACCACTAACTGGAACAAACCTAAACCACTAAAAAATCCACTAGCCACTAAGACTAATTTTTTCCCGCCAAAAGGGGTGTCTAAACCACCAGATCTAGTGGAAAATCCACTAAGTTGGCAACACTGGATGTAGTTTTGCTTTTGATACCATAATTATTTTAACATAAAGATTGAGGTTACCGTAAAATGGGGTGAATAGACACAACTTTCAACTTCAACACTGATTTTCTTACATATTTTGTATAGAAGCTTATTAATAAAACATTGTGAAATCGTGAGTCGTGTTGTAGTATACCAAATATGAATCCCAAAAATTAGCGAAATCATGTCTATTATTTGTAAATTGAGAAAAAGTAGGTGGTTTCTATTTACCCGGAAACTGGGGTCAAAAGACACGAGAGAAGGGGCGAATAGAGAAAAAACACTAGGGCTGTCAAATTCAACTTTAATTTATTTATTGAAATAATAAGTAAGAACAAAGACAACATAAATGTATGTATATATTTTATAAATCAGTATATATATATATATATATATATATATATATATATATATATATATATATATATATATATATATATACTGATATATATATATATATATATATATATATATATATATATATATATATAAATCTTAATACTTATATATATATATATATAAGTATTAAGATTTTCAGGAACATTTAATTAAATAATTTAGGAATATAAACATGAGCAGTATATTTTACAAGCAAACAAGCTTAAAAAAGTAACAAAAATATAAGAATGTTTAATTCTAACATAAACTATAAAATTCTAAAAAAAAACTATTTTTGGTAAATAATCTAAGGTTTTCTATAAAATGAGATCAAAAATCACAATTGAAAATAAAATTGGGAGCATTGTGATTATAGTAGCAATATAATTCACTTTTGGGGTTTAGTTTTGGAAATTAAATTGGTAACTTGTTATACTACCTATTTAATCTGAATCCATTAGAGCATTTAATATATCATCATCACACCTATAATAAGTGGGCCGCCTAGAAATGGTTTTCGTTGATGCTGTCTCAACAAATGTATTTGACAATGTTTTCTTTAATTCTGCATCACTCAGAAGAACAATTCTTTAGGATACCTTGTATACTTCGTGCCACGAGGATCTGGTTTATAAATCCTCGGCATGGCGAACGCAATACGATGTAGCGTACCTGTTTATATTTAATTCAAAAAATTTATAATTTAAAATTAAAAATTTATAATTAATTTATATTAAAAAAAAAAGATAACTACTTAAAATGGTTTTCTAATAATTAATTGATACTTATAATATTTTTAAAGCACGTAGGTAGCTAAGTATAATGAACTTGTCTACGATAGACAACCCTAAAAAACGTCTTTCTATTAACCCCTTTCTCGTTTCTATTAACCTCTCACTCGTATCTATTCACCTCTTTCTTCGTGTCTATTGACCCTAAAGGCGTTTCTATTTACCCCTTTCTCGTATCTATTCACCTCGAAATTGCAGAAAAATGCCTGCATCCTGATTTCACAAGAAATAAGAAAGAAATAATTGACTATTAATACTTTACCTTTGTATTCCTAAAAGATTAGAAATTTATCTTTCCAAATAAATCAATTCGCTGGGTGAAATCTTCAAAGAACTCAATATTGAGCAAAACTTTTCGCAAGGTCTAAAATCACTATTCACACACGTTCACTTTAACAGCTTTTTTCTTTAAACAATTAAACTTTACGTAAAATTGTGTGTTGTCAGCATAAAGGAAAAATACTGCCGTGTAATTAATAGAAGAAATAAACCTTCAATAATAAGCTATAAATAATCTAGAGACAAAATAATGAAACTTCCAGTTTTGTTTCTATTCACCCCGCGATTTCTATTCACCCCATTTTACGGTATGTCGAAATTTTGATAGTATACGCTGTACGACAATCTTACGAGTATGAAACGTCAGGAGATTTTTACCTCTGCATGGAGCTACAGTGCTTTAAAATACTCAGGACACACTAAACAAATATACATGCATATAAATAGTTATCTTCCCACTTTTTAATTAAAATTTAACTTTTTTATAATATGAAATCATAATTACGTATTTGAAATTTATTAATATACTATTGACTAGAGAAATTATTACGTTATTTTTATTGTTGTCAAAAGCGCTTCAGCGCTGTTTTTACAATTTACTACGTACCCGTACCGTACTCCGCGCTTAGCTATTGCATAACCTTAAAACTATTTACACCTTACATTTATGTTATAAAAACAAGTTACACTGTACAAAATAGTAAATGAAATTTTCTTTTGTCTTATATGAAGTAAATACGTTGTAGGTACAAGTTGTAGAGTTATAGTAGAGGCCCTGTTTATATCATAGTACTCTGTGGTAGAGGCTCATCTTACTAGCGACATCTACTAGATAACCAAAAAAGTCTTAACGGGAACATAAACACACACACGCACACACATACATACAAAAAGAAATTATTATTGTACAAAATTACAAAGTGAAAACAGCATATACAATACGAATATGATTTTTACTTTATTTTTATGGACATATATAATTTAATTTACTTTGTGTGATTACTTTATTTATGTATCTACTATAATTCTTATTAAGAGTTTTCTTATTCTCCACTAGATGTCACTATGGATTTAAGTATAAAACTTATTCTGTAATATGTTTTATATCAAATACATTTTTTTTCTTATCTTCTATATATTAATACGTGAAGCAAAAACTTTGGTCCCTTTTTTACGAAAATAGTGCGGACGGAAGAGTATGAAAGGAGAATGCCCACCGCAGTATGGACTTTAGTTTCGCTTTGAAAAATTTTGTGCCATGATGATATTTACCACATTTTGTAGGTTCCTTAGTGTACATTTAATTAAAAAAAACGCTGTTTCTCTAGCTCGACGGGTATAATGAAAAAAAGTCACAACAAAAGTGGTTTTCTTATCCTTCTTTCATTTTGTATTTTTATTTACATTTGAAGTTTTAACTATCTGTAAATGTTTGAATATAATCTGAATGCAAGTAAGTTAATGCTTCAGTTTGCATATACTCTAGATTATTGAAGATATTTGACACAACAGAGATATTGACTTTCCCTTATACACAGGTTGATAACTTATGCACATGTTGTTTTAGAATTTGTGTTTTTAATCATTTAACTATGACCCAAGAAACCTACAAAAATATTTCAGATAAGACAGTGAGGCAATAAATAAAAAACAACTTGTGTATACAAAATCATTTTTTTTAACAAGTAAATACTACATTGTGCTATTCTTTGTAAGATAACTGACTTTGTTTTGAAATATAATTCTATAATAATAATTGGTATGAGGGGTATTTATTTGACACCTAGCAAACAGTCTTACAATCGTTTTGTAGATTAAACAATCAACAATTGGGATTGTGTTGTGTAAAACAAACAAATACTTTCATTTTGTAATATTTTAACAATTTAAATTATTCATTTTCAAATGAGAATTCATTAAATATGTCATCTAAAAACTGGGCCGGAGCAGTAACATCATTATATCTGCCCCACCCCAGGTACCACACCACACACATAACATGGGCACAACAACCTACAGTTCTGTTGCCCACAAGACAGCTGCAGCAATAACCTGATATAGCTTCGACACTATTGGCAACATTTTCATCTTTACTTATCAACAAATATGCATAATAAGTTCTGCCACCAATATGTCGAGACTTTATTCTCCCTCTCAGTAAGAAATGATTTGTGCCCAGAATAAGAGGAATATCTTCTTCAATTTCGTTATTAATTTCTATTGTGTAAGTGCCGTTTGTTCGTACGTGCTCACCGTAATATGAAGAAGCTTGCTTGAGCTGGTATGTCCCTAATGCAAATCTTTTCAAATCAGTTATGCTAAGTCTTGGGAACTGATCTAAATGTGGGTGGTGAGCATCAATGCTTACAAACGTAGCTCTTCGCCTATTATAATTTTCAATTCTTACAGTATTAGCAAGAACATTATCTATATGTAACCTACGTACCGCAATTGCCAAATATTCTGCTGCTTCTGGTATGTCTTCAATAAGTGGGTGCAATTTATTTGTTAAGGCACAGCCGTTCCGAAAATCGATCATTAAATGCTTAGCAGCTTTATTAAAAAACTCTTGGCGAAACAGTTTGAAGTCGCGTTTTAGACGACCATTGACCACTTCAACCACCCACCTACACATTGTTACACATCTCGACTTATTTGCTTGTTGTGTCGTAAGTTGATGCTCGCCTTCTGATAAAGACTCAGGCATATGAGCTTGATAGCCATATTCTATCAGTTCAGGTATTACATCCCTGAAACCTCTATCTAAAATAAAAATATCCCCCTCTCTAAAATATCTTCTCATTTCACCATTACTATTTCTAAATTCATTACTCATAATGGTAGCATCATTCACTGTCGCTCTATATGGACCTAAACAATCAAGGATATGGCCATCACAACAAACTATCATGAACGGCTTCACCAAATTAAGATGTTTATGTAAGCTGAAGGACTCTTTTTGAAATAAATAGTTGCTACTGCTTTGTACGTACACATATGTAGCATCACATATTACAATAGCGGGTCTCATTTCTGAAGAAGGATTAGGATTCCCGAACAGTCCTTCTGGAATTGTTTTATTCCTAGCTGCAACTTCTTCCACTGTCATGTGATTAAGGCCTAAATGTAAAGGAACCATCTGTTGGCTCATGCAGTTTCTTGCCTTATTCATATTTCTTTCTAAAGTGCTTCGGGGCATTTCAAATAAAGAACTGAGCCTTTCATTGCTATCACTGGTACGCAATTTGGCCAAATAAATACTTAATGCCACACTTGCAGAAGGCACTTCATTGTGCAGACTAGGCATTTCTGCTAAAAGTTCATGGAACTGAGCAGCTGTAACTCCAAGCCAATACTGGCAGAGATTGGGTGGCATCATATTTATGTTATTGAAATCCAACGTTCTTAAATTAATTCTCTCCATCATATTCAGCATGTGATCCATCTGTGATGCAGTAAAATCCCTAATATTAGATTGTAACTGCTCCCAACAATCATTTTCTAAATGGTATCTGCAGACACGAGCAGAAGATGGAATGTATAATCTATAGCGACATAATAACATTTCCTTCACTCCAGTTGGTACCAATAAACGTTCAACATTTTCACATCCTGAAAATATACAATGTCTTGAGGTTGCTGCAACACGTGAATAAGTTTGTGATATTATTCTAGCAGTTTCTTGACGTTGTGGGACCGAAATATGTGGAAGTGGAGGCGTCACAGGTATATGTGGTGGTTCTCTATTATCAGTTTCCTCATTGAAGGCTTCAATAGGTCTATTGGCATCTTGCCGCGTTTGTTTTTGAACATTTCTCCTAGCAGCAAGCCAGCATGCAGTACAAACTCTATTCAGATGAGAAACCTGAAATTAAAATATTTGTTAAGCAATATATTTATAAAAATTACTAGAACAACTAATATTTTCTAAAAATCTTATCTTAATATGTATGGGTATGCTTTGATAATCATAAAGAGTACATTTTTCACTAAACAAGGTTGTTTAAAAAGGGTGTGAAAAGATTATTATGGGGTCGGCAATGCGTCATCAGGTGGGCTGTATGCTTGTTTATTGTTGTTGATATTAAAAAGGAGACTGAATGTAAGTTTTAAAAAATCACATATAATCATAGTAAAAAAAATACACAAAAAATAATATGTACCAAATGAGGAAATGTCCAACTAATTATAACATTCCTTTCTGGGCTGTCTGGATGTACAAGATGAGTGCGGGCCCGCAGAATAGATATACCACAAGCAAAGCACACATTTCTATGTCCAGACACGGGCGATTGGGCTGGTACACCATCGGGTACTTGTTGTAGCATTCCAAAGCACTCCAAGCATATTCTACTATTAGAAGAAACCTAGAAAGAAATTAATATTCTTAATACTTAGTTTAATTTTAGCTACTAAGCTTATTACATATAAATACCTAACTCACTGATATTAATTGGATGGATTGGAGCCCAGCATAATTATCAATGTTTTTTACTATGTCCAAAATAAATACAGCACTAAGCATGCGCCATATTGTAATATAAAGGCTTTGTAAACTCCAATTAGTAGTTTCAGTTCCCTCTTCTAATGAAATAGTTGCCTCAGTCATAAAGTCTACGAGTTTTTTAATAATTGCGAGGCTGAATAGGTTATAAAAATATGTTAATACTTTTAACTTACCGGCGTTGGTGATACCCAGACACGAAGAATATTCACCATAGGCTCTGTTGCATCTTCCACCATGCGCCAGCGCTGGTGCGCCAATCTCATAGAGCAATTGATACACCGGCGAGTAACATCCATTGTCGTAGATAGGTATAGGTTTGGTTCACAAACACACCGAAAGTAAAGAGTCTCTGTCTCAAATATATTTTCAATTTCTATAGTTCTAGGAGGAACACGAAGCTCAACTCGACAAAGAAAATAGAAAGAAAACAATAAAAAGCTCTGACACAATAACAAACGTACTTATTAGCACGAAAGTAGGTACGTCAGTAACAGTAAAACGAAATAGTTACACATTTGACTATTTGATATCTTTTAAGTGAATATCGCATTATTGCCAGTTGTAGATCGATTATTGATTAATCGATTATGATTGACAAAACACTAAAACAGGATACTTTCAGATAGATTAATCAAATAAACTCATATTATTATCAAATAAAAATTGATTTTCTTTATTATTTAACATGTTATTATGAACTGCCAATTCGATATTTTAATAAAATAAATATAAGTGTATCGATTATATTTTGGTGAGTCGATTCGCTCGTACGAAAATTGCAATACTGAAGATTCAAATGTCAATAACAAAAAATACTTGGGAATTGCGAGTAAAACGGAAATGAATAAATTACTGCTTAATATGTGGATTCTTATCCGTCGAAGTTATGGCTAAGTATTTTACAATGGCTAGTGAAAATTAAAAACTTAGTTTTTAATATTAATTTGGTTTAGGCACAACGACGTGGAAGGAGGAAACCACCTATGGGCATTCCCCTTTACTTATAGTTTATATAGAGAAGAAGTGCAGAATGCTAATATTTTTTCAATTATGCATAAAAATATACTAACACAATAAAAAAAAAACATTACACACACTACCATGTATTTGATACACACTCGCATATTAGGTATACTCTTTTGTTGATTGTCAGTCTATAGTCAAATTGATTTTTTTTTAAGGTTCTTTATTTTTATATTTTTTGGTGTTTTTAATTTAAAATTTTAAGTATGGTCAAATTAATATATAATTTCATTATGAATATAATAAACGTGTTAATTTGTTTTCATCGTTTTTTAATTCATTTTACAATTATTCACAACCAAAAGCAGGTAAATGATGTTACAGTTCTATGTAGAGTATAATTACGTAGAGAAAAATATGTGTGTGAGTGTAAATGCAAAAACCAGTTTTGATAATAAGAAAGTATTTTTTTTATATATAAAAAATATCATAATTTATTATTTTTATTGTATGCAAAGTTAACAGGAAGTATATTATTTTAAACGTCTACTAATATTGTGTGTACAAATTACCAGTCATACATCTTAGAATATGTGAAAGAAAATGTAACTCAAAAATAATTTTATATTAAAGGTTTGATCGACTCTAAATAGATACTAAAAAAAGACGAATATAACCAACAAATTTTTTCCTCTATTAGTTAATTAGTTCAGCCTATTGCAGTCCACTTCTGGACGTAGGTCTCTATCTTTCGCATCAAACATCTCGGTTTTCCGTAACCCTCATCCAGCCTAAACCGCCAATCTTACGTAGATCGTTGGTCCAGCGGGCCGGAGGCCGTCCTACATTGCGTTTGCCAAGACGCGGTCTCCACTCCAGAACACGTCTGCTCCAACGGCCATCGGTCCCGCGACACAGATGACCAGCTCATTGCCACTTCAACTTGCTTATTTTATGGGCTATGTCGGTTACCTTCCTTCTCTCACGAGTAGTCTAATTTCTGATTCTATCTTTGAGAGAAACCCCAAGCATAGTTAATTCCATTACATGTTGAGTCCTTTAAACTTGTGGACCAGTCCCTTCGTCAGTGTCTACGTCTCACCTTCGTATGTTGTTAACACGGGCAGGATGCATTGCTCGAAGACTTGCCTTCAAGCATTGCGGAATCTTCGAAGTGAAGACTCGATGAAGCCTGCCCAACACCGCAACACTCACTTCACTCACTTCAGACTCCATCATAAGAACCTGACACGACTGTGGGGCGCCAGAGGATACGGTGCTCCACATGCTGGAGGTGTGCGCCGCGTGGGACTCGCAGCGGCGCGCGCTTTCGGCGGTCCTCGGGCGGGATCTCTCACTGCCGAGCGTCGTAAAAGCCACGCTCGACGGTGAGACACACACCCCCACCATTGTGCCGGGGCCCGGAGGTTTCGTCCGGGCCTACCGTCGGGGCGAGGTGGCAATGCAATCTCGCCCCACCCAGGGGGACGACTGCTCACACGTGATGTTTTTTTAGTCAGTAGGAGTCTGACATAACCCTCTGGCGCTCCCGCACCGGAGGATATCCATGATGGATTTTCACCACGTAAAAAAAGGTATAGCAATGTCGCGCGTGAGCGGTGTTCCATATTAGGCTAATTTCTCATAAGAAATCTTTTACTTCATGCGTCGGCCTGTCTCTTTCACACTCATTTAATACTGTGCTAAGAATAGTACTAAACATCGTTTCATTGGAACGCAAAAACACTGACGCTCTACTCGTACAACTTAATGTCAAATGTACGTAGAAGAAATAGAAGAAGAAAGAAGAAGAAATATACTTTATTGTGCAAATTACAAGCCAACATAACATACATCTTTAAAAATAAAATTTGCAAAACAATATTATCCACAAAGGCGGTCTTATCACTAGGTAAGCAATTTTTTCCAGACAAATAAATACACACCTACTACATTAATTATAAAGTAGATAATAGTTACTCATAAATATAAAATTGAATAATTATCGACAGCACATTTACGAATAACTACGAGTAAACTTACTAACACAGACCAGCTTTTCATTAACAATTTAGGTAAAAATCTTTAAGTAGCTTCTTAAATGATGTGAGTTTTAGCCTCCCTAATACTTTTAGTCAAAGCATTCCACAGAATTATTGACTGCACAGTAAAAGAGCAAATTTAGAAAGCAGTATGATGGATAGGTATAGAAATAAAATACGAATACGCAAAGAAAATACGAATCTAATATCTAAATTTTGGAGCCTCTCAAGTTTTTTTAGTTAGTGCTCAAGTAAGGTCAGGATATCACGCATCGGCATAGTCGAGATAAGACAGGAAAAGAGATTCCGCGAGTGCAATTTTAGCAGAAGTCGGTAGCATGTATTGTAAGCGTCTTAACGAATGCCAAGTTGAAAACATTTTTCTACTCACTCATTTAATCTCACTTGTACGTAATTATAATAATACACTATTATATAGGCGTAGTAGAATAGAAATAATTTAATGTACTAGTAAAGTATTTAATATAAAGAAATAGGTATAGGGTTTAAAATTGCCTATGTAAATTAGATCTATTTCATTATAGAAAGATTAAGAAATATAGGATTTAAAATTAACTGTGCAAAAATAACTTTAAATCCTATATTTGGAGTGGGAGTGCACTGCACCAGCGCTCTTTAAGACGAGCTGTCTCTGAATCTAAGATGTTTGCAACAACGGTACTAGTACTTAGGAGAACAACAAGTTACAAACAATTGTGCAATGCCCTAAAATATTTTTAGCACTTATAACTTTAAACATACACAAATAATATACATTTACATCTCTCATATTCGGTAAGTAGGTTCTTATTACCTCCAAATGGGGCTTGTAGGTGACTAATTAGCGCTCTAGGGTAATAATGTAGCTAGAAAAGCGCTAGGGCGGTAAGTAATTAAAATAAACAAAAATTTCTTTCAAAAAGTTTCCGTACATCTAACCATCATACTGGCAATAGCCATCATGCATTCAGCCCAATGACCAAAGCTGTTGTACATTATAATGTATTATATGTGATTATGTAAGTATATCATTAAGTAATCACAAAGTACAATGGTTAAGAGACAAAAAAAGCTATCACACAATATTTAATATATCAAGCTTTAACTGATTTAGTTGAGGCATTATTTGAAAATAAGCCTCAGGTTTCATTTTATAATTTTAAACTACGCGTACTTGTCTCTATCATTTCTAACTTTTCGAAGTTGTCATTCAATCGTATTTAATATACTAGCTGTATCCACGACTTCGTCCGCGTGTAAAAATATTACTAAAATAAAAGTAGCCTAAGTTACTCCTTATTATATCAGCTATCTGCCAATTAAAGTCCCGTCAATATCGGTAAAGCCGTTTCAGAGATCAGAGACAGACAGACAAAAATTGTAAAAAAATGACATTTTGGTATATGTGACGTGTATACATCCATATGCATTTATTAAAAAGCGATTATTTTAATATTACAAACAGACACTCCAATTTTACTTATTTGTATAGATGTATAGATTAAAGTTGATTTTGATATTAATTATGTATACTATATCTGACTATGTTTTGAAACGAATTCCATAACAAGACCTTTTATGTCTCATGGTTGATAGTCTACTTTTCGTCCCCCTAACTTTATTAATCCTAGCTATTACCAGGATGTGTTTTCCGACTTAGTCTTCATTACTTGACACACTCTTTAACATATACTTACTGGATTGTCTATCATCTGTATTCCTCTTGCACAATGTTATCTTGTGCTTGCACTTACTAAGGATTAGATTTATCAAAGTACTTTTCTACTCATATTCCTTAGGCTGGAGCGGGACGTGATCATATCTCCAGGTGCAACTCTGAGAGCTTATCTACTACGTTACGGGCAGCAACACTACCTCCAATTATGTAACGCCAAAAATATGCCTCAACGTCTTCATCTCCGTAAAAAGGAGCTCATGAATCTACCAAGGAAATGTTGGCTATGTCGCTTTTCTGCTCCTGTAACTTGAGGGGTGTTCTGGTAACAAATCATATCTATGACTTCTTACTATTAATCCCATAACCCCACACTGACTCATTGACTGACTGACAGCATAATCGATCGCGCGTTAGAATTCGTTTAGATGTTCAATACTATGAATTTATATTTCTTAAATTAACATAAACCTTTACAAAACTACATGTTGCCAGATTTGTTAATTAAAATAATCGTGTTTGCTCGCAAACGAAAAAAAAACCGACTTCAATTACATCAACAAGTAATACAACGTAGATCGACGAAAAAATAGTCAAGCAACTACGCGTTATCAAAGATTACTCAAAAAGTAGTTATCAGATCTCAATAAAATTTATATGTGACGACATGATAAACATCAGCTTTCGATTAAATTAAAAATTATCAAAATCGATACACCCAGTAAAAAGTTATTGCGGATTTTCGAGAGTTTCCCTCGATTTCTCTGGGATCCCATCATCAGAACCTAGTTTTCTTATCATGGTACCAAACTAAAGATATCTTCTTTCCAACAAAAAAAGAATTATTAAAATCGATACATTCAGTAGAAAGTTATGCGGTATAATACAACGTAGGTCGACGAAAAAAGCGTCAAGTAAAAACGCATTATTAGATATAACTCAAAAAGTAGTTGTTAGATCTCAAATAAATTTAAATGGGACCAATTGGCACACACCACCTTTCGATTAAAACAAAATTTGTCGAAATCGGTCTACCCGGTCAAAAGTTCTGATGTAACATACATAAAAAAAAAATACAGTCGAATTGAGAACCTCCTCCTTTTTTGGAAGTCGGTTAATAAGCAATAAAAAATGAATAAAATGGAAGTTTTTTTTTTTGGTACTAGGTATTATGTCAATATTTGGTGTTGTCTCGTCCGCATACATTCTGTTATAGTAGAATATGTCGGTCCTTGCAAATATGTATATTTAAACATTTACACGTATAAAACAGTTTAACTACTAAAATCATACAAACACATATTTATTTTCCATGAATTTCTGACTTCAGTGAAATTGATGTTTGCTAATGTAGACTTTTATTTCAATAAACGTACAGGTTGCTTTTTGTTACTTTATTTTTTTTTACTTTTTTCAATACTCACACACATCACACACACTTCATCCTATCGCAGTCTACTGTTGGACATACGCGTCCACAAGTTCGCGCCAAAAAATGGCGTGAACTCATGTGTGTTACCCATAAATCACCACGCTGAGTAGACTGGTTGGTGACCGTCTTTTTTCAAGTCCATCACAAATACATTCAATATGTTTCCGTTGCAAATAATTTATTAAATCTCTTATTATCCAACTTAACATACTAACATAAATTGTGTATGGTCTGAAAATTGATGGATAGCATAAATATTTTTATTGCACCATTAAACACTTTTAACATTAAAGACTATAACTGTCGCTTTATTTTCTAGTGCTTCTATAACATAATAATGATTAATAATAATAATAACTAATAATATAGGTAACTAGCTAACTCGGTAAACTTTCTCTTGCCGCTAAACGCTATTAAAAAATAGGGGTTGGTGGTGGTGAAAATTAAAATATACAATTTTGTCAAAAAATAATAATAAAGAATATTAGCGGTCACCCTTATCATTTAGGGGTATGAAAACTAGATGTTGGCTGATTATCAGATCTATCCCATATGCACACAAAATTTCATAAAAAACGGTCCAGCCGTTTCGGAGCAGTATGGTAACTTGTGTCACGAGAATTTTATGTCTATACATCTATACAAATAAATAAAATCTGAGTGTCTGTTTGTAATATTAAAATGACTGCGTTTTACTAAATGCATGTAGATGTATACACGGTACATATACCAAAATAACATTTTTTTATAATTTTTGTCTGTCTGTCTGTCTGTTTGTTCCGGCTAATCTCTGAAACTACTGGACCGATTTTGACGGGACTTTCACTGGCAGATATCTTATGTAGTAAGGAGTAACTTAGGCTATTTTTATTTTAAAAATTTATTTATTTTATAACTCTGCAAACGGAACAATAACTTTTTTGTTAAATTCCACGCGGACGAAGTTGCCGGCACAGCTAGTATAAGATAGACTAAAAAACTAAAAATGGTAGGCAACAGTGCTCGCTCAATTTCTATAAAACTTTGCAGTACTTTTTGAAATAAATTAAAAATATTCATGAAGATCAAGATTGAAAAATATCGGTGAACAAATTAATGTTATTACGTCTGTAGATTGCCTCGAGCTATGTATGTATATTTGCAAGCCTCTGCTACAAGACGGTTAGGGAGAATGCGCGCTCTTTCAAGAAACGCCGTGGCGAGAATTTTGAGATGCTTCGCGATCGAATTGATTATAAAGTCGCGATGCAGACATTGATTTATAATAAATCAATGGATGAATGGATGGAGGTAAACTTTACGCACGTACCATGACGAATGCGTGGCGGTACGTAGAAACTTGTTTTGAACCGTCTGAAGCCGGTGTAAGTAACACGGATCGACGTGAGCGAAGACACATAGGTCATTATAGGACATACATAGGCCTTGTATAACGTCGTCTTATTTTTAGGAGACATTTTACTTCTCCCGCATATCAACTTGTATAATCAACCTAGTGCGAACGCTGCCCTGTTACGGACTCAGTCGATATATGGTCTGACGGTAAGTTTGCTGTCGAGTATAACGCCTAGGTACTTCATTTACTTTTGCCAAGGGATTGGAGTACCGAATAGGTCGATAGTCTCGGATCGATCTTGTTTCCAGAAGATGTGAGCTAAATGTTTGACGAAGTGCACAGCGGTACTCTTTTCAGGGTTTACTTAGATTCTCCATTTTCTAAACCACACGTCGAAGCGTTGACCGTGTGGGAGATAATGCTTCAGCCTGTAATATCCCACTGCCGGGCATAGGCATTTTTCCCCATCTAGGAGAAGGATCAGAGCTAAAAACCACAATGCTCTAATGCGGGTCGGCCGATATATTCCCTACCATAAGTAACGATCGCTATCACCTGATAGCGATCGTTACTTATGGCACATCATAACAACCGGAACCGATGGCTTAACCTGCTCTCCGAGGCACGGTGGGAAGACCTACAAGGACTGCACAAACGCTCATACCACGGCAAACATCTGTATGGCCAATACAAATGTTTGTCATTTGCGGGGATTGAACCCGCAACGGCCAGCGCATTAGCCATAAACCAGTGCTGCGATAGTTGCTCCAAGATAAGTTCTCCTCTAAGTAATATGGTAGGAGCTCATAGACCTCCGGGTACTTCCTTTGGAGAAGGATGAGAAGCTTCTCCATCATTTACTATTAGTGTCCATATTCTTAGGTGATTCCTCGCCTAATTAGATGTTATTGATTCACCCCCACCGTGAGTCAAGGGCGAGTTACTACCTAGCACGGGAGTTGCTGAACCTTCTTGTGGGCGCGCCCACCGGGTGCCGAATAGGGGAATACCACTCTCACTGTTTGTTAGAATTATATATATATATATATATTTCGGCAAACAAGCGTACGGCTCACCTGATGGTAAGTGATTACCGTTGCTTATAGACATCTGCAACACCGAAGCATCACAAGCGTGTGCCTATCCCCAATTCCCCCTAGGAGCTGGTGAGGCACTTTAGATCCTCGCGGACTAAAACGAGCACTCGGAAGTGTGTGTTCCGGGTACTGCTCTTGCTTTTCTATAAATTTATAATTGTTTTCACGTTAAACTTTCTTAAGTTTTTTAGTTTTGCTCTCGTCATTATTAACAACAATATATAATAATTAACTTATTTTAAAACACCCTGTTAACTTACTGACGCTACACTAAAACTATCGCGTGGTGGTCTATCACGCGTAGGAATACATAACACACAGTGGAAACGACATAAAAAGCTAATCCATAAAGTTTTCGTGATTGTATATTTTTGCAGTATTTTTAATTATAATTAGTGCAAACATTATAAGCATAGTTCACTTTGTCTTTTGACATTGTGACACTACCTAGCCCTGATCCCTAATTTTACTAGCAATCGGTCTAATTTAAAGGATACAAAATGTAACACTCTTATCGACTTTTTGTCTTTAATCAAATTCTAAATAAGTTATAAAGATCGTATAAAATGAAACTTTTATAGAGGATCCAAACTAATTAGCTGTTCGTAAAGTAAAATAATAATTGAAAAACTGAAGCTAAAGTGAATACGAATGATAAAAACAGTCTACTCAAATTAATTTTCATTGTATAATAGTCCACTATTCAATAATTTCAAGCAATTAGACAAACTTATTATTTCATTACGAAAGATCACTCGTATTGTATATTCTATTTAAATAACACGTTTGTGGCTAATAACAAAGACCATTCATTATGTGACTGAGGCACAATTTTAAAGCAACCTATAATAATCACCTTTAGAGTTAAATTATTAAAGCTTTGCATCCACCCGGTGTTTAATTTTCACGCATGGCTTTAATTCATAAGCGATTTTTCTCTGATAATTCTCGTGATATAAAACAAAATAACTACTTACATTTCAAGTCAAAAATAAATTGAACTAAAAGTGACGCTTATTTTAATAACGTACGTGATCATATTCAAACAATGTAACATCAACACATACCTGAAATCAATGACGAAACTCTTACCTTTTCGTCTATTATACTAATTTGAATTTTAATTTATAATTCATTTGTATTAGTGAATGTATATGTAACGCTTATTACCTTTATATAAATATATATTTTTACGCTTATTATTTAAGGTGTATATTATTTAATATTTGAATTTCTTTATTTATCTTATCTACAGATTGTGTATTTGATTATTGCTAATTTTTACTATTTCTTGTCCTTATATCTCTTTTATTTTTTCTTAAGCAAGGTCTTACATAAAACAAAGTCCAAAAATCGCACTCGCTTATGTAATGTTCCGGAACACAATCTAAAAGTAGTGTTACCGGTGACGTCTTATTGTGCCCAGTACAGTTTTAACGACTGGTATTATTGAAATATCCGCTTTTTGGTTTAAATCATTACTAGTGCTCTTATGAAAAATAATCAGTAATTTATCAACAAAAAAAAAAAAACTATGCTCGACGTGATGGATAAAAACCTACCAAGACGTTACTTTTCTATACACTTTTTGTTATTTCGATTCCTTGGTTTAGGATGGTGGCATCATCCAGATGAAGGCGACTTCCAGAACTTCCCCGGATTTTATCTTTATTACGCGATATTAACGGAAATTTTCTGGGTAGCGGGTTTCGTAGGACTCGAATCAATCGATCCGTTCATCGGTGAAAAAGATCTGGACCGATTCATGTTTAGTCTCTCATTTGTCATCACTCATGATCTTACAATAATCAAGCTTTACTTATTTTTCTTCAAAAATCGTGAGATCCAAGATGTAGTGCACACTCTGGAAATAGATTTGAGAGAATTCTATCAAAACTATGACAAAGTCCGCAGAACCATTAGAATATCAAAAATATTCACTGCGTCATTTGTGTTCTTTGGTTGGGTGACAATTACAAATTCTAATATATATGGTATAATTCAAGATGTTCGTTGGAGAGCTGAAGTAGCTAAATCAAATGATACCAGTAACGCACCACCGAGGACACTCCCTCAACCTATATATATCCCATGGGATTATCAAAGCGACGTACACTATATCTCAACTTTTCTCTTGGAAACTATTGGTTTACTTTGGACTGGACATATCGTCATGACAGTAGACACATTTGTTGGCTCTATAATACTACATATGAGTACACAATTTTCAATACTACAAGAAGCTATAACCACTGCATACGATCGTACGATCGATGGTTTAACAAAAAACATAAATGATGATAACGACGACATACTCATAATTTATGATTCTCGTAACATGGAAGTCGAGAGCTATTACGAAAGACTTGTGCGAACAAATTACACGGAAAAAGAAATTGAAAATGCCTTAGAAGATTCCTTGAAGAAATGCTTCCGTCAGCATCAAATGCTAATAAAGTACGTAAAACAAATGTAAATAATATTGCTATCTACGTAATGATACATATGTACATGTTGTTATAGACGGACAAAAAAAGGTTAATTATTATGAGAGGTGATAGTAACATAAAGTTTCCTTTGTGGCATATTACAGTAAAATGCGTCAAACGTCGCAACGAATACATTTATCTTAATCAATGTACTTTTATTATTTTGTAAAGGAAAATGACGTTAATATTAATTTAACCAATGCCTGAGCTTGAACTGCAGATCTATGGGTGTGAAATATTTCTTTCCATGAATCGTGAAAAACGTATTTAACAGAAAACAGTAATTTTTATCATCATTATATCGAAACTAAACATTTTATTAATTTAAGAATAAAATTCATATATGTACTAAGCCTATTTATAAGTTCTAATTGCTATTTAGGTTTTTTAAATATGGTAATAAAAACAATATATTTAATAGCTTAGAGTATACATTACAGTAATTAATGTATACTCTAAGTTTAATCGCTATAAAACTGCAAAGCACAGCTACAGGCTAACAGTCTAGCTCTATTATCTTAAGTCACAAAATGTAAGCTGAACAAAACTTCTGGCAAGCTTACTGAATGAAGGCAACGACCCTTAAATTGCAATAAAGTGCGACGTAAATTAACTTGTAACGTAACACGAGCCAACTGCAAACTTATTTCTTGTAAATATTGTGCTGTAACATTTTTTGACAACTAGCTGTGCCCATGACGTGGTCCGCGTGCAATAGTGACTTTGGAAAGTATTTTTTGGATATATATATTTTTGTTTATTTTGGATTGTAAACACCGTCATTTGGGTATTTACATGTTCAACATGATTCTTTAAATTGGCATAAGTTTTTTATTTATGAACCGATTGACATGAAACAAACACTAAACGTTAACTAAAGCTTATAACAATATATTAGTGAAAACCACACCTAAATCGGATGAGCCGTTTCTGAGATTTAGTGCATAAACGAACAGATAAACAGACAAAAATTCTAAAAATTCTAACAATCATTGTTTTGGGTGTTTTTTGCGTTGATAACGGTCCCTATAATACTTTTTCTTATATACCTTCCATGCACAGCCACCGATCCGTTACATTTTTATTATATGTATTGGTTATCACCATGTGACTGATGTGAATAATGACGATGATGAAGATGATGGTGATGATGATAAACTCCGGCTATAACAGATATATAAAATTGTAAACTTTTAGTCTATTGATTGTCTACTCACATATTATTGTTTTTAAATGAATTTAATAGTTACTTAACCTAATAGTCAGCAAACTATTAATCGCATTTATTTCTATTATTTTTACCATTATAAGACTCCTCGCCCATAAAAAATCAAAGTTGTGTCAAAATGAAACAATTTCTGCGAAATTATTCTAATATAAAATATGCCGCAAAAAGGTATAAAGAATAGGGGAACCGCAGTTTGCTAGGGTACGACAGGGTTCAATATCTGAGGATTACTGTTTCAATGTTGTCAGTCGGATACTTTTTTCACGCCTAAATCAACATAATCTTCGTTTCATATTCACCTTCATATAAAATGAAAATGTTCATTCATATTTTTCGATAAGCTGGTGGTACTTATTCACCAAAGACTTTTTCTTTCAGTTGCGTTGAGAAATTCGCCTCGACGTATTCCTACGGCTTTATGACTCAACTTCTTTCAAGTCTGGCAGCTATTTGCGTGGTAATGGTACAAATTTCGGTAAGATAAAACAATGAAACTACTTTTATTACTTGACATATACTAGAAATTTTGTATAGTTGTAGAATGTTAGCTTAAGCTGGATGCGACAATTTTACAACTATAATTACAAAACGTATCGCATCCCTGTTACAATATCCCTGGTGCAAAAATTTACTATTATTAACCTAGTTATAGGTATCTAAGTAAAGTTAATTTAACTAAAAAGTAGTTAAATTTTATACAAAAGTAGTTTTTTAATTCTTTTTACTCTGGATTCTGGATCTGAAATAAATAATTTTATTTATTTATTTAATATCACTCGTAATAAATAGCTGTGTTCAGGTTGTTTGAAAGCGATGTTGTATGAATGTATCTAATTTATCTTATTGTCTGTATGTGCAGCAAGACGCATCCAGCTTTAAATCCATTCGGTTAGTTACGTCTCTAGCCTTCTTTGCGGCTATGATCATACAGCTCGCCTTACAATGCTTCACTGGAAGTGAACTGACACAACAAGTACGCTTTCATTTCTATAAACATTTTAACTATTTATTCTTAACTGTTGCAAATATTAAACGTAACTCAATATTAAACCTATATTGAATACACCTTATTTGTTAATTTGAACGTCTGACCGTTAATATTACTTGAAAATTAAGGAAATTACTTAATAAATAAATATAGGAATATTGCACTACCAGCTATTTTGAACCGTAGTTACTGAAATAAATATTTGGCCTAAAGCAGTTGTTACTTTTACAAAAAAAAAAAATTTGCCTAAACTGTTCTAAGAACTCTGTAAACATGTTTACCGATTTTTAGTAAGACACTATTGTTTTGATATTTTTATTTGAGCTTTTCAATTTTATTTCATTTCTTACACACACATTATATGATTTCAAAGTAAATAAAAACTGGCAACAGGCTGGTCTAGTATCAGAAGCAGTAATGCAATGTAAATGGGAACGAATGTCGCCGCGCCTGCGCCGGTTACTCTTGATGACCATGATGAGAGCCCAACGGCCACTCCAACTCACCGCCGCTGGTTTTGCAAAACTAGACAACGACTGCTTTCTAGCAGTAAGTGATATCTTTTAAATTAGTTACTTTATCTTATATATAAAAATGAATCGCAAAATGTGTTGCTAAGCGCAAAACTCAAGAACGGTTGGACCGATTTCGCTAATTCTTTTTTTAAAATGTTCCTTGAAGTACGAGGATGGTTCTTACGGAGAGAAAAATTCTAAAAAAAAAAAAATTAAATTTCCTGAAAAAGTCTAAAAACAACACTTTTCTATACTCCCATACAAAAGATTTGTGATAATACTTAAAAGTCAATTTGAACTTTAATACCATACGATAAAGTTTGTGTTAGGCGATACGAAGTTCGCCGGGTCAGCTAGTTTCTTATACTTATAATAATATGTAACATAAATGAGAAAACAATAATTAGTGGCAGTATTAATTATTTATCAATGCATTATGATAGTTTGTTGGAATAGTCAATTTATCAGGCATTCTATACCTACTCTATATTTTTAATTATGTACTTATAGTTATTGTGAAGTTGCCACTGATTAGAAAAAATGTACTCGTTGTTTCTGCTGAGAAGAATCGACAAAAAACTCATTACTCACAATAATTAACTCAACTCTTTTTTAAATTATACTATTAGAATTTATTACCTTCGTTAATCATCACACATTTTTTTTAAACTATCAAGAGCAATTTTTTTTTTATATGTAACAATAACAGTAACAATTTCGTTTTACTTTGGCTGCATTATTGAACAGGGTATCAACATCAGTTAAATGACATCAATTTTTTTAGTTAATTGCAATAATGAAAAAGAATATTTTCGGTAAAATGATCATTCCCAAGTTTTTTATTTTTATTTTAACTTATGGATGTTTTTCTTCTTATTTTGAATTGGGATCAATATAAAAGAAATATACAAGATATAAGCATCATCAGTTTTATGTTATAAGCTCAAAATCACTAATATTAAGCGAGTGTTTAAAATTTGTAGGTACGTCATAAATGAAAAAAAAGTTATCTTTTATATTTTCGTAGTTTACAAATACTTATGATTATTTTTTCTTTTGGTAAGTGAAGAACAAAAATAATCTAAAAAAACTATGAGTGTATATACTAGCTGTGCCCACGACTAAGTCCGCGTAGAATTTAACAAAAAGTTATTGTTCAGTTCGCAGTTATAAAATAAATAAATTTCTAAAATAAAAGTAGCGTAAGTTACTTCTTATTACATCAGCTTTTTGCTAGTGAAAATCGCGTCAAAATCGGTATAGCCGCTTCAGAGATTAGCCGGAAGAGATAGACAGACAGACAGAAATTGTAAAAATGTTATTTTGGTATATGCATCGTGTATACATCTTTATGTATTTAGTAAAAAACGGTTATTTTAATATTACAAACAGACACTTTAATTTAACTTTAACTTAACTTTAAATACATCAAAAGTTTTTATATATTATACATCACTTCATATTAATGAAACAATTTTTTTGTTTTTGTTTTTTTTTGTTTTGTTTTATGTACTTATGTTGTAACAGTTGCTAGATGATAATTTGCATACTTCTTTCTATAAGCGCTCACCATTGTGTAATACACATAGGTACTTATAATTGCTCATCTCGACTCGTATTGTTAATTGTAGCAATTGATTCTCAATCATCAAGTACCGGTGATGCCACTGGTTGGTGGATGCCTACAATATATACCTACAATATTTGCAATAGTAGGCACATGACCACAGTCGTTGTAGCGATTGGATTCCTATCGATTTAACACATTTAAATTGATAAAAAAAAAAAAAACAATTTCTTTAATTAACTGTCTTAAAATTTATTTCTATTTCAAAAATTAATAGGTTTGAAAACAAAATCTGACCTATAATTAATAAGTTCATAGTCACCCAAAGTAAATTGATGTTTTATGACTAACTAAAATAAAGAATCTTTAATACTCACGTCTGGCTAGACCGATTTATATGAAATTCAATTTGTATATTTGGTACGATTGAATATAAATCGTAGGCTATTTCTTTTACTCCTTGGTAATAATAGTGTCCCTATCCATATGGCAGAACAACGTTTGCCGGATCTGATAGATTTACTATAAGTTTTAATAAAATAAAAAGATTTTAAATTCAAGTATTAAAATATTTTAGCTCTTAAGGTAATTAAGTTAAATTAAGCATTGCAATACTTATAAATAAAATGATGTACAGTGTTAATTATTCACATTTCGATCTACTAATATTCTTAATTAATTTTCAGATCATAAAGGCGGCTTACTCATACTATGCAGTTTTAAGTCAAAAACAGGCATGAGAAGTGAACAAGATGAAAAGAAAACAATCAAATAACACTAATTTAAAATTTATTAATTCACATATATATGCACTTTGTATTATCACTTAAACTTATGGATATTAACTAACTAATCTATCACAGATTTTAAGGGCGTATAAAAGTAGAAAATAAATATTTCAATACTTTATAGTCAGTATTACTATCCTTATGTCACTTAATTTTAAGCCAGAATTTAGTATTTTATAAGTCCATTTGTAATAAGTTATTTTCTGAATAAAATAGTAATTCAAAATCTTAACTTGATCTGTGTGAGTAGATTAAGTTTTATATCAACTAAGCAACATTACAACAAACGGATATAAATTTACTCCACTTAACGTCGAGCAGTGTGTGCAGTAACGAAGGCTACATTTTAAGAACAAAGTTTTTAAACAGTTATTATAGTCCCTTCGGTAGTCTAAAGGTTGGTGTTGTGTAAGGCATAGAGATAATGTTTTCTTCGAGCTGGCTTTATAGTTTTCGCTTAGGAATAATACTTTAGAGTTAATAAAACAAATCAAAGTTCTAAAAGATGTGGTCTTGGTGTCACTGAACGAGATCTATCTGGAGTCCTTCCGTCTAGCACCGTCATTTCTTCGCATCTATAAAATAACAAAAAGCTACATTATTACTACAATCATTAACTACTATTGTTTAGATACTAAGTCCCGTAGTAAAGCATACATTAAATATATTATGTAACTACAAAATTTAAATACTCTGTGATTAGGTACTGGTTTCTTACACATTCCGTATTATAACTGTTAGTTTCTTACATAATTGCTTAGTGAATAATAATGTGTTAACAGGGAGGTGCTATTTATTTACAAGATATTGCGAAAACAGCGTATAGAACTATAGAAGTATAGAGTAAACAAAAATAGTGAATATATTTTTCCATTTACAGTGTATATTCCATTTGAATGCTCATTTATAGTAGGTTGCATTTTATATACCTTTATTCTAGGAAATAACGTAAGAAAAAAACATTTTCCTAGAATACACAAAGTAAGCAAAGAATATAAGGACATTTACATTTAATATCAAAACCATTCCACCCATGCTTTACTTCTTTTACTCTCTCGAATTTTATATTTCAAATAATAAACAAAGGTTTTCGAAAAAATGTCGTCGTAATAAAAACAGTTTTTTGGCTTGAAATAGAAAACGCCATTAGCATATTTTTTGTGAGCAAACCTGTCGTCAGCTGATTGTGCTGCATTGTAATAGACGTCGGGTATGTTTGAATCGTGCTGACTTAGCAGCGTGCTGCCAGCGCGGGGCGAATGCGGCCCGTGGGTCGCGTAGGGGGAGAACGGAACAGTGGCTCGCAACGCTGCCAGCACGAGCAACATGCCACCTGAAGGACATTAAACATATTTCATATTTATCATACAAAATATTCAGACAATACACAAACTATATGCGAAGAACAAAGTTATTATGAACGGACATTTTCAATACAATGTCAAATTGCGCAAGAACAAATATATTATTCAAGTCTGGATTTTTGTTCTCGTGTGCCTCCACAGTCTTTTGTAAAATAGGTACGTAAAACCGTCAATCCCGACTCCTACCACAAATTACTAACACCAATTGTATCGTTAGTCTCGATAGAAATAACAGATTTAGTTAAACATACTTTTACTTAATCAAAATAAATTTAAATTTTTAAATATGTGCTAAACGTAACCTCTATGATCAACCGCGTTTCTCAAAGTGAAAATTTTCTTATACGTATTAAAATTAGATTATTTCTATACAAATAATTACATGTATATTTTATTTTTAAAGTTCAAATGTTAGATGGTCTTGTTGATGTTCATAAATTCTAATAAATATTTAAATCAGATTGACAGTGTCAAAATAAATTACGGTATGTAAACTAATGTATTTAAATTTGAGTGATGCAATTCCGTCTAGTCAACTACTTAAATTCAATTGCTTCAGGTACAGTCTAGTACCACACAATACAACTGGAGAGAATAAGACGGAAATTGAAGACAACGTTACATTATATTAATGTCTGTATCTGAAAACGTATATCAAAGTACGTATTTCAATTTACAGTTGCTCCGACCCTTAAGAAATGCTAGTTCAGACACCTAAATTAATATTGACATTTTTATTTCCTCGAGAATTCGTGTCACGTTATACTTTCGATCCAAACTAGACATCCAGACATTCCAGACATCTTATAATAGTATAAATGTTAGTAATAGTAATAAGACGCAGTAAAATATACTTACAAGTAAAATACAATGATTTAATTTTCATTTTACTTGCGGTTTGTAAGTGGAAATTAATCACGAGATGTGCATTATCTGAGGGCTCTTGCGTTCTTTTATCAGAGCTTCTTATATAAAGTAGCTTTAAACATTCCAGACATCATATACTGTTAAGTTTACGATAATCCGATATAGATTATTGTTAAAAAAATAGATTTTATAGATTTTGTTAGCAAGTAGTTAGGCTTATATTTTTTGCGATGAAAAACTTAAGCATGCATTAAAATCTTATCCATATATTGACTTCCGTAATTTAAAGATGAACTTTCGATGGGTTAACTCAAATTAGACTCAATTTGACCTAGAAACATGGAACCATAGCACCTTCTAGTTACTTTATATGATGTTTTAAGTGTTCTAAATAGAACAACAAGCTTAAGTAGTAGAATAAAAAAGTGTTTTATAAAATTATTTGATATCGGTATTCCACGTAAGTGTGACAAAGTAAAAAAAATCAACTCAATAATAATCAAACTTGTTTATCTACAATAAATAAAGACAATTTTAATTTGTTTGTACCTTCTTATTCACTACTAGCCGACCCGTACCCACTTCGTTGGGCGTTAATTATTATTATATTAACCAAATAACATACTTTAAAGAACAAATTTTATAGCACTTAAATCTATACTAATATTATAAAGAGGTAAAGTTTATAACTTTGTTTGTATGTAGGAGGTAATCTTCGCAAATACTGATCCGATCATGAAAATTCTTTCACTAACAGAAAGCTACACTATTCAGAAGTGACATACATTGCTTTTGTTTGAAAAAAAAAATCGTAATTTTGTAAAGTGATAATAATTATACTTATTTAGTCCGAAGTATTCGCAATGGTATTTCTAGTATTTTTAATGTACCTACCAATAACCATTATACGAAGCCGCGAGTGAAAGCCTAATTAAAAAATAAAACAGTAGTACTTTTGTTCGCGAGTATATCCATGCGCAAACGCACTCCAGTTTCTTTCAGCGTTCTTTTTACATGACGCGAACTATACGCTTTTTTCGATCTCGTTTCTATCCCGCTCAATGCGTTTACCATTTGATGTTTTTTTTTTTTTTAAACAATTCAATACCAATACATATATCATACATTTAACCTGATAAATAATAGTAATAGTAATTAGTAATTATTTCAACAGTTAAGTCTAATACCATGGTAAACGCAATGAAGGTGCTTTTGTATGCAAAGATTACAGTGATACCGCGCTTGATTTTAGTTTATTTCGGCCCGCTAAACAAACAAATTACGATATTATCACTGCGATACGCTATTTTAGTGTGTGTACATATAATCCTTCACGATAATGCAATATACTTCGTTGGATGTAAAGTACACATATCGTACAAAAATGTAAATATGTGCCTAATTTAAAAGGACGTGTAGTCAGAAACAAATACATACGCACCAGTAGATATTCTTGTTCGTATATCATACGTCATACGTGACGAAATGACAAACGTGCGGCGAATATAAAGTAGCATATCAAAAAGGAACAAATATAATGTTTATTAGGGTTTATAATTAGTAACCTGATATCAATCTGTGTAGTCATCCTATTCTACAATGGTAATATCAATATATTATTACAGTTGATGTATGATTTGGACATAAACACGCTAGGTATATGTATATGAATTTTAAAAACGTTTAAAAACTATGCGTTTTTACAATGCATAATAAGGAAGACATAATCGTTACAAGGAAATAATAATATAATAATGATAAAATCGTTAGTTTTACCTGATACTGTAGCCAAGACAGTAAGATTAGCAAAAAGGATAGCTGTCGCTACACAGGCGTAGAACGGAGCCCGTGCACGTCCACATGACCACCTCATGAAGTCCCAGCATCTCAGCTTCATGGTATATTCACCTCGACGACACAACAGGTCAATGAACAACGCGGCCACCCACATTGTCTCCAGTATAAAAACTAATGCTGCTCCTGCACTACAAGAATTAGGTAAACAGTCTAATGTAAAATTATCGTTAGTGACTGATTTCATTAAATTAATAAATTGCAACTTAAAAAGGTAAAATATTTTAATTGTAATGAGATTGCACAATCAATCGTTTTTTATTTAATGTAATAAAAATACAAAAAATAAAAATTTATAATTACTAACTGACCCCGCAAACGTTGTTTTGCCATATAGGTAGTTATTAACGGTTAGGTGAGTTAGATATATAGAACAGACGAACCAAAAATATTAATAAATGAAAAATTTGGTCTTATGTAATATAAAAGACGACCTAAAAATAATATAAATACACTTCTTTTGTTACAAACAACTGAAATAACAAAATCTATCTCCAAAAATAAATATATAAGTGTTTTCATTAAAATTCTTGTAACGAAGTGTATAAAAGCTGAATAAAAAGACTTTCATTTTAAGAAAGAGAAATGAGAAAGACATAAAACGTGTTGTTTACGTGCCTCGGCCTCTTTTGTTGAGAGTTTTCATCGGATGAAGTGTTACGAATTTATTCTCCCAATTTTTTTTCTTATTCCCGCTTATGGCTTATTTTAAAGTCCTTAGCGTTTACTATACACGTGAGTACATAATAGATAGATGATTAAGGAAAAAGTACGCGTAGGTGTTTCGAAGATAAACTTTAAGTTATTTTTATGTAATACTAACTGTACCCTATGCGCGTATGCTACGCTTTTTTTATTTTTTTATTTTCGGTCGTACCAACTAAGAAACTTTTGTGGGCTCATCATGCACAACATTTTGCTGAAAATCATAACATTATCAAATGCACAGTTTACGATTCTATATAGGACATACAGACAAACATTCATTTTTATATATATAGTAGAAGATGTACCTAAATATTTTTAGAAAGAGATTCAAAGTATTACACTGAATCACATTGGACTGGTCACATATTTTTTTGACATGATGATAAATTATAATACCGTTTATTTATTCATAAAATTATATATTATCTGTCGTTTTGCTATAACCTAATTGTTGTTCAAATTTTGTATGTTAGGTACACGTAGAGACTTCATTAACCATACGTGGTAACTACGGATAAAAAGTGAATTGTTTTTAAATCAACCTTCAATAATGTTAAGACTTAGTAATAAATTTAAATGGTAGGTACACATTGTTACTTTGTTGGTAATTATATTAAATTAGAGGCCGTAATAATTATATTAAATTAGATTATTAATTAAGAGGCTGTAGTCTGACATAAAATGTTAACATGTCTAGAGTTTTGAGTACAAGGACAATATATAGATATACTTTTTTTATTTTTCAAAATACGTACATTATTGCTGGCGCTACTTCGTATCCTAGGACCGTCAGTTCTGCTCCAGCACCGCTCATCACTAAGAGATAAGAAATTTCATATAAGATAACGCTGATTTAACATTTGGATAAAAATAAATTTACATTTATATGATAACAATTGACTACTAATATTGGTTAGAAATAGTTCTTCGAAATAAAACATATAAGTAATAATAGAAATAGTTCTCCGAAAAAAAAAACATATAAGTAATAACCATATTAGTAAAAATAATAACCATATTAGTAATAAAATGTTAAACATATAAGTAATAATAGAAATAGTTCTCCGAAATAAAACATATTAGTAAGTAGGTCTTAGTACTAGATTTCTATTTCGGGTTGAGTAGTATCTCCGTCTTAGGAAGATAATACGCCGGCACCAATACGATTACATTGAAGCAGGCTAATCTCGGAAGAAATTAGTCATTCGAAGCTGATAATATTAAGACGCATAAGTACACTTTACGTAACCACAAGAGTTTAACGAGAGGGGTGAGATTTGGTCCTAAGTCATATTGACACACTTAACATTAAGCATCGTTTCGCTTCAGCCTGTAATATCCCACTACTGGGCATAGGGCTCTTTCCTCATGTAGGGGAAGGATCAGAGCTTAATCCACCACGCTGCTCCAATGCGGGTTGGCGGATATATTCCCTACTACGAATAACAATCGCTATCAGGTGTACATGTTAACAACCGGGACCGACGGCTTAACGTGCTCTCCGAGGCACGGTGGGGAGACTCACAAGGACTGTACAAACACCCAGACCACGGCAAACACCTGTATGGCCAATATGTTGTTTGTCATGTGCGGGGATCGAACCCGCAATCGCCAACGTAACCGTTGCGCCAACGCGGCGTCCATTAAACATATCGTCGATATAATTATATATACCTATTATATTAAGTTTTATCAATGTGCTTAAAAAGTCGTGATGCGTTGAAAAAAAATTTGAAAATCACAAAAAAATGCACGAATTTATGCCTGGTAGGTAGGTACTTATCGGTAGATACAACAAACTTTACATTCGAGCATAAAAAATATAATATTCTAAAAATTTATTTATATTCAGCGAAATTATAATTTTAGAGAAAATAATTATGTTTGCTGATAAACGAAAAAAAAACCGACTTCAATTATATCGACAAGTAATACAACGTAGGTAGACGAAAAAAATTAACAAACGCACCAGTCGCCACTACGATTTCGGAGGGTCACTACGAATTCTCGATGTCCCTGGGATTCTATCATCAGATCCTGGCTTACTGCCAACTCAGGGTAAAACCATATGGCATAGTTAGCTTAAACCTTACTTCTCCATAAGAGAAAAAGCCGTTTGCTAAGCAATAGGATAACAGGCTATTTCAACTCAGCTCAGTTGCGATCACAATATATTGGAATACCAAATGACACATCATTACAGCCTATACAGTCCACTGCTGGACATAGGCCTCCACAAGTTTACGTCAAAAATAACGCGAACTCATGTGTTTTGCCCATAGTCACCACGCTGGGCAGGCGGGTTGGTGACCGCAGTACTGGCTTTGTCGCACCAAAGACGCTGCTGCCCGTCTTCGGCCTGTGTATTTCAAAGCCAGCAGTTGGATGGTTATCCCGCCATCGGTCGGCTTCTTAAGTTCCAAGATGGTTGTGGAACCTTGTTATCCCTTAGTCGCCTCTTACGACACCCACGGGAAGAGAGAGGGTGTCTAAATTCTTTAGTACCGTAGCCACACAGCACAAATGACACAGTACCTTTATAATTTTCACTTTCAACTAAGAAAACAAATACATAAGTAGATAATATACTCTTTAACATTTTATACATTAATAACACAAAATTCACAATATTATATACCTATCTATTTCACACTTTACATACTTAAACTGTGCTATAATAATAAATTACGTTTCTACTTTTAAAATGCAAAAACATGCGTACTGTTATAATTAGAGAAACACTCACCAACAGCCGTTATTAGTCCCCATAATCTAGCTACGGGTTGTAACAAGTCCCATAATTTTGATTCTAATGACTTTTTAGGAGTGCATCTGTTTATTGTACTTCCTTTATTAATATTAAGAGGCGGTTGAGACCCAATTTCCTGAGCAGTTTGGTTACTTTCCGCACTCATTTTTGGCACTTCACTTCATTTCTAATAATTAAATGAATCTTTACAAGAACACACGGAATTGAGTAGGTTCCAAGGTTTCTTAGATGCTCTAAATAATCGAAATTATATACGTATGTAATAACACGTGATAGTAATATATAAACACTTAATATACTTAATAAATAAAATTACCGTTTAATATACTAGTGTTAATCTTAGTCTTTCTTTTATTTAACACATTAAGAAACGAAAAGTTGATACTTTTTGTCTTTAGTTTCTAAATCGGATTTTGATGAGATATCAGAAAGTGCATATGTCTATTTAACCTGGCGTTACGCCAGAACACGTATATATAACACCTTGAAAATGTTTTTTTGTAAACAAGATCACTACATTATAGAGGGCAATGACAATGTATAGAAAAATAAGCCAACAAGTGTGCGTAACTTGTGCAAGATAAAATTTCTCGTCACGTCACGAACGGTTACGTCTGCCCGAGTGGCCGCACGATCTCACTCTGCTGAAAGTTACAGACAAACTGGTCCAAATCTCCACTTCCGACATTCGTACGTCACTAAGATATCATTGAAATGGTCATTATAGCTGACGAATTAACTTGTAGAAAAATCAAACTAGGTATTTTACCATGAGAAAACGTTCAGGTTTTAATACTTATTTAAATATTTATTTTTCATATTTCGTCTACCGTATTTATATTATAATACAATGGTATCGATAATAATTATTCCAACAACAGAAAAACGCTATTTGTATAACTACTAGCTTTCCAGTGTAGTCGACTACACGATTTAGGCTGTTCCGTTTTCTCGCATTGTTTATATTGGTGATATAAATTTTAACAATCAGTCCAGCAGTTTTGGGGTTTTTTATTATAAATAAACATAAATCAAACCTTTCCTGTAATATAAGTAAATTTAGTGTAAATAGGTAAACATTTACACGTACCTACCTACATCGAACTACGTGTACAAGACACAATCCTTAAAGAGGTCGAGTCAAATCTCATATAATCTCATCATCTTACGTTGGAGAGAGGGCAAGTATCACGCAATTTTTTTTCTGATTGAAACAAAAAAAAATTATACTATTTTGGTCCATTTAACAATAAAGTGTGTGTATAGTTCTTAAGCGTAATCGTAATACGATTAACATCATTCACTAATTCGTTCGAAAGCAAATAATTTCATTCATACTTCGACGTTTACATCTACTGACTGTCAAACCACCATATTTGTTTTATATTTATACCAAATAGATCAGAGCAGATGATTTTACTGAAAATCACATGGATATTGGTTCCAATAGTCTCTCTTGAGATCGCGCATGATTCTACGTGGACTGAATTAGAGTAGATATTCTTTCTTTAATCACAGTAGTTACGATTTTTAGTATTCTATTGTTAAATTTTTATTACACTTATAATTAAACTCTCAGCAATATTGATAACTAGTCTTAACTAGTCGTAAATAAAGCACGAAGCAATTTTTTTAAACGGTTTTATTTAGCTCACCCCGTTTGTTTTATTTTTTATTCTTGGGTCAAATTTAGTAATTCAAATTTCACCCTCTTCCTGTCAACCGATTAATCTGAAATTTTGTATACACTTTGGATTTTGGTGACAATACAATGATGTTTATTCATTATCATTATAAATTCAAGATGGCCGCCGTTACAAAATGGCGGATAATTTATGTTTTATTAATCCCATCAATATGGGTATCAAATGAAAGGGCTCAATAAGCAGAATACAATATACTATAAAAAATTGAAATCCAAGATGGCGGCCGCTACAAAATGGCGGATAGCGTAGGTTTTATCAATCCCATCAATATGGATATCAAATGAAAGGGCTCAACAAGCAGAATACAATATACTATAAAAAATTGAAATACAAGATGGCGGCCGCTACAAAATGACGGATAACGTAGGTTTTATCGATCCCATCAATATGTTTGTTGTATGTTTAAGATAAATGTACTAAAAACCAAAAAATAATAATAAATTTTATT
This sequence comes from Melitaea cinxia, assembly GCF_905220565.1. Taxonomy (NCBI): domain Eukaryota; kingdom Metazoa; phylum Arthropoda; class Insecta; order Lepidoptera; family Nymphalidae; genus Melitaea; species Melitaea cinxia. The sequence goes on along the minus strand of NC_059400.1, from coordinate 11,020,859 downwards.
ATTAAACGGTTTTATTTAGCTCACCCCGTTTGTTTTATTTTTTATTCTTGGGTCAAATTTAGTAATTCAAATTTCACCCTCTTCCTGTCAACCGATTAATCTGAAATTTTGTATACACTTTGGATTTTGGTGACAATACAATTATGTTTATTTATTATCATTATAAATTCAAGATGGCCGCCGCTACAAAATGGCGGATAATTTATGTTTTATTAATCCCATCAATATGGGTATCAAATGAAAGGGCTCAACAAGCAGAATACAATATACTATAAAAAATTGAAATCCAAGATGGCGGCCGCTACAAAATGGCGGATAACGTAGGTTTTATCAATCCCATCAATATGGGTATCAAATGAAAGGGCTCAACAAGCAGAATACAATATACTATAAAAAATTGAAATACAAGATGGCGGCCGCTACAAAATGGCGGATAACGTAGGTTTTATCGATCCCATCAATATGGGTATCAAATGAAAGTGCTCAACCAGTATAATCAATGTACTATATAAAATTAAAATCCAAGATGGCGGCCTCTACAAAATGGCGGATAACTTAGGTTTTATCAATCCCATCAACATGGGTATCAAATGAAAGGTCTCAACAAGTAGAATACAATTTACTATGCAAAATTGAAATCTAAGCTGGCCGCCGCTACCAAATGTCTGATAACAATTTTTTATCAATTCCACCAATATGGGTATCAAATAAAAGGGCTTGACAAGAAGAATACAGTGCACTATACAACCTCAATATTTAAGATGGGCCTTGCAATAATGAAGCACTAAATGAATTAAACAGAATTCGAAATAAAAACTAAAAACTAGAAAATAAAAATAGGTAAAAAAACTTTTTAAGTTAAACGGTTTTATGTTAAACATACATTGCAATGTTTAAGATAAATGTACTAAAAACCAAAAAATAATAAAATAGATACAGTCGTGGGAATTATAAACATATGCATAGACTAGACTAAAATAAAACCGTGGGGCACGTCAATTGTCTACAAATTATCGACTTAATGTGCGATAGAAGAATCGTTTAATTCGTCGTTAAAATAGGCAGTTGGCCCGCAGACGGTGAGGAAATTACTTACTATTTTCTTGCTCATGGAAATTCCAATAGTTATACACTCCATGTAAATAACAGAGATGTTTCAACTAGTTTATCGTTGGACATTCACACTGCTGGCTGGCGAGGAATCGTTTCACTGCTCGTAGTTTGTCTTTAATCGACAAAACATATGATAAAAGTACTACTCGCTCACCACTATGAAACCCTAAAACTCGCTTATAATCGAGCTTGCTAGCTTGTTTCCACATTCTAGCCCTACTTATCACACGTCCATCGTTGTCGGTTGAACAACTGCCTAATTATAGTGTAACATTACAAAACAAACATTTTAATCAACGATTGTAGACAATTGACGTGCCCCACGGTTTTATTTTAGTCTAGTCTATGCATATGTTTATAATTCCCACGACTGTATCTATTTTATTATTTTTTGGTTTTTAGTACATTTATCTTAAACATTGCAATGTATGTTTAACATAAAACCGTTTAACTTAAAAAGTTTTTTTACCTATTTTTATTTCCTTTTTACAATAACAATCCAACGCCTTTACGTAAGAAACCCACATTTTATCAAATCTCATGTGAGATTGGGGGATGGGGGAGGGGGTGGAATAAAATCTCACGACATCTCACCAGGAGGTACAGAATATTTAAAAAAAAACACCTCACGTAATTTATGGACGCCCCCTAATATATCACACCATTTTATGGATACCTTATGGCAAAACGAATAAAAAAATAGCGAACAATAGTAGAGCCTATACCTTTATATTTGTATACTATTAATTAACATTATAAATGAAAACAACATTTTTTGTGAACTGTTTTACTAATAATAAAGCATTTTTTAAATAAAAATTTACTGCCTAACTTAAACAATACCTTATGATACCTAGGGTTATACCCTATGCCTTTATTTACACTAATAAAAAAAAACCATAAATTCTACTTTAAATCATATATATCATAACTAATAAATAATCATAACTGAGGTAGGGCACAGCAGGAATTTCCTGCTCAAAATATGCAGCAGCCCGACTGGGGTAGTACCTCGACCTTACAGAAGATCACAGCTAAATAACACTGTTTTCAAGCAGTATTGTGTTCCTGTTGGTGTGAGTAAGGTGACAAGAGCTCCTGGGGGGATTGGGGATTGGGTCAGCAACGCGCTTGCGATGCTTCTGGTGTTGCAGGTGTCTATAAGCTACGGTAATCGCTTACCATCAGGTGAGCCGTACGCTTGTTTGCCGACCTAGTGACATAAAAAAAACAAATTAACATCTCACATAATGGTTCTGTTTTATTAACGTACAATATTAGGACGATATCAATTGTCGAATAAAAACAAACATTACATATTTTTTAAGTTTATGTTTTTATTCGACAATTTATCTCGTCCTAGGTGACACTATTCGTCATTTCTCTTTGTACACTACCCCACCGCTTTCACTATGCCGTGTCCTATATGCCCAAAGGTTGTCTGGAAGAGATCGCTCTTCTAGCGATAAGACCGCCTTTGTACACTGATCTTTATGTGCAATGTGTTATTGTTTTGATTGTTGTTGTGTACAATAAATAGTATTATTATTATTATTTGAAATGTAACTATATATAGGAATGATACCTACATACCTAATATAAATATAATAAATTAAGCTAATTTCTACAATCCTAAATTTTATACAAGTATAAGAAATATTCAGTTTAACTTTTACATAATTATGCTACAATTCTCTAGAAAAGAATTCTCTAGAATTCTCTTCCCGTAGGTGTCGTAAGAGGCGACTAAGGGATAATACAGTTCCACTACCACCTTGGAACTTAAAAAGCCAACCGACGGCGGGATAACCATCCAAGTGCTGGCTTTGAAATACACAAGCCGAAGACTGGTAGCAGCGTCTTCAGTGTGACAAAGCTGCCCCTGCGGTCACCAACCCGCCTGTCCAGCATGGTGACTATGGGCAACACACATAAGCTCACGCTATTTTTGGTGCGAACTTGTGGAGACCTATGTCCAGCAGTGGACTGCGATAGGCTGAAGTGATGAATAATAATTAATGAAATTATATGTTGGTATTTGTTACATTTTATAGTTTTAAATAAGTGTATTTGTGGCAAATATTAATGGTGTCTTAATTAGTATTTTACTAAATAATATGCAAATAAAATGTTCAATAATCAGTCTTAATCATTAGCATAACAAATCAATTTGTTTATTTTTTTACATTAATTCATTTAAACGGACCAAACTAACATCTTTTTTCTCAATACCTATATTAAAAAATTAACGATCCTATTTTCTGATTAACTAGTCTATAATATCTAAGATTCATAAACCGATTTAAATAATCTATACAAATAAATAAAATTGAAGTGTCTGTTAGTAATATTAAAATGAGCGCTTTTTATTAAATGCATATGCATGTATATACACGGTACATATACCAAAATAACATTTTATACAATTTTTGTCGGTCTGTCTATTTGTCTGTTTATTCCGGCTAATCTCTGCAACAGCTGACCGATTTTAAGGGAACCTTCACTGGCTGATAGCTGATGTAATAAGAAGTAACTAAGCCTACCTTTATTATAGAAATTTATTTTATAAATCTGCCAAAAGAACAATAACTTTTTTGTTAAATTACACACGGATGAAGTCGCGGGCACAGCTAGTTCTTTCATAATTTCAAAGTTATATTAAGAATAAATAACAAAGACTGCAAAAAACGTCACATCAACGGGTAGCAGAAAAGTAGGTATAAATTAAGTGAAACTAGGCGAATTTTTCTATAAACAAAAACTGACACTCACAAAGTCACAACATTCCATCACGTGAATGGTACAAATATATTATTCGTTCTACTGTCGATACAGTTTATTTTATTTTTTCATATCCTCTGAGAATTTTTACATTTATCGTTTTACTTGCGCACGTTACTTCAAATTCTCGTGTCACAATATTAGTTAACATACTTCTCCGAAACGGCTGGACAGATTTTTATGAAATTTTCTATGCATATCGAGTGGGTCTGAGAATCGGCCAACATCTATTTTGCATACCCCTAAGTTATAGAGGGGGGGGGGGTTAAGGGGTTAATAACATATATCGCAGCTAGTAGGTATATATATTTGCACAAAAACATCTACAATTGCAGCCATACCGTACACATATAATTTTTTGCTGTAGGTTGCATACAACTTTTAAGACTGTATTAATTTACGTCCATCTAAAAATGCCGAGTATATAGCACGTTTCTTGCATAACGTTTTTGAAATTTTAATTTTGTTTTATCTTGTTTGATTAACCTATTGTTTCAGGCCAACGAAAACGTAAAAGGAATAATAATTGTTTTATAATAATAATTGTTTATTTGCAAGAACATGGTGTTGAAGTTGTACAAGATTAACATTAGTATAGTCCAAACATATTCTACCTTACGGTGTGCAAATATTAAATAATGAGTGTGGTTCAATACAATATATTTTTAGCATTAACTGTAGATTACTTATCATTGAATTATTTATACGTTATTAAATTATTTATGCATTATTAATATATGATATAATTTCTTCCATTTTGACGTTGCCATTGATTGTACCTGTTGCGCTGGCGGTTGTGGGTTCGATCCCCGCACATGACAAACATTTGTATTGGCCATACAGGTGTTTGCCGTGGTCTGGGTGTTTGTGCTGGGTCTTGTGGGTGTCCCCACCGTGCCTCGGAGAGCACGTTAAGCCGTCGGTCCCGGTTGTTATCATGTACACTTGGTAGCGATCGTTACTCATAGTAGGGAATATATCCGCCAACCCGCATTGGAGCAGCGTGGCGGATTCAGCTCTAATCCTTCTCCTACATGGGGAAAGAGGCCTATGCCCAGTAGTGGGATATTACAGGCTGAAGCGACAAACAATTTATTATAATAAAAATGAAATGATGACAACCTTTATTGTCTTAAAAACTAAAATATAAATCAAATCTAAAAAAATGCCATAAATTACACTATTTTAAATTTTACTAGTTTTAAAATACTTAAAACGATATTTAAAAAACTAGAGTAACTACGTTTTGTAGTCTCAAAAACTAAATCATAAAACAAATTTTACATTAATATTCAAGTTTCAACAATAAAAAAATTAAAAATAATTATTTATTGCTGATAATATAAAATTGAAACTTACTTTTACTTTAAGTTTGTTTCATCCGTTGCATAGATGGCGCTGTTTATAAAAATAGATTTAAACACAATTTAATCGATTATAAAAGTTCGATTATTAGAAAATAATAATATCGATTTAAATAAAAATCGATTATTTTAACGTCCCTAAGTTGTATATGTCTATTATCTCTATACTCTATGCTCTTCTCCGTACGCTTGTTCGATCGTTATATACATACAACAATACGCTCGCGATTCATTTTACCTACTGTTCGTAGCTTCTTGTTAAGCGGCCATATTGTCTCAGTAAGTGAAGTAATGGTGAATTATAAAAAGTAATTTTTAAGTGAATGCTAATAGTAAATTTCTAAAAAATATTGAAAGATGCAAACCGGCAGCGGAACTAAGAATCCGCCATGGGCCCGATCAAACGTGAACACGAACATGACCGGAATGAATCCGCAAATAATGGATCCGAATGCGGCAATGATGTCACAACAAGGCATGATGCCTTTTCAACAAACTCAGGCGGTGTTTAATCCAAGCATGATTCAAGCCCAGGGAGGTATGGCGATGCCGATGGCAGGACAAATGCCGATGAATCAGATGGCTCAAGGTCAAATGTATCCTGGAAATGTAGTGGCTTATCCTACACCACGTGCTATGAATCCAAACATTTATCAAAACAATACACCTAACCCGGCCCAACAATCGAGTGAACAACGTGTTTTTACCGGTACTGTAACAAAGACTCACAACGACTTTGGTTTTGTTGATCACGATGTATTTTATCAGACTTCTGTGTGCGCAAAAGGAGCAATACCGAAAGTAAATGACAGGGTACTAGTCGAAGCCACTTACAACCCCAACATGCCTTTTAAATGGAACGCGACTCGTGTTCAAGTCCTTCCTAAAGGTGGCCCTAACCAAAAAGTTAACCCGCCAAAATCGAATACATACAATGCGGTACCACCTCCGCCTAATAAAAAATCAATGCTGTCGCGTCGTGATGACCGACGCGACGATCGACCCTCGAGGAGAGATGACAGAGTAAGAACCTATTTCAATACACTTATGTTAGGTATTGTAAACATAAATAATAACAGTAGTTTTATAGATTGAAGCCGCTAAAGACACTCATTTACTGGAGACAACTGTTGTTAAATAAAATAGGATTTTTGCGTTAATTACATGCACAATTAAAATTACAAAATAATATGCAAAAAAAGGGCAGTAGTATAGACAACATACATTATTATTTTATATTTTAAGTATTAAATTGTGCCTCAGACAGCACGTTAAGCCGTCGGTCCTGGTTGTTATCATGCACACCTGATAGCGATCGTACTCATAGTAAGGAATATATCCAGCAACCCGCATTGGAGCAGTGTGGTGGATTAAGCTCTGATCCTTCTCTTACATGGGGAAAGAGGCCTATGCCCAATAGTAGGATATTACAGGCTGAAGCGTGTGTATGTATAAATGTTTGTTAGTGTGGGATCTTGCAACTAAAATTTTGAATAATATATAAACCGATTGAGCTGAAATTCAAAACTTTTTTTAACAGTCAAAACAATTCTTTTTAACCTTTACTCATAACTAACAAAACCTGTTTGTTGTTATTATATTTAATTAGACCATTAGAATGAATTTATGTTAAAACAATAAACAAGTTACATTATGTAAACAGTTTCTATAATAAGTTATTTTAAGATATGTACCTAATAAAAACAATATTTTTAAGTTAAAAAATTAATAAAATTATCAACTTCTAAAAACCTTCAACTTCACAAGCAGTAATTTTATAATATAATATTTTACAATCACTAAACTGTTCATGTCACAGTGTTTCTAAACTTATAAGTAAATTAATTCATTAGTTAATTGTTTTAGAAAAGATCCCGCACGAGAAGCAGGTCAAGGTCACGCGACCGCAGAGACAGTCGTAATCGCAGAGACTCACCACCTCGTAAACGACCAATCATCCATCAGCCTTCACCAATAAAATATGTTGTCCGAGTTCCCAGAATACCTCTTGATATGTAAGACAAAAACCTTTTCATTCTGTAAATTTGAATACAATTTTTAATTTATAAATATATCTAAAACATTTTTATTTTTATAGCTCAAAGATTGACGTTCCCACTCTCTCGCAGAGGTATACCAATCTTTATATACCATCAGACTTTTTCAATGCTTATGTAAAATGGGGTGAAACTTTCCCACCACAAGCACCATTTTCATTAAATAATCCTTGTGCTTACCACATTATGAGCAGAGAAATACCAAACCCAAATCCTAATGATGCTATATTGGAACCACAAGATGCAGATTACAGATTTTCAGCAAAGGTAATTTTCATATACTATTAATTTATAAAATATATTACACATTAATTGTGTTTGCTCACAAACAAAAAAAAAATACTTCAATTACGTCGACAAGTAATACAACGTAAATAAAAGAGAAAAATTAACAACCGTACTAGTCGTCACTACCATTTTCGACGGTTTCCCTCGATTTCTCTGGGATTCCATCATCAGTTCCTGGTTTTCTTATCATGGTACCACCCTTGGGACTTCTCCTTTCCAATAAAAAACAAAATTATCAGAATTGGTTCACCTCCTCATTTTTTGAAGTCTGTTAAAAGTATGAAAATGACTTACACATAAATAAGGATGTTAAGATGTTTAAAAAGTTCAAAAAGGTTGTTCACAGTTTCAATTAGATGTAATTGGTTTGAATACTTTTGTATCATAAATATACATGGGTATCCTTAGTTGTATACAGTGAGAATGATAATGTTATTCACTTATAATTATTTTTTCAGGTGATGTTAATTAGCATGCCAACACTAGAAACACTATATCAAAAATGTGGATTAACTAAAGTGGACGAAAAGGACAAGAGAGGAAGTAAAACACCCTTGCATCCTACTCGTTTAATTAAATTCCTCGTTGGACAAAAGGGTAAAGGAGGAGAAAATTTTGCTATAGGTGGACCTTGGAGTCCTTCTCTTGATGGAGAGAATCCCGAATCTGATCCTGGAGTATTAGTTAAAACAGCAATTCGGACATGCAAAGCCCTAACTGGTGTTGACCTATCCAATTGTACTCAATGGTAAGTTTCTCTTTGATTTTTTAAAACTGGCGATTTTTCTGTATCCAGAGTGTCAATATTGTTTGTGCTTTTAACCTGACGAAACGGAGAGTATTTTCACTATTACCGAAATATAGCAGCATGCATAATTAACAAGCAAAATATATTTAGAATAATGCACAATTAATCGAAGAAATTGACTCTCGGTTTCTACGGAGGCATAAATCAATCATGGTACAGCACACATTCACTATGTGAGAGTATAGAGGCATTCGTACATCGAAAGTGGCGCTGCCGATTGGGAGCAGAGCGATGTACCCTCCTACAAAAGAGTTGACTGACTCTCGTACGGGATGTGTCGTGTCCATGCAGCAGCGGGCCGAGGTGGCCGGTGTGAGTATACGACACTATAACTCGATTACCCGCGCAGGTACCGAATGGTGGAGTTTTACTACTGGCGCGAGGGCAGCGGCGGAAGGTCGAGACTCGAGTGTGTGGTGTTGTTCCTGCCAGATGTGTGGTCGGCACAGCCGTCGCGTATCGAGTGGACGACGGTGCAGGACCAATATAAGGCGGCCGGCGACGCGGCACTGCGGCGACTCGACGGTGAAGACTCCGAGCCTGCGCCCGCCGCGCCCTCCGTGGAGGACTCCTCGGACAAATCCCAAATTGTTTGTTCCCAGTTTTGTTTCGTTTTGTTTCCGGCCGCTGCGCTACTACCGTATCTCGAAGACGTCGCCCGCGCCAATCGTCAAGAGTTTGATGCTGAAAACTACCGTAGTTATATACTAGTAGCAAAAACGTAGCCCCCCTTACTAATTCTTTGAAAATCCTTTGCAAAAATTTACTTCTAAAGTTTATTAGATAAAACATTTTTGGTCAATTAATATTTAAAAAAAAATTCTCTTGCCATGATCCATTAGAGTTTTTGCTGATGAAAAATACAGTGTTTTTGCGCTTTTCAGGAGATTACCGATGCCAATGACAGTACGATAACGATAGATGAAAATGATGATGATGATGACGGTAAACCTGAACCGACCCATTACTCCAAAATTGATCTTCGAACAATAAAAGTTGACCAACTCAGACAAGAACTTCGTGCCCGAAATGTTAGCTGTAAAGGTAAAAGAATTATTTTTGTTTCTCAACAAGTATAATTTTTTAAATCATTGCATAGTAAAAACAAAGTTGCTTCTCACTGTCTGTATGCTTAGATCTTTAAAACTACACAATGTATTTCGATGCAGTTTTCTTTAGTAAATAGAGTGATTCCAGAGGAAAGTTTATATGTATATCAAATGCATAATATAATAGAGGAACAATGATAGTTTTTGCAGCGGTGTGAAGCCGGGGCGGGCAATAAAAAATAAATGAATAAATATCTTATAACACACAGACACGGTCATGGTAAACGACTTAATGCTTGTCTTATAGGTAACAGTTGACTGTTATAGCTAATTAGTTTTATTTGATAAATATACATAAAAATAATACATATACAAATATTATACCCAGACTGAAGCGGGAATCGAACATGCAACCCGCGGGGCAGAACGCAACCACTAAAAATTGTGCCAATGAGCTAACCAATATCCAAACAAACGGAGTTTAGCTATCGGCTAGATCAATAATTGATGTTATTGACAATAATATTTTATTTCTTTTGTAAATATTTATTGATTTTTCATTGCATATTTTTATCAAGGCTTACGGGCACAATTGGTTTCGCGTCTATCAAAACTTATAAAAGCAGAAGAAGAAAAAGAATCTAAAGGAGACGATGTGATGGAAGTTGAGGATGATGAACCAACGACCACAGAAGAGAAAAAAATAACTGAAGAAGAAAACATTGAAATTAAAGATGATAAAGCAAAACCAACTACTACAGGTAAAGATTATCTAAATCTATACTAATATATAAAGCTGAAGAGTTTATTTATTTGTTTGAATGCGCTAATCTCAAAAAAAACTGGTCTAAGTTAAAAGTTTTTGCAGTGTTAGAAAGCCCACCTATCGAGGTAGGCTATAGGCTATATATCATCACGCTAAGACCAATAGGAGCGGAGCACCAATGAAGAATGTTTCAAAATCGGCTTTATTTTTTCTTTTGAGAGCTTCCGCTTCGTGCGGTGCGTAAACAGTTAAAGTTTCGCAAAAATCATCTATGACACAATTGTTCCCCTTTAAAAGTTCTAAAAAAAGTCTGCGTCCGCATATGTCTATCTTTTAAGTTTGGCTCACTGTAATCTTTTTTATGCTAACCAAATTTGTAATGCATTATTGAAGGTGTTTTCATAAACTTGATATTAATCCTTATCCAAATAAATACGTTATTCATTACAAGTATTTAATTTAAAACCAAATTGTTCTTTACATCGTTCGACTTCAATGAATATCGCAGTTTTAAAATGATATTGCAGCAAAATAATGATCAAGTAATAGAAGCAAATGTGATTACATCTACCGAGAAATGCTTCCTCAAATTAGGCTTTTTCCTCAAATTAACGCGCGTGAAACCGTGGAACACAGCTAATTATCAATACACGTAAAAAGAAATTGTTTGCTACTGACTGCATTCACTAGTTTATTTTTACTTAAATTAATAGTGAGTTGTATGACAAAATAATTTCTTGCTGATAGCAATCCAGACAGTAACAAAATTTTGAATGCATTATTAATGTACGAGTATGTCCAAAGTTTGATTTTTAATTTTTTTATACGTTTACAGAAGAGGAAGCCCAAGTCGTCATTCCTGATGAAAATGAGGAAAAAAATGATAAAAAAGAAAAAGAAGATACAGATAAAAATAAGCCTAAAGATGATAAAAAGGATAACAAAGAAAAGAGTGAGGAGAAAAAAATAGAAAAACCTAAAACAGAAAAGGAAATTGAGGAAGAAAAGAAAAAGGTAAAAAAAAATTAAATAGATATTTAGTAGGAGCAAATAACAGAAGAAATATTTAATAAATTATTATATTATCAATTCAGAATGTAGACTCCACTGAGAACTATCGGCAAAATATACAATTTGTCAGAGTTATGTAAGTTTAGATATTATTGTATTCGATATAAAATTTTGCATACTAATTTGTTCTTATTAATTGCAGATAGAGAAAGAGAAGCAAACTTTAAAGACAAAATATGAATTACCCACTACACCACACATTATTGTTCATCCATCGCCTACAGCCAAAGGTGGTAAATTTAGTTGTAATATTGCTACACTTTCACTTCTACTTGACTATCGTATAACTGATAACAAGGAACATAGTTTTGAGGTGAGTTTTAACATTTTTTATTTTTTAAAACTTTTTTTCAATCAACTATAATATTAAATATTTATTGTTAGTAGTTTACAGGTAGATTGATTTATTGAAATATTAGACAAAATGAAGAAAAACTCTTTTTACTTTTATAACTCAAACTTAACTTTTGTTATAATATGCATAACAGCGGTATATAATTATATTCTATTTGTTTGAAAGAGTCTTATTTAGTAATCAAATATGGTGTTCTTCCGACCACAGACAATAGAGTAATATTGTAAGATTAATAAAGTGACACAAAGAGCAAATGAATGAACAATATTAATAAGCCATAGACGTAAATAAAATTCATTTTATGTTCAAATATTTAACGATACTATATTGCTAAAGTTATTGCAAAACCTGATAATATATTGACTATTTTTGCTAAGAATTAGTAGAAGTACTGAATTACGAAAAAAAAAAAAATATATATATATATAAATCGAGTATCTTTATAAAAGACAAGAAATTTATATTTCGTTTATGTAAAATGATGGGTAAAAAAGACGACACAAATAAAATTTAGAATACAAGGCCTGTCTAGAAAAAAAAAGTCGACCCTATTAATATTATTGTCACATTATTTGTATTTACAATGAATAAAAAACCTTGCGCCCGCTATACTGTCTCTCTAACATCTAAAAAAAAGTACTAATAACATTGTTTTCCACGAAGCTCTCATTAGGTAATCTCCTAAGTCTCATCCTAAAGTCACAAAAAAATTTCCTGTGAACTACAGTAAACTTTTATGCCATTGCTATGTGGCTACGTTACTTTAATATTATATGGGATAGCGTTAAAAATGTTCAGGATGAAATTGATATTCAGAAATATTCATTATATAAAATAAAATCTTTACAATGAACACTTTACCATAAAAGATTGACATTTGCAATATTTTGTAAGCATTTTTTTGCACTCAACATAAAAAAAAAGAAAAAAAAACAATTAATAACAAAAAAAACAAGTTAATAACAAATCGCTTTACGGTAACATTATTTTATAATCTATTAAAAAGTTATAATTCGTGAAAATTTAAAATATAGGTAAAGAACATGGCCTATTTTATCGCTCATGCTGTTCATTCACATATACTAATTCACCTCTAAAAATATTATGACTACATCCCTATTTGCCTTTTTAAAAAAGATATTGAAATGTCATATTCAAAAATATTATTCATTAATTTATTTAACAATTTATCTACACTAGGATAGTAAAAGGAAACAGCTCTTATAAACAATGCTTGTACAAAGGCACTACTTATCCCATGATGGAATCTCTTCCAATAGTCCTGCCACAGGAAACTTATAAAACAGTCGCAAAATTAGCGTGTACAATCTAAATCTAATTATACAATATATAAATGCACACATACATAATAATATATACACACGTAGATACAAATAATATGATACTTATACATACAAGCATACATAATAAATAATAAGTATAATGTAAATAATAAAATACATATGATAATATATTCTAATATGCATAAGGACACTTAATTAAATTGATTTTAGAGTAGGATTGATTCAGGTAGAATTTTCTCACTCTTTTCTTAAATGGCGATAGTGTTTTGCAATCGTGAATTTCATATGGTAGGGAATTCCAAAGTTTTAACGGAATGTACAGTAAAGGAGTAGGAATAAAAATCGGTACGGTGGGTGGGCATCTGAAGAAGAGAATGTTTATGAGATCTGCACGGAGAATCATCATCGTGAGAGAAAGAAAAGCGTAATTAGTTATATGTACACTCGGAATTCGTATTTTAGTAGTTTTTATGTGTTTAAAAATAATTTAAAATGATACATTGATATTTGTTTTTAGTGAAATAAATAATTTAAAATGATACATTGATATTTGTTTTTAGTGAAATAAATAGTAAATGGAGTTTTACAAATGTCTGTAAGTTCATAATGTGTTGTGAAAGTGAGTGATAAATGCGGAAAAAACGTGAATTACGATTGATAGGGGTTTGTTTACCAAATAAGACTGTTCCAAAAAAACGGAATATAAATACTTGAGTGTGCCACTCAATCTTTAACTGGTTTTATAACTATAATCCTTATATCTTTTTTAGTTATTTGTGTTTGCGGAACTGTTCAACGAGATGTTAATGCGAGATTTTGGCTTCTACGTATACAAAACTCTATATACCTTACCCGAAAAGGTTGAGGAACATAGAGAGAAGGACAAAAGTGTTGAAAAGTCAGATAAGAAGGAGGAGAAAAAACCAGAGCCTGAGAAAAAAGAAGAGAAGAAAGATGATAAGGATAAGAAAGATGATAAACGTGAAGTCCGAAAAAGAGATAGACGGGTAGGTACAATTTATCAATAGTTAAGTATGATAATACATGACATATATATGCTTTTTTAATACATGAGATTCACACCCACAATTCCAAAAATTCTTTGTGTTCATTCAAGGAAAGTTAAATGCTTTTAAATACTATATTATAAGGCACAGGACTTAAGCAGTTGGCAAAAAAGCAAGTTTGTAACTGCACAGACCTGTACTCTGAATAGACTACTAACTAGAATTTAATTTAAAACAATTTAAGTTGGCCCGTTCATATTGAATACTTCTAAAATTTTCTGTATGGAACATTTAATTATTTTTATATATAAATAATTTCATAAATAAATAATAAAAATATATTGGATATAGCATAAATATATTATGCACAAGAACGTCTAAATAAAATAATTATTATAAAATTCTTATAATCTTAATAACTATCATCATCACTTCCTTCTACTGAACATCCTGGAGACACGTGAATAATAAACTGCTCTAACATATTTTCTACTTAATTGTCGACTTCGTACAATTTTATTTCGGTCTTGGTCATCATGATGGCGCATGGTGACAATTTTTACTGTCCATACTTTAGCTACTTCCTGTAACAAAAGAGTTTGAATTTCTTCAATTCTATAACTTTTATTAGTGTGCATGTAACTAAAGTGTTTGTGTAAAACGGACTCTATGTTAATTACGTGTACTCGTTTGTTAAAAAAACAGAGTTTAGTGCGTTAAACGAAAAGAGATGCCTAGCATTTACTCGTAGCGACGACGTAACAAACAAAATATAGACTATCTCTTTCTATCTTGTTTGTTTGTTATCTGCTCCAAGGCTCTAAGCTAGGGACGGGCCAAATGAGACTATAGCTGGGCTTGAAAATATTTGGACAGCCCTTTGATCTTGCAGTTGTTTATTTTTATTTCATTCCGTGTCTTATAATATAAGATTTAATACTTTTTAAATAGTAATTATCAAAATATAATTTAACATTTTAAAAATTTGTAAATAAAAAAGGTTACAAAATCCTGCATAGGCGTAACACTTGACATTAGGTTTGTTTACGTCTGGTATCTCCTTTCGTTAAACGCTGACATCACTTTATTTCAACATCTAATTTATCTAATTGTTATTTAAAACGAAATATATATAATGTTTCAATTTAATAAATAAGAATTTATAGGTGAAAATTTCAAAATATGTGCCATCACACTAGGTGGGGGGGGCTCATAAATGTGTTCATTTGTGAAGTTGAGGACGGGAAAGGGGTCTAGAAATCGTGAAATTTGATTGACGTAATTTATGGATGGCCCCTAATGTTCATGTAAAATCACAAAAAAGGTATAATTCGACTTATTTATCAAAGGAGGCACAGAATATAATGTCCTACTTCAAAAGAGTAATCTTAAAGTGATATAAACTCGCCTCGCCCGCAGGAGTCCCCCAGCGACGAGGAGCGCGGCGCGTCCCCGCGGCGGCGCGGGCGCGGCGTGGAGCTGCCGCCCGACCCCTACCTGCTGCTGTCGCTCGTGTACTTCGACACGGCGCGCGGCGGCGCCATCGCGCGCAAGGACCTGCAGAACCTCTTCGTGAGCCTCGGCCTGCAGCTCTCGCGCTCGCAGATCCGCTGCATCCTCGAGAAGGTCTGCGTGCGCGACAGCTTCAGCTATAAGTGAGTTTCAAACGACTACTTAGCAATTACGACAGTGGAGTGTGCGCTCTGAACAAGAATAAACGAATGTGCTTCAGACCACGCGACTGAAGTAAAACTTCTTTAACTCTATCTTAACTTATATCTCCCTCTCAACTTGCGCTCGCCTCGCCCGATCCATATTTTTGTAACCCTCTCGTCACGCATTCACCGGCTTACTCCCCAATTTAAACGCGCTTAAAGAAGTTTTACTTCAAAATGTACAAAGAGTGTGTTTCTGCTCCTGCCGGTTGACTTCTTCGAGGCAGGAAAAAGGGTTAAATGAGCTCACTTGCTCTTTACCTAGAAGAGAACTACGGGCCAGACCTGCAATAACTATAAATGTCATTCTCCATTTAATTAATTTGCTTATAGTTTGCTGTGTGGTTACGGCATTAAAGAATATCCTGTAGGTGTCGTAAGAGGCGACTAAGGGATAACACAGGTCCACTACCACCTTAGAACTTAAAAAGCCGACTGATGGCTGGATAACCATCCAACTGCTGACTTTGAAATACACAGGCCGAAGACGGGCGACAGCGTCTTCGGTGCGACAAAGCCAGCCTTGCGGTCACCAACCCTGCCTGCCCAGCGTGGTTACTATGGGCAAAACACATGGGGGCAAAAATAGCGCGAACTTAGAGAGGCCTATATCCAGCAGTGGACTGCAATAGGCTGAAGTGATAGTCTGGAGACAGACTGCATACAGTTATCTAAAATTACAAAAAAAAAAGGTTCAAATGACATATCCTGTCTCGATGTCGTCATTTGCAGGGACAGTTTAAATATACATCATTTTGTGAGTGAAAGTTGACATCAGTGTTGTCATCATTTTTAGTCAATTTGCCAAAAAAATCATAAGGTAATTAAAAATATTGAGTACTGTTGGTAATGCATTATATATGTTACATGTTATTATGATTTATTTTTAGAATATATATCTAATAAATACAGGCTATACATACTATATGTGTTAAAAATATCATATGTTGTGACCCCTTTCTCAATTTCTTTTTAATTATCTGTGGTCTATTTTTTTTTTTTTTTTGTAATAGTTCTTAAATATCATTGCTTTTTAAATATCTGACAACAAACCTTGTTCCCAGAGCCCTAATTCAAGCTATTAAGGATCTAGCCGCTGGCACTCCAGAAGCAATTCAAGATTTACCACTCGACAGTACTGTAACAAACAACGAAGTACCAGCCCATGTAAGTTAAATCATGAGAGATAAATGTTTAATAAATATGTGTATAATGTTTATAAAATATTAACACCTTATTGTTTTATAGATAACAGAGTTAGAAGCTGCGATTGCAACGGGTAATAGGGAACTCTTACCAGTGTTTAACAGAGAAAGTAATGAAGCTCAATCATCATCTGCAACTAAAGACGTTAGCGACAGTGGTAAGAATCTTTTTCTTATCTTTACAATATTGTAAAACTAAATAATAGCTTGGAAATAAGCTAATAATGTTTTGGCTGATTTAAATTATATCAAATAGTCTTATTGTTTTCTAATGTTTACGCGAATTTTACTCATTTAATAAAACACTTTTTCGGATTTTATCGCGGTTTATTGTTAACTTTTGATTCCCGACGTTTCGGATACTTTACAGCAACCATGGTCACGGGAGGACTGTGACCACGGGAGGACTGGACAGTCCTCCCGTGACCATGGTTGCTGTAAAGTATCCGAAACGTCGGGAATCAAAAGTTAACAATAAACCGCGATAAAATCCGAAAAAAGTGTTTTATCAAATAGTCTTATCAATCTGTTTTATTTTAATACTACATTATTATGTAATGAGATACCCCCTGTTGTGTAATCAGTAAATTTACATCTATAATAGTAGTTTATGCAACTGTCATAATTATAATGAAGGGTATTAAAACACGAGTGTGAGTTTATGAAACGAGCGCAGCGAGTTTCATAATAGTAACGAGTGTTTTAATACCCGTGTTATATGCAGTTGCATACACTACTTTATCTTCACTAATGCAATTAATCAAACAACAAGAGTGAAAGCTGACAATAGTTTATTTATAATAATTGTTCAAATTTTGGATGGTACAATTCTGAAAGTTAATGTTAATTTTCATATAATTTTCTAGATTTTTCTGGCAAAAGATTGTGAGTTAATTTTGTTGCCAATTCTAGAATATCCGGAGGCGTACAAATATCATCGTCGCTATCCATTTTTAACTTTTAATTTATTAAATTAAATTCACGCGTACGTGTATTGTCACAGTGATTTTGCCGCCATTAAAATCTAACCAATGAGAGCGCAGCTGCGCGCATGCGCGCCATGTTATAATGAGATTTTACGATATCGATGTGGATATTATACCATCATGTGAAATTGCTTAAATTGAGTGTTTTGTTGTATGTGCTATAACAGTAGTAATTATAAGTCAAGTATTGGAAACATAAGTAGAATGTTACAACATTAGTGTAGATAAAAGAAATTAAGATTAATTGTAAGAGAATATAAAGTAATTATTTATTACATATCGATGTAGTAATGTATGTGATGTAGTAATGTAACGATCAAACGATTTTATGCGTTTCACAGTTAGCAAGATAAGACAATTCCATCGGGTCATCTAGTTTAGAATAAATTTGAATTTAGAACACAAAAAGTACAAAAATTCTTTTTAGGATTGCCATTTATGCACTTCGTATCAATCAATATAAGATACAAATAAGAAGATAATCTAAAGTTTTAGCTGTATATGTAGGTATAAAATCGTTTTCCACAGGTATTTCGGGTAATAATTTTATAACTCTTGTATCGAAACCGCGTTGGCGCAATGGTCACAGCACTGGTTTGTAACTGTTGTGCTGGCGGTTGCGCGTTCGATCCCCGCACATGACAAACATTTGTTTTAGCCATACAAATGTTTGCCGTGGTCTGGGTGTTTGTGCAGTCCTTGTGGGTCTCCCCACCGTGCCTCAGAGAGCACGTTAACCCGTCGGTCCCGGTCGTTATCGTGTACACCTGATAGCGATCGTTACTCATAAAAGGAAATATTAGATAGGATAAACAAAATTAAGAAATTAATGAGAATTTGTGGATGGCGTCTAATGATCCACGCCGTAACCAAATAAATAGACTAGTAACGAGCGTGTCGTCGACAGGCGTGGTGGTGTACAAGTCGCGCGTGGTGGACGTGGGCGCGCTGGTGGCGGGCGCGGCGCGCTGGGCGGGCGAGCGGGCGCGGCTGGAGGCGGCGCTGGGCGAGACGCGCGCCGCGCTGCGGGCCGCGCGCGCCGCCGCCGCCAACACGCAGCGCGCCGAGCGCGGCGCGCAGGCGCAGCTGGGCGACCTCGCCGCCTCGCTCGCCGCCGCGCGCGCGCGCATCGCCTCGCTCACGGTAACTGCACACTGCACACTCCGCACTCGGTTCCTCATCACTTCAGCCTATCGCAGTCCACTGCTGGACATAGGTCTCCACAACTTTGCGCCAAAAATGGCGTGAACTCATGTGTGTTGCCCGTAGTCACCACGCTGGGCAGGCGGGTTGGCGACCGATGCACTCAGTTCCTATATCCAGTAATACGCATACGCATTGAATATTGCATATTTAGCGTATTATTTGGGATAACTCAAAAAGTATTATTTATTAGATCTCAACCAAATGTAAACATCTGCACTACTTGGTGCACTGCTTTCAATTAAAAAAAGAATTACGAAACCCCAGTAAAAAGCTATGAGGTAACCACACATAAAAAAATGTACAGTCCAACTGAGAACCTCCGCCTTTGTTGAAGTCGGTTAAGAAACGATTAGTCACTCATGAACAACTCAATTTCAAACATGTCATGTTCCAAATTAAACGAATCGTGTTTTAATATAGGAATCAGGCTTTAAAAAACGATATTTAATACTATTTATCTATATCTAACATAACTTTTACACCTTTTTTCCTTAATTAAATTGAAGAAGAATTGTATGTTACACCTGAATTGCTGCTGCTGATTAAGGTAGATAAAAGATATAAAAATAAATGCTAAAATATAAATATATTTGCTAATATTTAATTGCTAGGAATGAGCTCACGAACGCGCTGTACGATGATGATATGTGAACGTGAACTGATGTATTTTGCTAATGAATCGTGCAACTAACGTAAACTGCTGATCGGGCGATAGGTATGTGCGGCTGAACCGTACATGCTCCCGGGCGAGAAGATGAGTGAGGTATGGATGATGTGAGCTAAACTAAAACAAGGATGAAACCGACATAAAATCTTAACGGCTAATTTACAAATGGACCCGACAATTTTTAGTTAGCGAGTACGTCTAAAATTACATTTTAATAAAACAGGCGAAGTGTTTTTATGAACCGATCGATTAGTCTGATTTGAAATGTCTTGACCGAGAACACTGACACTGTAATCACTTTGCTCTGCTTTTTCACTCACACTTGTACACTTAAAATTTTTGGAACACACACAATGTACAGTAGTGTCCTGCTGATCACTGCTCGGAGGCGGGCGCGCGGCTCGAGCGCGTCTGCAGGTCGCGCGCACCCACGCGCCGCCCGCAACCGCCAGCCCTGCGGCCGCCAGGCAGTAGATGGCGACGTAGTGATGGACGTCATGATAGCTCAGGCTATTGGATTCATTTTCTAGGCTGTCCGAAGCCGACTTTAGCTGCTTTATATTGTTTTCGATGTTATCGATATCTTGTCCGAAACCGTCTGATATATTCATCGTGTGGATAGGGATGGATATATTGATGATGCTATTGACGGGTGCGATCTCTGGTGCAAAGATTACCGGCTCGATATTTAACTCACTAGTCATTATTTTATGAGGCGTTATCACTAGCGTATTTCCCCGAATGATGCAGTCGGTACCGAGAATTATAATATTAATTCCCGTCACCTGTTCGACGGTAACCCGATCTCGACATATGAAACGAAAGGTACATTGCCCGCAACAATTAATTAGATATGTGTTTAACTTAGTAAGCTTTTTCCATGTAGTTTGACACGCGCTAGTTATGACTTCACAGCTGTTCGTTTGTTTACTTTTTATACAAAGGTTCTCGTCCGTCTGTCTCTCGTAGACGGGCGTTTGAATTTGGCAAAGATAATTTGATAAAATATTATCGCTGTATTCTATACAGTTCTTAAAGTCTTTCTCAGTTACCGGTATGAAGGTATCTTTCTTTAAATTTATTGCTATGTGATCAGATATTGGAAGAAGATTAACCATAGTACGTGGTGAGTTAGCGATTTGGTGATAGAGAGGTATGGCATTGTAGATTTCGTAGTCGTCTCTACTTGTAAGAGGTATTTGGATCTCAAAAATGAAATATTGTTTCGTCATTCTAGCTTTGACCTTTAAAATCCTGTATAGGTTGGATAAATTATTTCGGAGGTTATCTAACGGTAATGACAAATCCTTTGTTATCTGGCTGGATATGATACTTAGCTCGTTTTCCATCTGAATAGGTGAAAAAAGATGCACATTAAAATGTTGAAGGTTAGTAATGGTATCCAGAAGAGTATCTTGAATATTACGCAAATTTGCCAGGACATTGCTTGCTATGATGCTGGACATGATGAAGTCATTAGTATTTTCTATGTCCGACATTTTAATCTTAATATCATATGACTCCTTTTCTAAGTTGTTAAGGTGTTGATTAAAAGTCTTGTACTGCCTTTCCATTGTGGATTCTATCCTTTTTAAAACGTTATTTTCCGCTTCTATAATCGATGTTTGATTTTTCCAGAGCTGTGCTAGATGGTTTTGATTGACTCGAATTAAATTAATGTCTTTTTCATACTGAGACGCAAAACGCTCGTCTAAGACGCCGAACAATGTATTCGCGATGTAACCGACACCATTGACAAGGCCTCGGCGCTTGCGCTTACGATTATCAAAATGCTGACTTAGTAATATGCGGTCGTTGTACTTGAGCTCGTTGATTTCGTGGATCAGCTGTTGTAATATTATGTTAAAATGTATATTTTTAGTCGAGTTTTTACATAAACTTTGCAAGTGATTAATATAATTGTTAAGTATCCTTGTGCCGTACAGATAAGGTTCCATATCGTAGTATGCCACTAACTTCCATTGATCTTGTATTACGCGCATATTTCCGATTTTTTCAAAATATATGTATTTGCTATCGCTCAATCTCGTGATGTTGTAGTTGGCTTGCACTGTTGAAGACATAAATAACATAAAGATCATCAGAATCGATAAAAAATGGCTATAAAAGGATTTCTTTGATGTTTTTTGTTTGTTGTTACGTGATGATATTTCGTTTGTAGTTACGATTATTTCGCTGCTTTTATTTGACGGTTCGATGTTGACGGGTAGAATAGACAGCTTTATGATGGGTCTTTTGATAACCGAGCCATTTCTTGTTTTGACGGAGACTACTCGCACCAAGTTGTCGGTACCAGGATGTAATTGGATGACTCGGCCTAGAGCCCACTTACCAGGCGGTAAATTAGCATCATGTATCAATACTATGTCGTCAATTTTAATGTTTTCTCGCGACTTACGCCATTTGCTTCGAGCTGCTAATTGAACTAAATATTCAGTACGCCACCTTTTCCAAATATCGCCGAATATTTTTTGCGTAAGTTGCCATCTTGTTCTGCCGTCTGTTTCAGTCTCTATAACTGAAAGAATGGGTCCACTCGACAAGATCCAATACTGCTGTCTAAGCCACGACTGAGTAAGGCGGGCACCTCCGTGAAAAGTAGATTTGTGAGCTAGATCGATCAGGAGATTAGTAAGATGACTTCTGTGTGGAATGATGTATGGATGCTTCATATCGTAAGGGATGTTGCTATTTTTGAGTCTGCCTCCAACGCGCAGTAACCCGTTTTGATCTAAATACGGATTTAGGCAGAGAAGCTTACTCTTAGAATTAATTTTTCCTTGTTTAGAAAGATCATTCATTTCTTGCTCAAATTCAGATTTTTGAACGTACATTATAATTTTCTGTTTCGCGTTGCTTAATTCGGTCGATGTTAAATATTGTAATTTAATGCTTTTGTTTGAAAACGCTCGCAATATCCATGCAAGTACGCGCGTCGCTCGCGTAAAACTGCTTTGCTTGTGAATTATTAAATTAATAATACCAATTTCGTTATTGTTACTGCTGTTTGTTTGTAAAGTATTAATTAATTTTACTTTAGTTTCTAAGTCGGTTTGATAAGTTATTTTATTTTCATGGGAATCCGAAAATGATGACAAACACGTAGGTCCGTTCCACCATAAATTGTGCTGCTGTAATTGCTCGACTTTCATGCCACGGCTAGCACAGTCAGCTGGGTTCTCTGTGCTTTTTACATAACGCCAGCATACGGGGGGCATGACGTCAGTGATTTTCTTAACTCTGTTGGCAACGAAAGGCTTCCACCGGTTGGGGTCTCCATGAATCCATCCTAGTGCTGCTGTGGAATCACACCAACCGTAAACCTCTAGAGTTAGTGCTGATAGGCTCTGTTTAATTTTACTCATTAGTTTCGAAAGTAAAAGTGCACTGCTTAACTCCAGCCTGGGTAACGAAACATGACTGGAGTTTGAAGTTTTATTAGCCGGTACAAGTCTCGTTTTCGCTGCTAATATTGTTACAGAGGCTGCGTTTTGATGTTTAATACAGGCGTATATTACGCATGCGTAAGCTTTAGTTGAAGAGTCGCAAAACCCGTGTAATTGAACTATGCTTTCTTTACCGCTACCGATCCATCGAGGAACTTTTACTTCATTAATCTTTTCAATGTCTGCTCTCAATATTAACCATTTTGCATAAATGTTATCGGATATGACATCATCCCATTTCAGATTTTCTAACCAAACACTCTGGAACAATAGCTTAAGCTGGAGTACGACTGGCGCCAAGAATCCACAAGGGTCAAATATTTTTGATATTTCTGCTAGTAGAACCCTTTTAGAAGGCTTGACTGTAATTGGCGTTGTCATCTTGCACTGAAAGGTAAAATTATCGTCCTTAGCGATCCAGGTAAGTCCGAGTGCTTTCGTTGATTCCTGATGTTTGAAGTCATAGACATTTGGGGAGCTGGGTGCTACATCAACACCCTCGAGTAGCGACTTCTCATTCGATGAAAATTTGCGAAGGTTAAATCCTCCCTCTTTGAGCAATTCGATTAAGTCATGCTGTAATGTTTTGGCTGAGATGACGTCATAACTACCACATAAAGCGTCATCCATGTAAAAATGCTGTTCTAACGCTTTTGCTGCTGTAGGAAAACGATGACGCTCATCAATAGCTAGCTGCTTAAGCGTCATCATTGCTAAAAATGGGGCTGATTTAGTGCCATATGTCACTGTGCTAAGCTGATATCTATTTAAAGGTTGATTTGAATTATCTCGCCAAACTATGCATTGATAACGTTGGTCATCGGGATGCAAAATAATTTGTCTGAACATTTTTTCTAGGTCAGCTGTAAAGGCGTATTTATATTGTCTCCATTTCAAAACCAAATTCAAAAGTTCTTGTTGTAAATTTGGGCCTCTGTATAAAACATCGTTCAGACTTACACCCGATGTCGTTTTACCCGATGCATTAAATACAACTCTAAGCGAAGTAGTAATAGAGTCGGGTCTTTCAATAGCGTGGTGCGGCATATAATATAATGGTATCATATTCGCTTTTGTTATTAAGTGCATGTGACCTAAATTGATATACTCATTAATAAACTGCTTATAATTATAAGCTAAATTTTTATTTTTGTCGAATTTACGCTCAAGCTGATAAAATTGTGCGCAGGCTGTGGGTTCAGATAATCCTAACTTCTCACCAGCGTCAGAGTGAAGTGGAAGGCGTACCACATACTTTCCGTCGGATTGGCGAAAAGTAGTTTCCTTGTATTTTTGTAGACATTGATAATCTTCGAACGACATTTCCTCATTTTCGTTAATATCTTCAATGGACCAAAATTTGTGAATGCTATCTAAGTCCACCATGATGACATTACAGTTGTAGGATTTTACACTTCCGCACAAAATCCAGCCTAGCCGCGTCTGTTGCGCAATAGGCATGTTGTCATTTTCTTTGATGATTCCTCCCATAATTATAGAAGAATAAACATCAGCGCCCAGTAATAAATCTATTGTTCTGCTGCGATAAAATTCAGGGTCTGCAAGTTGTATGTTTTTAATATATTCCCATGATGGTTTTGAGAATGATTTGTTAGGGAGATTGTTTACAGCGTGGCGCATGATAAATACATCTAGGTTAAGCTGGTACGAGTCATGACAAGATGATAGGGTGATGTTCATAGTACCTTTGCAATTATTTTCTTTCGCTCCTACTCCTAAGATAACTCCCTTGCAGTGCTTACGAGGTAGTCCCAACCGTTGAGCGCCATTCTCGGTTATAATCGACGTTTGAGATCCCTGGTCGATAAGCGCTCGCATGGTATGAAGAGAGCCATCAACAGCTTGCACGTTGATCAGAGCGGTTGCTAATAAAATCTCCT
This sequence comes from Melitaea cinxia, assembly GCF_905220565.1. NCBI lineage: Eukaryota > Metazoa > Arthropoda > Insecta > Lepidoptera > Nymphalidae > Melitaea > Melitaea cinxia. Next base: position 10,995,749 of record NC_059400.1, on the reverse strand, counting down.
GAGTGTCATCTAGTGAGGCAATAGAGTTAGAAACGGTGCTGTTGGACTTTGTATTCGACGTTGCAGTGTTTGCTGATGCGGCAAAGGCTTCATGAACCAAAGTATGATGATTTAATTGGCACTTATGACATCTTTTTCTTGAAAAACATTCATTACCGTTATGATTATAAAGGCAATTTTGGCATAACGATAGCTTTTGAATTGTTTGTCGCTTGATATTTGGTTGATACGCTAAAAACGTTTCGCAATATGGAATGGCGTGATCTTTATTGCAAACGGGGCATTTTGTCTTCGCTGTTGACGTTAACCTACTTTTGCTATTAAAATTATTTGATTTAAATAATTGATTTTCATTGCTTACATATGATTTAAATGTATATGGTTTTTTTAAATTTGAGGGCTGAGAAATATGTTGCGGATGCGGGATAGATTTTGAGGGATCTTGTTTTCGTTTAGAGGACTCTAGAGCGGTAAATTTGGCTTCTAAAAATTGTAATAAATCTTTTAAAACTGGTAAATCTCTCGGATGCTTGAGTGACTCGATGTAGTCGTTGTGAGTGTCCGCATCTAATTTCTGCGTGATTATATATACGATGATAGGGTCCCAGTTCTCTATGCTGACTCCCAAGTTTTTGATAGCATTAAGGCATTCGTTGGTGGTGTCGTGAATCCTTTTTATTGAAATTGCGGACTGTTGCTGCATAATAGGCTGGTTGAGTAGGACACTCATGTGAGAATTAAAAATAAGTTTTGTGTTACTGTATCGGTTGTTTAACAAATCCCAACATACTTGATAGTTATCTGTGGTAATGTGTAGATGTTGCACTAGCTTTTCTGCTTCGCCCTTTAATTTACTTTTTAAAAACTGCATTTTTTGACTATTTGATAAGGCTCGATTCGTGTGGATGGTTTCGACAAACAAGTCTTTAAAGGATAACCACTGGTGGTAGCTCCCACTAAACACAGGGATATCCATTTTCGGGGTGGTTTTCTCCCGATACAGATCAGACCACATCTTGCTGTTGATACTTTTTTTAATTTCGTTAAATTTGGATTCATAGCTGCTAAACATCTCTTCATATTCTTGATCGTCTTCGTATAATTCGCTGTCTATCTCCCAGTGCAACGCGTCAATGATGGTCCAGCGTGATTGTACCGACTTCAAAATATCTTCGTATTCCCATTTTTCTGAGACAATGTCGAGATCGATGCTGCTAATTGTACGCTGAAATGCTTTAAAATTGCTTCTTTGCCGTCTCAACATTTCTTCTAATTTGCTGCTATTACCTTGGGTTCGCGAAGTTTCTTTATCGGATGATGTCACCGGACGTGACACGCTGCCAGACGACGGTATAGCTGTAAAGCCTGGCATTTGCAACGGGGTGGCTGGCTTTAGTACGCTTTTTTCTTTAGACTCACTGGGTAAAAATGTGAGTAAATAGCTGCGTGTGTCATTGTAAAAATCGGATGTTTTCTTATAGTAATTACTAGTGAAATATTCGTTTGATTTGTCGCTAGAATCGCAAAGCCTCAAATGATTGTTTTGAAACTCCTGCCAATAACTCTCTAAAGTGCTGAGACGCTTTTTAATATGAGCCGGTGTCTTGCGTTCGGCACCGTCTTTCTTAAAATTGATTAAAAATTGATTCATAGCCTCCATGATCTGGGTTTGGCTAGCTAGAAGGTCTTCCATTTTTATAAAATGATACAAATACTGATACTGCTGATAAAAGAGAGCTGTAGACTCACCAAAGCTGCTGCTGGTTGACTTACGTGGCGGCCCTTACTGCGCTCGTAAAAAAATCACTCGCGATATAAGTCCCGCTCACGATAAGCTCGAAGGACCAAAAAGATGTATGTTACACCTGAATTGCTGCTGCTGATTAAGGTAGATAAAAGATATAAAAATAAATGCTAAAATATAAATATATTTGCTAATATTTAATTGCTAGGAATGAGCTCACGAACGCGCTGTACGATGATGATATGTGAACGTGAACTGATGTATTTTGCTAATGAATCGTGCAACTAACGTAAACTGCTGATCGGGCGATAGGTATGTGCGGCTGAACCGTACAAGAATATTTTGAATTTTGTTTTACTTTATATGACTTATGGAATAAGAACTTTTTCTGAAAAATGCTCAGTAATTTTTGTTTTACTTTTTTCAACCCTGTTAAAAATTAAACACACACGTTTACTTAGTTCGTATAATCAAACTCATATGTTCATTATTTAAACTCACTAAAAAAAATCAGAAGTCTCTTAATACATCTGTGAAATAATCTTGATAGCGCGATTTTACAGACGGCACCGCCATCTATTAGTAAATAAAGGAACTAAATACAATAGTCTCTGACTCGGACGCACACCGCCATCTATTAGTAGATGAAGGAACTGAATACATTATTCTTTATATCAAATCAATATTAATCTTTTCCTCACCCCTCAATAATTAGGAAAAAATTGTTGAGCTGATAAACAAAGTTCCTTTCAATGAAAATACTAAAACACATACTTTTAAAACATCACCTAAAGATATCATAATTATAAGCTTCCAAAACCATACTATGTGTATGAACATTTTTACAATGTATATAGTTGCAACTACTGTAACTGTTTTTTTGTTCTTACTACAGGCGAGCTCGAAAATATTCCATTCAGCTCTGAAAAGTATACAGTCCAAGGTAGAGGCTGTCGTGAACATTAAATATGAAGATGATGACGTTGTCGAAGTCGTCAATGGCCCGTCAAAGTGAGTTTTCTATCTATAAAGATATAACATATGTTAAAATCTTATACAATACGTTAAACTTCGCTCGTACACTATTTGCAACTGACAGACTTGATTTTGATGCAGAGGCTCCCTGTATGTATGTATGTACACTTTGTTAAATGCCTAATTATTATTTTTAGTTTTTAAGCGAAATAATGATACATTTTGTCATAAGATCTTATTGATAAACATAAAGCAGTTGCTTATTTCTATATTTTTAAAGTATCTAACTAATACTTGTTGTCATAGGGTTGAAAAAGATGAGAAAGAGAAATCTGAAGATAAGACTGAAGATAAGTCTGAAGAAAAACCTTCAGAACCTGAGAACATAAATGAAGATAAAGTTGAAAGTGCAGAGGAAACACCAAAAGATAGTAAAGAAAGTGATATAATCGCAACTGAAAATATGGACCTAGATGATAAATAATTAAAATAAAAGTTTGGTACAAAATTAAAACTCAGCACTAACCTTTCACGCGGAACTTAAGTTGTATTGAATAGATACACATACACAAATATCAAAAGCAATAAATGTCTCAAAATTAACAATAAAGAATGAAAATTTAATGTTGGATAAGTCATTATAACTCAGTGTCAAATAACATTACATTTATCATTAAGAATATAAAATTATAAGAAGCTATTAAAATCTTTTTCATAAAAAAAGTAAATAAACGAAAAGCAATTGATTAACCATTTAAATACTGTAATACATTACAAAAAAAAAAAAAATAGAAGTAAAAATATTGAATTGGAAATGTTTTTTTTTTTGGACAAGCGATGTCTTGGTTCAAAGATTGAAAAACGGGTTTTTTTATCTTCGCTTTTTGTATGTTCAATCTCAGTATGTCAGCAGTAAGTGTATGTTTGTCATTATTTTTCACATTGTGTAAATTGAATTGCATTTCAAGAAATCTGATGTAATATGTGGGGCAATAAAATGTCTCGTCTTAGACTGTCTTTTATTTGAACTTAAAATGCATTGAAAAATGTAATACATTCAGGCGCAGTTGAGTTGAAGCAATTTTGTTTCGAATTTTAAATTTCTAATTTCTTTCGTAAGTATTTATAGTAATTTTTTTTTTATATTCGTCCAGCTATTTCAAATTACTCTTATAATTATCTTTAACTATAAATACAATTGCACACTTGATGCGCGTATGCCCTCTGCTCTAACATGAGTCGTCACACTATAATGAATTATAAATAAATAAACGCCTCACACTCCGATTTACTGCTGCCCGATATCCGGAAACAATGAAAAGGGCCCAGGACACGGCCGACATAAATATTTGCCATGAGCGGCATCGAACCCGCGACTTTAGCAGTGCAACAGTCAGTGCTGTAACCGCTGCACCAACGCGTCATCAATTATACATATTAAAAAAATTAAATCATGGTGAGATGTATCTATGCGCAAGTGATGTACTATACATACACTATGTGATACTTCGAATCACTCAGTACTATAGAGACTTTATGTTTAGTCGATTGCACATTATCAATTGATGTTGTGTTTGTTCTCAAACGAAAAAAAACGACTAAATACATCGACAAGTAATACAACGTAGGTAGACAAAAAATATAGTCAAATAGCTTTCAATTAAAAAATAATCATCAAAATCGTTCAAACCAGTGAAGTGATTATGATAATGAAATGTAACATCAAAAATAGTCGATTTGAGAAACTTCATTTTTGAATTCTATTAAAAATATCCTACTGACTAAAACTATAACTATTGGCGCTCAAATCCATTCCCGTGCCCTGTACGCCAAGGCATAAAATAAACAAAAATACCTAAGAAAAAAATAGTGTGCCAAGAGTCGTTATCGAGTACCACACAGTGATTTGTTTTAGTTTTGGTTTTTATGCAATAACTGATTACTTAAGGTTTTTTTTCAATATTTTTCTTGTGTTATCTTGCACTCGTTATATATACTTACAATAACATAAATAAAAAACAAATATTTCGAAAATAGTCGTATAATTTATAAAACATAGCTTGATCTCTGGGACAGCTGTCAATAAAATCGCGCCTATGAAGTTCAGAATTTAACAGTGCAGACAATCGTACCAGTCAATGTCATACTTTATGGGCATGCTGAGCTAATTAATGATGAGCGATTAATCATCGTGTCCACAGACTATAAACTATCGATATTTTGTATAAAACTTAATTCAAAATTAATTTATCATTTAATTGAAAAAAATAACATTATTGAATATTTAAAAAAAAATAACATTATTTACAATAGTGAGTAAATAAAATCTAAATTCTAACCTACTCGTAATATTCCTTCCGACAACTTTGGGGTTCGAGAGAAGTTTGGTCGCGGCGTGTCTTCTTCAAAAAGATGGCGCCAACGCACCGCCATATTGTTTGATATGACCCATTCGGCCATTCTCCTCAGTACGAGTGCTAACGCCTTGTATACGCTACGTGTTTTCCGTTCTCATCACTTTGTTTTTGTTACTATTGCTGTTAATTTGTTAACTTTAGTTATTTTTGTTAGTTTCTTTGTTGTTATTGTTTGTTTTTGTGGAGGTTTTTGGCATAATACCAAAGAGAACGAAGAAAACTGTTTTGAACAGTCAAAGTCGTGAGCTTATGATTCGCTTGCGTTTGCTTGATTTTGAGCGAGAAAACCAAAATGGTGGACCGCTATTACCCATGGCAAAAGTTTGTGACAGAGTTGCAGATGCTCTTGGCATTGGACTTGCGACAGTAATTCGCATCAGTAAAGAAAAATATGACGAATCTTCAACCGCAGTATTGATTGAAGACGAGGAAAAAAAGCTTTCAACGCCAAATAAAAAAAGAAGAAAGGCTGCTCCTGTCACAAAAATTGACGACTTTGACGCCGTTGCGATTCGCAATCATGTATAAGGTTATTATACACGGGGCGAATTACCTACATTAAAAAAACTGGCGGTGTCCCTAAAAGACGCAGACTTGTTTAAAGGAAGCTTGCCGTCACTATCGAAGATTTTGAAAAATATTGGATTTTCCTATAAAAAAGTGACAAAAGAAAAATTATAATGGAACGAACCGACATTGCTCTTGCTCGAGTGAATTTTCTCCGGAAAGTCAAAAAAATTACAAATTGGGACAAAGTTGTCTTTCTAGACGAGACATGGCTAAACGCCAATCATACCGTATCCAAAGCTTGGACCGATGATACGACACAATCGACTACCAAAGTACCCGAAGGCAAAGGTCAAAGACTAATAATAACTCATGCTGGGACGTCATCTGGTTTTGTGCCTAATTGCCTATTGGCATTCAAATCTATGAAGACCAATGAATACCATGAAGAAATGAATTTTGAAAAATTTAAAGAGTTGTTTTTAAAATTATTAGATAATTTGAAGGAGCCATATTATATAATTATGGATAACGCCCCATATCACTCGGTCCAAAAGCACAAACCACCAACTTCGGCAAACAGGAAGTTAGAAATAATTGCATGGCTTCAAGAAAAAGGAATAGAGGCCAATGAAACAATGCTTAAAAACGAATTATTGAGACTCGTTGGTCTGCACAAACCCAGCACACCAACGTATGTCTTAGATGACATAGCCCAAGAAAAGGGTCATAACGTCATAAGACTGCCTCCATATCACTGCCAGTATAATCCGATCGAGCTTATCTGGGCCCAAGTAAAAGGTTTGTTTGCTCGAATTTCAGTTAGACAGGTTCTATATGTATTAACTCCTGTATAATTTATGATATTAAAATATGTTTTTCTTTTAAGGTTACGCTGCTAGATCTAACACAACACCACCTTTTACGGCAAATAAAATGCTGCAGTTACTAAACACTGCGGTTGAAAATGTATCTGCAGAAGATTGGAAACAGGTAGTTACCAAATGCAGAAAATTAATGGAAGAAGATTGGGAGCGGGACGTTCGATTTGATAATATTTGCGACCAAGAGTTCATTATAAATTTAAAAGATTGCTCTAGCGATTTTGAAAGTGATTCGGAAATTGATTTGGGGTGTACTCCTTTGGAATAAATAAATGTATGTTTTAAAATATTTGTTTCATTTTATTAAGTACCCATTATAATTATGGCATCGATAAGTAAGAAACGCCGAAAATTACTATCGATATTTTTTTCTGTATCATAACAACCCTAGGAATGTCAGTTTAACAAATGTCGCAGAGATCAAGCTATGTTTTATAAGGTATAGTGAAGCACAACACTCTTTTCTATCGCCATGACGTCACTGTCACGACTGGATGACTACGGCGCAGTTTACCTACGGTTTTGAGACTCTTGTGTTCTGTACGTCTACCATGAGTTTTTGTTACAAGCGCACATGACATAACTACAGTAGTAAACGTAGAAACGCAACAGAAATAGTTATCTATACCATACCTATTATGAGTATTTCTAAATTTCACTATAGAGTCTATCGAGCACTCGATAAGACTTATAGTTGTAAATCCGTTATATTGGTATTAGTTACTAATATCTTTATCTCTTTCTTCCGTATAGAAAAAAGAAAGAGTAAACATGATGACTTTCGAATGAAGTGAGGTCTAAACGAAGTTTAAAATAATCCGACAAAAATGCAAAGCAGCATATTACAGTGTATTCATGCGAGCTCAAGAACTTCTAAATTTTTTCAATTTATTCCGTCAGTTTAAATATCTAACTTAAGTTGTTGACAAACACTTGTGAAACAATCATATTGTTTAATTGTTATACAATAATTCTAAAACAACAAAATATAAAAAATGAGAACTAATGCTTCCCAGTTCGAACTTATGGTGGATTATATGAAAAAGTAAGTGTTTATTTAAGTGTTATGGTTATTTATCCCTTTCTTTATTAACGTAAATCGTGATCATAATTTTATAAATAAATTGTATAATTTGTATTATATTATTATATTATTTCGTAAATTGAATATAGAAAATAATACTGTTATATCGTAAATTGTGTTTTAGGAACGGGGCTATGTTCTACCAAATATAATGCAATTAAATAGTATATAAACCTAATAATTATAAACTTCTCGCACGATTTTTTCAAGTGAGTGACGCAACTATAATAGTAACGTTAAACAGAGTGACATCTGTCAAATATGTTACTCATGGTAGCGAATTGTATGAAAATATCGGCGCTCTAGAATGACATTTACGAGTGTAGTTAACTTAACTGTCCTGAGAAAACTTGTGGTACCAAATATAGTAATGATAGTATCCGGTAGAGGCGCTGCTCAACTTGCCATACAAATTTTCTACTACACTCGCTAACGTGTATCGTCTCTGTAAACTCATGGTAGACGTACTGCTGTGTTGCACGCAAGGAAGCCGCAGGCTATGTATCGATTTTGAATAGAATCGATATATACATGAAAAGTATTTAAAAAAAATAACCAAGTTCAAATTTGTAATTTTTTAACCGACTAAAGGAGAGGAGAAAAGGAGGAGATTACTTCAATTCGACCGTATATATATCATATTATTTTTAATGTATGTTCGGGGATAATTTTGTCGTTAATGAACCAATTTTGATAATTCTTTTTTTGTTGGAAAGGAGATATCCCTGGTGTAGTACCATGATAAGGAAACCAGGATCTGATGATGGGATCCCAGAGAAATCGAGGGAAACTCGAAAATCCGCATAACTTTTCACTGGGTGTACCGATTTTGATAACTTTTAATTTTATCGAAAGCTGATGTTTATCATGTGGTCACATTGAAATTTTATCGAGATCTGATTACTACTTTTTGAGTAATCTTTGATAACGCGTAGTTACTTCTCTATTTTTTCGTCGATCTACGTTGTATTACTCGTCGATGTAATTGAAGTCGGTTTTTTTTTTCGTTTGCAAGCAAACACAATTATTATTTATATTCAAATGTTGCAGGGATATTCTATTTTCAGAAATATTGAATTAAAATACTAGAAATTTTTTTCAAATAATTTTTATTTTATTTTTTGTGGTCCGGGTTTTGTGTCACCTATAGACGTCGTTGGCGCACAGGACTCGCGAGCCCTTGTCAAGTGACTGGCGGTCAAAAGGTTAAGTAATGTTGATTTTCAAAAGACTACTGAAATACTTAAATAAAAAATAAAAGCCAAAAATTTTGTGACTTTTTTTAATTATTATAGTATACAAATACATCATATTTCATTATTTACAAATTGTCATATTAAACTTCGCTAAAAAACATACATAACTTTTAGTATTCTATCGGTGAAGTTAATAGTCATGCTTACAATTTTTTCACTTACCTACTAGAAATGAAGTTTAGGGAATGTTTCAGTTTACAATTAGGTATACCAAATTTGCGGAACTATTTTATCCCAGTAGTTCAATATAGTTCCTAATAACGGTAATTCCTTAATAATATTGCAAAATTAATAGTTCTATTTGAAAATGTGTAACCTGTTTAAATGGGAAGATTAATTGACTCCATATAATTCAGAAACAGCAAATATGGATAATATGTGACATTTATTACGGGCGATACCGTGAATAAAGCTTGAAATAAATCGACACATCAAAAAGTATTTTAATCATAAGTCGCACAATAATATACTTCACTAAACAAGTATTTATTAGAGTAATTATATGTTCTTTAAATAAATAACGACGCAAAGAAAAGATTTAACTAGATCGGGTCTATATCTCGACCATGTACATATTAGATGAGGAATGGTTTTACAAAAGGAGATATTTGTATTTTTTCTAAACTGAGTATATAGTGTTCTTAATGCTATATCACAAAATTTCGTCACTTAAAAACCTAATAAAAACGCGACATTTTCCAAATAAAGTAACTTTAAAAAATTAATTTTTGAAATATTTCAACCCAAAAAAAAGCCATGTTCAGGGCGAATTCATTTCATAATAAGAAAGGATATTTACTTTTCGTCTACTTACGTTATATAACTTAACATTATGTTAACGTATTATAACGTTACGTTATATAACATAAGTAGACAAAAAATCGTCAAGTAAATCCGCGTTATCAAAGATCACTCAAAAAATACTCATTATACCACGATCAAATTTAAACGACTTTACAAAACAAGCATCAGCTTTCGATTAAAAGAAGAAAAAGAAATCATCAAAATCAGTCCTTATACCCAGTCAAAGTTATGCGTTATATATATAATACAATGTAGGTCGACGAAAAATAGTCAAGTAAAAACGCATTGTTAGATATAACTCAAAAAGTGCTCGTTAAATTTCGATTAAATTTAAATGGGACCACATGACACACACCACCTTTCAATTAAAAAAAGAATCACTGAAATCGTTCCAACCAGTAAAAAAGTTCTGAGTACACAACTAAAAGGGATATTTATAACTAGAACAGAACAAATGGGGGACATCATTAAGATTTCTGTGCAAAAGGAGATATATTTTTTTTTGTTTGTTTTGTACTACTAAATTAGAAAGTCAAATATATATATATATATATATATATATATATATATATATATATATATATATATATATATATATATATATATATATATATATATTTTTTAATATTTCTATTAATCTTATAACATAGTACCTACATAGCTATGCGGTCTTTATGTAGATCTGTGTGTCTTGTCTCAGACTGTTTTTTCATTTTCTGCAAAAAATTATAAAGTGGACATATCTCCTTTTGTAAAGACACCACCTCAGATAGCAAACACTTTTTTGTACAGTAGCAATTCTTTAAAAGAATAGTCAGTATAATGCTTAACTATTCTATTATACTTTGGAACTTACTTTCGTTTCATGATGATCTTGTTCTTAATTTATTCTTGATTTTTACAAGGTCCTAGAATACTAAATTAACAATACTTAAACTTTACCTTTTTACTACCACGATTGTTGTTAAACTACAAGCCATAAGAGGGCTGTATAAATATTTGTTGTTAAGTAATTGTTTTATTTTATGTTATTTTGCAATATATCATTGTCACTTCCTTAATTATTTTAATTGAAACATTATTTATTTTAAGCCCATTTAAATTACTTTTATGTAAAATAAATAAACAAATAATATTTAAAGTAACATAACTAATCAGATGTAGTATCATCTCCATACAATATGTATGTTCGTTAATATGTATTGCAGCGCGGTATTGAGTTTAATTGTGTTGTACTCCATGTACATCGGAAGTGGAAAGAGTGGTACAAAATAACAAACTTAAAAATTACATATATTAATCGATTTAACTACAAAATATAACTAACTATAGATTTGATCAAGCCATGTTAAGGTCTATTTCCTAATCTGTTTCTTCACTATATTACTACAAGATTAATTTGAAATACAAAAGCTACTGATTTGTCTCACGACCTCATTGATTCACTTACATTAATTACTACATACAGGGTTTATAGGATAACCCGGCTCTGACTATATATGCATGGGACAAATACACAGTTATAATAGGATGTCCATGCCTAACAATAAACATAGATTGCGCTTGGACCTATAACTAATTACAATACTATTAGGATAACCGGATCATGTATTCGTTTTTTTTTAAAAGATGAGTATGTTTGTATGTGTAGTCTAAACAAGCATGCATGTATGTATATTCTATTTTTGTGGAATAAGTCTTAAATAGTAAACAAATATGGCGTACTTCCGACCACAGGGAATTAGTGTAATATTGTAAGCTTAGTAAAGTGACACAAAGAGCAAATGAATATTCTATTTGTTTGAAAGAGTCTTATTTAGTAATCAAATCTGGTGTTCTTCCAACCACAGACAATAGAGTAATATTGTAAGATTAATAAAGTGACACAAAGAGCAAATGAATGAACAATATTAATGAGCCATAGACGAAAGTAAAATTCATTTTATGTTCAAATATTTAACGATACCATATTGCTAAAGTTATTACAAAACCATAGATGAAGTAAAAAAAAGTAGATAATGCGCGGCCTTTGTTGTTAGTGAAGCCACAAAACTCGGCTTCTTCAAGTAAACACACGCGCTCATGCACACATATGCATCAAACTACGCTCATTTTCGTTAGTATCTCACGGGGCCTCTTACAGTAACTTTGCCTATAAAATGCCGTTCTTTTGTAAATAAATGGTGCAAAAACAATACCAAAGTGAACAAAAAATCTGAAGAAATATCGTTTCACACGTAAATACACACAAAACTTTATATTTTTTGTTATTCCAAAATAATATTGAGGTTATTCGGAACTTATAATTTCTATGCCCCGAAATGACGTACCGAGGGAGTGTTACCAGTAATTTTTATTTCCATTAGCCCAAAATGCGGGTAAGTAAATTGTTGGCAATCATAGAAAAATAATTAAGTAGAAAGTGGACATCGTTGTTGTTTTTTTTTTATCGTGTGATTTTATGTTTTACCTAAATTGAAGTCAATATGAATTTTTAACTCGTTTTTGTCTGTTTAAATTTGTGAATTAACTACTCATATTTTACTACTAAATATCATGATTTTAGGTTTCCAACGAATATTTTAATAGGAGATAGATAGAATAGGTAGCTGCTGTGCGACTGAGCTGAAATGAACTACAACGACAGCCATCCTCATCTAGTGTGGTTTGTTCAAACCATTTTGATAAAGCTGACATGTACGGTACAAAACGTGGACTTCGCAGAGTACCATCACGTATATACTACTACTTACTACTAGGTATTTTAATGTTGAATTTTTTGTTCTAGGACCTACCGGATGAGTCTTAAATTAGTCGTTAACCAAGATTCAATCTTTGATACACCTAGAAAACATAAACTAAGAGAAAAGTTAAAAAAACAGGAACTTTATTTTTAAAAAAATGTACAAAAATTAAATCATTACAGCAAAGAGTTTGACGTCTTTAAAACAGGAACTTGCCCTTCAGAGGAATCATCAATTACTTAAAAACGCAATTTTCATTGACACAGATTTATATAATTCATTAAATCAAAACATGGCTGCAATAGATTTATTTAACAATTTGAAGCAAAAAAGGAGTAAATATATTTAAAACTATAAACAGATTTTTATTTTCGCATACCCATTTTACCTATATTAAATTAATTGTGTTTAATCCCATTTAATAAAATTTTCAGGGACTTTTTTTTAAAAGTGTCAACACTTCACTCACTCACACATATTTAAAAAAGTGACTTCACTTTTTTGTTCTAAGTGTGTTATCTATTCTTTTTACTTGATCTATGTGCAAAACCTGATAATATATTGATTATTTTTGCTAAGAATTAGTAGAGGTACAGAATTACGAATATATATATAAATCGAGTATCTTTATAAAAGACAAGAAATTTATATTTCGTTTATGTAAAATGATGGGTATAAAAGACGACACAAATAAATTTACAACACAATAGGGCGACCTGTGTCTAGAAAAAAAGTCGACCCTATTAATATTATGGTCACATTATTTGTATTTACAATGAATAAAAAACCTTGCGCTGGTGATACACTCTCTCTAAAATCTAAAAAAAAAGACTAATAACATTGTTCTCCACGAAGCTCTCATTGGGTAATGTCCTAAGTCTCATCCTACTCTCAAAATTTTTTCCTGTGAACTACAGTAAACTTTTATACCATTGCTATGTGGCATACTTTAATATTATATGGGATAGCGTTCAAAATGTTCAGGGTGAAATTGATATTCAGAAATATTCATAATATAAAATAAAACCTTTACAATGAACACTTTACCATAAAAGATTGACATTTGCAATATTTTGTAAGGATTTTTTTGCGCTCAACATAAAAAAAAGAAAAAATCAATTAATAAGAAAAAAAAAACAAATTAATAACAAATCGCTTTACGGTAACATTATTAACAAATTATAATTCGTGAAAATTTAAAATATAGGTAAAGAACATGGCCTATTTGATCGCTCATGCTGTTCATTCACTTATACTCTTCACCTCTTAAAATATTATGACCACATCCCTATTTGCCTTTTAAAAAATGATATTGAAATGTCATATTCAAAAATATTAGTTATCTGTACTCTCGGAATTCGTATTTTAGTAGTTTTTATGTGTTTAAAATGATAAATTAATATTTATTTTTAGTGAAATGAATAGTAAATGGAGTTTTACAAATGTCCGTAAGCTAATGTGTTGAAAGTGAGTGATAAATGCGGAAAAAACGTGACTTACGATTGACAGGGGTTTACCAAATAAGACTTCCAAAAAAACGGAATATATGTACATATATTGTATGCGCAGGTGAACGTATGTAGTCTACGTATTAGCGCGCAAATATATATGTATAAACAATATACGCATTGATCGAACGTGTGTGTGCGTCTGTAATATACGGTTGACCGTACGTGTAATTACGCCTGTCTCTCTGTGTGTCTGTGTCTGTGTGTGTGCGCGCGTTTGCAGTCTAGACGCATGGCTCAACGTAGTTCCCGGGGAAGAGGCCGGTGACGCCATCCATGACGCCCTCCCACCAGCCGTCGTCGTTCTTTTTCAGCACGTAGATGACGGCGCTCTCCTGGAACGAGAGCTCGTCCTCCTTGTCCGCGTAGTAGTCGTAGATAGCCACAACTGTTGTAATAATAATGTATAAAATAAATAACACCATTAAAGTAATGATATCATAATATCACATTACTTGTCTGTTATGCTTTCTTAGGTGAACCATTGGATTCAGTGCGATGAAATTTAATATTATGATGAGAATATTAGAAGTTGTATAAGGACATAAAATCACAGTATGAGCAATATATATGTGAAATTAAATTATGTGTATGAGTTGTATCACTTACCTATATTGGGTAGTGTTTACTGACATCGGGACTTAAGATATTGATTTTGATTTATTTGGGAAAAATATTTAAATAATAGTTTGATCACTTAAAATTTATTCCACAATAATGTAGTTAACGCTTAGACAATAGTTATGATACAATGAATATACCTTTTTCGATGTAATTCTTTGGCACCCAACCAGGTAAATCCTCTTCATCGGGCACTATAGCCGGTACTGCATTAGTGTATTGATTGCTCATTTTGTTCTGTAATATATAACAAAAATTATATAATGATTTACATGCTCTTTATATGAATTAATATAAACAAAAAATTGTAAATGATGATTATAAATGTAATATGTTAATTAATACCTAATGCAAAAATATAAAATGTAGGTCTTTATATTTTTGTCATATCAATGATCGGTCATCGTCGTCTGTCATCCCTATTTCCGTATCTTTATTATTAAAAAGTAAGTTAGAAAGTAAGGGGTATATAACAATCAATTTTTTTTTTAAATATAATAAACAACATGACGCCGCGTTGGCGCAGCGGTCACAGCCATGGATTGTTCCTGTTGCGCTGGCGGTTGCGGGTTCGATCCCGCACACGACAAACGTTTGTATTGGCCATACAGGTATTTGCCGTTGTTTGGGTGTTTGTGCAGTCCTTGTGGGTCTCCCCACCGTGCCTCGGAGAGCACGTTAAGCCGTCGGTCCCGGTTGTTATCATGTACACCTAATAGCGATCGTTAATCATAGTAGGGAATATATCCGCCAACCCGCATTGGAGCAGCGTGGTGGATTAAGCTCTGATCCTTTTCCTACATGGGGAAAGAGGCCTATGCCCAGTAGTGGGATATTCCAGGCTGAAGCGTGAAATAACATACACAACCGGTCGTTTGTTCCTATGGTAAGCAATTGTAAGGCTTATGTTACAGGTAAGTGCTGACTTCTAGAGCTAACTTTTTTTTAATGTACATACATATAAATACAAATACGATAATGATAGTGTACGAGTGGCAGGGCCGAAGGAATGAGGAACGAAGGAACGAGCGGCACCTGCAAAAGGAGCGGGCGGTACCTGCAAAAGGAGCGGGCGGTACCTGCAAGTGGAGCGGGCGGTACCTGCAAGTGGAGCGGGCGGTACCTGCAAGTGGAGCGGGCGGCCGAACGCGTCGGCGGCGAGCTCGTCGTCCAGCGGCGGCGGCGGCAGCGGCGGCGACACCGAGCCGCCGCGCGCCGAGCCGCCGCCCGACGCCGACGACGACGACGCGCGCTGCCGGACACGCGGGTAGTAAGGGCTCGTCCGTTCATCACAAATATTATAACTAAACCTGCTCAAAATCTGGAGCAGTCCGACTGGGGTAGTACCTCGACCTTACAGAAGATCACAGCTAAATACTGTTTTCAAGCAGTATTGTGTTCCTGTTGGTGAGTAAGGTGACCAGTACGTCTACCATGAGTTTACAGAGACGATACACGTTAGCGAGTGTAGTAGAAAATTTGTATGGCAAGTTGAGCAGCGCCTCTACCGGATACTATCATTACTATATTTGGTACCACAAGTTTTCTCAGGACAGTTAAGTTAACTACACTCGTAAATGTCATTCTAGAGCGCCGATATTTTCATACAATTCGCTACCATGAGTAACATATTTGACAGATGTCACTCTGTTTAACGTTACTATTATAGTTGCGTCACTCACTTGAAAAAATCGTGCGAGAAGTTTATAATTATTAGGTTTATATACTATTTAATTGCATTATATTTGGTAGAACATAGCCCCGTTCCTAAAACACAATTTACGATATAACAGTATTATTTTCTATATTCAATTTACGAAATAATATAATAATATAATACAAATTATACAATTTATTTATAAAATTATGATCACGATTTACGTTAATAAAGAAAGGGATAAATAACCATAACACTTAAATAAACACTTACTTTTTCATATAATCCACCATAAGTTCGAACTGGGAAGCATTAGTTCTCATTTTTTATATTTTGTTGTTTTAGAATTATTGTATAACAATTAAACAATATGATTGTTTCACAAGTGTTTGTCAACAACTTAAGTTAGATATTTAAACTGACGGAATAAATTGAAAAAATTTAGAAGTTCTTGAGCTCGCATGAATACACTGTAATATGCTGCTTTGCATTTTTGTCGGATTATTTTAAACTTCGTTTAGACCTCACTTCATTCGAAAGTCATCATGTTTACTCTTTCTTTTTTCTATACGGAAGAAAGAGATAAAGATATTAGTAACTAATACCAATATAACGGATTTACAACTATAAGTCTTATCGAGTGCTCGATAGACTCTATAGTGAAATTTAGAAATACTCATAATAGGTATGGTATAGATAACTATTTCTGTTGCGTTTCTACGTTTACTACTGTAGTTATGTCATGTGCGCTTGTAACAAAAACTCATGGTAGACGTACAGAGCTACTGGGGGAGGGGCTTGGGTATTGGGTCGGCAACGGGCTTGGGTATTAGGTCGGCAACGCGCTTGCGATGCTTCTGGTGTTGCAGGCGTCTATAAGCTACGGTAATCTCTTACCATCAGGTGAGCCGTACGCTTGTTTGCCGACCTAATGATATAAAAATAAACTAATTATTTATACTCATATTTATAACTAGCTGTGCCCGCGGCTTCGCCCGCGTCGAAATCAGTATGTCACAAAGTTTTCCCGGCAAACTTCCAGTGAAGCTCTCCTCAAAATCGGCTTAGCCGTTCCGTAAACCTTCCTCTTGAAGCCCTCTCGCCATTGGTGAAACCGCACGAAAATCCGTTCAGTAAATTTTGAGGGACTCGATCACATATACTTTTGGGGACTTTGTTTTATAATACACTAACTGTTACCCGCGACTACGTCCGCGTGGTTATGAAGATATGCATTACTATTAAGATGTTTAACGCAAATATTTTTTTTTTTATTTCAGTCACTTGAAATGTTAATCACACTGATTAACTTTTTAAAAGGCGCAATTTAGTAGAATTTAATAGTTTTTTTTTTTTATAAAAACTCACTATACACCACATTTTTAGTTTTATTTTCAGGCTGCAGTATAAATAACCTATCAAGCGAACTTATAGCTGCTGTATATGTTTCATACAAACTATCAACCCCATTTAAACGCCCTTAGCGATGGAATATCGCATAATGCGTTCTTAGCGGACGTCTACTAATTAAGTAAGAGAAACCGCTGAGTTTCTTGCCGATTCTTGTCTGTAGACTCTACATTCCGAATCGGTGGTATCTTCACTTTTAACTATAATTAACTAATCAAAAGTAATATAGTTTTAATTTGTAATATGATAATGAAAAGTCATTTTGACACCTACTTGAATAAAGTAAGTTTTAATTTTGATTCATGTAATGTTTTTAGCAACTTTTCAACCCCCTACCTACCTGGTGATAAAAAGGAGAAGTTTTAGGCTACCATCTCTAAAGGACATTACGTAACGCATTTTTGACTGAAATGGTTTTTATTGAATTTGTTAAGTATGAGTGTTTTTTCCGATACTGTGATTGTTTTAATTTAGTATCCCTCCAAAAAACAGCTTTTGCTTTGAAAAAAAAAAAATTGTGCTTGCTCGCAAACGAAAAAAAAACCGACTTCAATTACATCGACAAGTAATACAACGTAGATCGACGAAAAAATAGTCAAGCAACTACGCGTTATCAAAGATTACTCAAAAAGTAGTTATCAGATCTCGATAAAATTTATATGTGACCACATGATAAACATCAAGTTTCGATTAAATTAAAAATTATCAAAATCGGTACACCCAGTAAAAAGTTATTACGGATTTTCGAGAGTTTCCCTCGATTTCTCTGGGATCCCATCATCAGATCCTGGTTTCCTTATCACGGTACCAAACTAGGGATATCCCCTTTCCAACAAATAAAGAATTATCAAAATCGGTACATCCAGTAGAAAGTTATGCGGTATAATACAAAGTAGGTCGACGAAAAAAGCGTCAAGTAAAAACGCATTATTAGATATAACTCGAAAAGTAGTTGTTAGATCTCAAATAAATTTAAATGAGACCAATTGGCACACACAACCTTTCGATTAAAACAAAATTTGTCGAAATCGGTCTACCCAGTCAAAAGTTCTGATGTAACATACATAAAAAAAAAAAATACAGTCGAATTGAGAACCTCCTCCTTTTTTGGAAGTCGGTTAAAAAAGTATGTTTAAATATTAGTATTCATATTTTATTATACTTACATGTCCAGGGAGACTCATTGAATGCTGGCTGTGTTCTCCATCTGATCCAATCAATGGAGATGGAGGTGCTGAAATTGGCATATTTATTTTTATAACTCGGACGCGATAACTTGAGACTCCGCTGGTATGAGACCCCCGTCCCGAGTCCCCGCGCCGCGTCCCGCACTCGCCTTGCGCGCTCAGTACCGATAGCATCTTTGTTACGGATACGCGCTTCGACTCTCGTTCGATATTTTTGAAAATTGTTTGTTGTTTCGTTTGAATTTTTGTTAGTTGTTTTGTTATTGTTGTTTGTTATTTCGTTGTTTATTTATTAATTTTGTAAAAGATCGGAGGAAAGACTTTACATAGTCAAACACGGACACTTGCTTTAAAAGTTTTTTTATAGTGATAATGATTAATAAATATTAAAAATTAAATTTAAAAGGCGTTTTATTTAATTGTTCATTGTCTTTGTCTTTATGAGGTACCTTTTTCGATTTTTTTTTAAATTTTACAAAAATACTATGTCATTACCTATTGTTACCCAAAGTAAACAAAACCGCTACTTAGTTTGAATTACATTCAATTATTTTATTAATTTGAAAAGGCAACAGTATGTATCAATTATTATTATCGTTCCCAAAACACAAAACAAAAAATTCAAATGAAAACTACGACGCATTGTTTTGCACACCGTACATTGAATATGACGTCATCGGCCCAGGTCTCAAGTTATCGCGTCCGTGTTATACTATGCTCTCATCCTCAGTTATGGTTAGACTATTGTATACACACTTGTAACACTTACAACCATTTCATATTTCTATTAAGATAGGGCACAGCAGGATATAGAATACATGAAAATTCTAGAGCAGCCCAACTGGGAAAGTATCTCAACCTTACAGAAGATCACAGCTAAATAACACTACTCTAGTACTAACTCAAGTACTGTTGTGTTCCTGTGGTGAGTAAGTTGACCAGACATAATGGGGAGGGTCGGCGATAGTGTCGGCAACACGTTTGTGATACTTCTAATGTTGCATGGCTATGGCAACTACTTACCATCAGGTGTGCCGTACGCTTTTTTGACGAATTAGAAAAAATATATTTATTAATTTTGAAACTTATATAAAGTACTTACGTGGCATACTAGAATGAAGGTCTTGTTGAGGATAGTTTGATGGAGACTGGTGTTGATTAGGGTGTACCATTCCAACCTTTAACAAAAAATATTAGCACTAACTAAAAATAAACTGATTGAGCTTCATTCACAGCTACGCAAGTCCCTCTTCTCTGAAATATTAATCCAGTTTACTTACTGCGACAGGTATAAATGTGTCATAGTGATTCAGGTGTGTAGGTTCCATGTGTAGTTTCTATGTTTTTTTTAGATCGGTAGACATTTATTGTTACTGCTCCAATCTAATAGGAAGCAGTATTATGACTTTTAGCTTCATCCGTTTGCTGCTTACACACAGCTTTTGATGGCTACACAGTAGCTACAGCATAATTGTATGTTATAGACAGAATCAAGTTATGATATAGCTTTAAAATTGTCGCAATATATATAGCGAGTGCGTATTTAATTTTTTTTTTAAGTAGCTACAGCAGTGTTCAAACTATCTAACTGACAAACTTTTTCATTTATAATGTATTAAATACTTCACACTTGACTTTAGAATGTGACTATCGGCTAATTTCGGCTTCACAGTGCGTTGTCTCTGGCGCACGCTACTTATGTGACGTCTTGTCAATCGGTGCGAGTCGGTCTCGTTATGAACTCGGACAAAAGGAAAGTTATGTTTAACAACCAAGTCATACCGAGACCGGTATCGGTCGATGGTACCCTTCTCGGAGTTGCTCAGGTTTATGCTTACTTTTTTTTCTGGGATATATTTTTACGGACACCGACGAGGCCGGCGGGAGTGTAGGACTCCTGGCCAACCCTGACTACCCACTAAAATCTATCGGTGCCCTTATCGCTTTCGCATGCTACCGCGACGCCCGATGGTTGGCACGCCATGTGCGTGCCACCTTCGTCCATAAAGCGCCCACGGGCACTGTGAGCGCTCTATTACCCCGATTATGTTTACCTAGGCCATACGATCCAACTAGGTCGCAACAACTTCAAGAGGAGAGGGAGGCCGATAGGAGGATTCCGTTGGGCTGGGCGGCGTTTGACAGTCTTCGTCGAGTCTTCACTTCGAAGATTCCGCAATGATTGAAGACAGATGTCCTTGAGCGTGGACACTGACGAAGGGACTGGTTCAAAATTTAGTCACTAAACGTGCAATGGAATGGGCTATGCTTGGGGTTTCTCTCAAAGATAGGATTAGAAGAAATGAGACTATCCACGAGACAACGAAAGTAACATAGCCCACAGAATTAGCAAGTTGAAGTGGCAGTGGGCTGGTTATCTGTGTCGCAGGACCGATCACCGTTGCAGCAGACGTGTTCTGGAGTACAGAGTGCGTGTCGGCCAAACACAGTGTGAGACGTCCTCCGGCCCGCTGGAACAACGACCGACGTAATATTGCCGGTGTAGGCTGGATGGGGATTGCGGAAAACCGGGATGTCTGGCGCGAGCTTAGGGAGGCCTATATCCAGCAGTTCGACTGCAGTAGGCAGAACTGACTGACACAAAGTGTTATTAAACTGGCGTTTTTCCGTTAGGGGCCATATAGAGAAATATGGAGGCATACCACAGCCGAACTTGGGAAGGCCTATGTCCAGCAGTGGACTGCGATAGGCTGATAAAATCAGCTTAGCTGTTCCGTAAACCTTCCTCTTGAAGCCCTCTCACCATTGGTGAAACCGCATGAAAATCCATTCGGTAGATTTTGAGGGAATTGATTACATACACTTTTGGGGACTTTGTTTTATAATACACTAACTGTTGCCCGCGACTACATCCGCGTGGTTATGAAGATATGCATTACTATTAAGATGTTTAACACAAATTATATTTTTATTTCAGTCACTTGAAATACTTCTCACACTGAGTAACTTTTTTAAAAGGCACAATGTAGTATAATTTAATAGTTATCTTTATAAAATCTAACTATACACCACATTTTTAGTTCCATTTTAAGGCTGCTGTATAAATAACCTATCAGGTGAACTTATAGCTGCTGTATATGTTTCATACAAACTATCAACCCCAATTGAACACCCTGAGCGGTGGAATATCGCAAAATCCGTTCTTAGCGAACGTCTCCTAAATATAATCCACCTCCCTGCCAAAATTTCATCTTTGTCTTTTAATTAATTTAAAAAAGAATTGATTTTGATTATGCTGTAACGACTGGTAAAATAGTAAAAAAATAAACATTAATATGTAAACATGATGTAAACTTTTTATTTTATTTTATCCCAACGCAAAGCACATAGAAAAAATGGGTGTAATTTATACAAAAAAAAATTATTTATTGAATTAAAAGTCAATAAGTAACATATAAATATCAAAATCAGAGATAATTGAGTTCAAAGTTTCCTATTTGTTCAAACTAAATATATAGTAGTATGATATTAATACCTAAAGATGGCAGTATAGAGGATGATGGAGCGAGTGAGTTACCTGTGGCTGTGTGACGGGCAGCGTGGAGTAGCCGGGCGGGCGGCGAGGATAGTTGGGGGCGTAGTGCGAGGGCACCTGCGGGGGAGCCACGGCCGGAGGCGTGCGGTACTCGCGTGATGATTTGCCTGGAGCAAATATTGTAAACATTAATAGCTTTTGTCTATGAAAAAATTATATTGTTGTAATACATACAAAAAAACTTTTTTTTTACATATAATTCTGCTTTTAGCAGTAATTTGGTCGGGATCTTCTATAGTTTACTTGGTATGTGATCATCCTACTTTACTTCAACTACCTACCTTAATCTTACCTACCTACTTTTCAGACACAGACACACACCTACTTTTCAGAGACAGTTTCCATTTCAATCTGAGAATTTCATTTTTCTTCCATTTAGAATTTCGAGAACCACTTGGGAAATTAGGACAGCTTCACTTCAGCCTATCGCAGTCCACTGCTGGACATAGGCCTCCCCAAGTTCGAGCCAAATATGGCGTGAGCTCATGTGTGTTGCCCATAGTCACCACGCTGGGCAAGCGGGTTAGTGACCACAGGGCTGGCTTGGCAGACGCTGTTGCCCCTCTTTGGCCTGTGTATTTCACAGCCAGCAGTTGGATGGTTCTCCTGCCATCGGTCGGCTTTATAAGCTCCAAGGTGGTAGTTATTTTCTTTACTAACATAGCCACACAGCTTCGGACAGAGCATAATGAAGCTTATAAACATCTAAAGAACTTTTTTGTTTTTTTAAACAATGTTGTCTGTAAATGTTCAAGTGTGATGGAAGAGATCTCTTGGGATCCCTATCCCAAGAGATCTCTCAAAGTAAGTAAGTTTTTTCACAAGTATGTGGGATACACATTTGGGTGATGACTTTGTGCAATTTCTGTCTTTGTATTGCCGTCTTAACAACTTTATACTATTAAAAATGTTATAATTAATCCTAACCAATGTATACTATTGGACATACCGAGTGTGCCTCTCCCCAGTGTGCCGGTGTTAGCTGAAGAAGCTGATCGCACCACCGCTGGAGGTGTTGGTGGTTTGGTAGTAGGGGCCGGCAGTGGGGCAGCCCCTGGGGCTGATCCTGACCGACGGCCACGTGGTGTTCCAGTATTACCACTGCTCCAACGAGCTCCGTGACCAATATCATCAAGAGCTTTAAGAAAATTAAGAATAATAATTGAGTAAGAGTAACAGATAAAGTTCACATTTGATTATCAAGTTATTGGTTGTGATTTAGCTTTTAAATCTTATCTGTTATCTTAGGTTTTTATGTCGAAGGAAGAAATTAATGTATCAAAATAAACTAAATTCATTTTATTAAAAACTAATAGACAAAATGCTGTAATAAATAATATTTTATCACCATATTTGAGGTGAAATTGCTGATAAAGTTTATCTATGATAAATGTACACAATTATTAAAGGTAGTTAGAATGTACCTGTATAATCGATATTCTTTCTAACATATTTAATAGGCTTCTCTGGATTAGCCGGTGCAATTATTTTATACTGCCGATTCGTGACCTTGTTAGCTGTCAGGACCCCTATTTCTCTCCTAGCAACTTTCTCCTTGTGGATAGCTACTGTTTGAGCAATATGGTTCATTTGACCTTCCATTTCTGCCAATTGCATAGTCTGCAGTTCCAATAGCTGCAGGAAGTTATATGCGAGTGTATTTATCTGGTAAGCTACACTCGCCAGCGACTGTGTCGTGTAGTTTTTAGTACTTTCTAAAGCCAACCTCTTGTTTTCAGACTGAAAGTAATTTGCTTCACAATATTCTGCAACTCTTTCAAGGTTAGTATGACTGTCGGTAAGGTGATTTCGCCCTTCCGGTATGTCGGTTTGAAGCAATGCTGCTAATTCTGCCATTTTGATTCTAAAACGAAGGATATTTACAAACATTTATAAAAAAAATCCAATATAGATTTTACTATTTTTCAACAAATGCCATCACTTTTTTGTGAGTTAGTATTGAAGACATTATTTAAATATTAAAATGAATTTAATTCTACAATAAAATGTCGATTCATTTAGATTTAGCAAATTATCCTACTTACAATTTAATATAAACTTAAAAGGTTAATATTTATTTCCAGTTTTTAGCCTTTACTTTATTTGTAACAAAACAAGAAGAAATATAGTACCTAAGTTTACAAACTTTCTTCAATAATTATACGTTTTATCAAATTAAATACAGATATTTATATTAAACTGCTTAATAGTAAAATTTGAATATAATAAAAATAAACACTCCACCCACAAAGAGACAAAGTGGATACAGATTTAATACAGAATTACAGATTACAGATCTCTCGAGTCTCGGTAGAGAGTAGTACAGGGTGTGACCAGTATATAAGTGTATAATCCTATAATCTATGGAGTAGTATATTCCTTGGTAAAGATTAATCATTAATAACTTAATTTAATTTTAATTAATTTTTAATTAATCATTAATTGATAAATGAATATTTTTCAACGACATTTTTGGTTTTTAGTTAAATACTTTAAGGTAAGCAATTTAAAAGGACAACATAGTTGAATTGAGCTATTGAAAATCTATATGTTAGTATTTTTTTTTACAAAACCATTATTTTATTTCTTCAAACTATTTATATTTATTTAAAAATTAAGGAAAGTGGATCTGTTCCAAACTGTACTTGAGCAATTATAAATGCAACTTGAGCAGTTCTTTAACACTTTGAGCAATTTAAAATATTGTAGACATCAAAAGATTAGGAGTTTGAAATTATTGATAAATGAATATTTTTCAACGACTTTTTTTATTTTTAATGAAATAATTTAAGGTGAGCAATTCAAAAGGACAACGTAGTTGAATTGAGCTATTGAAAATCTATCGATTAGTATTTTTTTTTATTACAAGTATCATTATTTTGCATACATTAATACGGGGTTAATGGATGGATGGAACGGAATGTAAAATGAACGTTTAAACATACCCAAATCATATTAGTGACTTTCAAAACTTGATTAATATCTACACAAATCCTAATGGTTGATCAACAAAATTAGTGTCCAATATCATGTAATTTAGTGCTGGATATACTCACCAAAAGAAAGCATTCATATTATCAATGTATGTGATAAATTATAGAATATTTAAAACTAGCCGTTTTACGACATTTGTTTCTCATTGATAATCGGTCCTAAAGTCTTTGTAAAGCTAAATATAACTTCCTTGTAATTGTAAAGTCTTAATACTTTATTTATACTCTTTGATAATCTGTAGTCTTAGCTGTAGTCCTAGCTGTAGTCTGTACTTTTATATACTCTTTGGTCTATCGTCTATACTCTATAGTCTATACTAGTTATAGACTTTCATATAGTAAATTAGTGAATAGTGATTTATATTTTATAGTATCGGTCTAGTGGAAAAGAGCTTTCGGCAAATTATTATTAAAATGCTGTATCTATTTGAAGAATTTGTAATAATAAATGCATAAAATGTAAAACCTTTTAGCTTTCAATACACGTTTGACACAATGGGAACTAATGGAAATGGGCGCCGTGGAGGCGCTAAACAACTTGATGTTCGACGACCCATTGAAGAAGGAGAATGTCTGAGCCTAAACGACGAGAGCCCGGAGTTAGATTTTATATATGATGATTGCGATACGCAGGCAAATGAAATTGCTGAATTATACAGTTACACTGAACATCCTGAGTTCCAGCACAACGTCAAGGCATTCGAGGATATAATGGAAGAATTCAATTTTCCGCCTAGTTGGCAAAGACTTTCAAAACAACAACAGCGCACCGTTGTTATGAAATTATTAGAACATCTGGATATAGCTGTAACTAATATCCGAATGCGAGCAACTCGATGTATACTATATCTCGCTCAAGGTTGCTGGGCGGAAATGCAATCTGATGCAGAACAAGCGCAATGGGCTCGTCATAATATTATGATGCTGTATGAGATGGGGACTTTTTCTGCGTTTGTGGAGCTATTAAATTTTGAAATCGTTAGAAGTAATCCTGTGTTTGCTTCTCGGAAGCTTGCAGAATCCTTAGCAGATTCTACTAAATTAAGGGTAATATTATCTGTTTTGTATCTCATAACAGAACATATGAGAACTGAAAAAGATAATCTTGCTTCAGAATACCTACATTTGGTAAAGAATTTTAAAGAAGAAATAGGGACACCCTTTCGTGAAGAATTGCTACCAGTGAAACTATTGGGCATGGTTACACAATTGTGTGCAGGAACTACTCCTCATTTTCCAATGAAAAAGGTTCTATTGTTGCTGTGGAAAATATTACTAGTTTATCTTGGTGGATCCAAAGAATTGAAGGAAAGAAAAGCAAAGCTTCGTGAAAGATATGGTTTGCCTCCAATAACTGAAGATACTCTAGATGTAATAAAGGGAATGCGCTCCAGTTCTCCCCCTCCTAATGCTGCGGACATGATAGAAAATCAAAACCCTGGGCAAAGAAAACTTAAGGAGAATGAAAGAGCACTTCGAAGGCAAACTTTTATAAAACAAACTTCCCTTGATGAATCAGATGAACAAATTTTTGTTGACAAAGAAGAAACTGGAAATGGTTCAGAAGATTATTCTATGGAGTTCCAGTCAATGTCCGGAGAGGGTGTGCAAAATATAAATCAAAATTGTCCTGATTACATGTACATTAAGCGCTTTGATAGTCCACCCCCTCCACCTCCCTTACCGAGAAGCTTGCCCTGGAGGTCAAAAGTTCGTCAAAAAGATATTGATATGTTTTTAGACAATGTAAGGGTAAAATTCGTTGGCTACTCCCTGCCAGGTGACAGACAGACAATTGCTGGCTTACCCCAGCCTATTCATGAAGGTATTGAAATATTAAAAAAACACATGTACACAAGCCTAGCAGAGGTTCAGGCAGAGAGAGAACTTGAGATAGCTAGAAGTCCTCTTACTAGAGGTGAAAAAGAAGTGGAAGACACTGAGGCAGAGACTTTGTACAGAGCCATGTTGCCGAATCTACCACAATATATGATTGCCCTACTGAAGATACTGTTAGCTGCAACACCCACCTCTACTGCTAAAACATATTCCATGAATATCATGGCCGATGTTCTACCTGAAGAAATGCCCATGACAGTATTGCAGTCACTAAAACTTGGTATTGATGTGAATAGACACAAAGAAATCATAGTTAAAGCTGTAACAGCGACTTTGCTATTACTTTTGAAACATTTTAAACTAAATCATGTATATCAGTTTGAATTTATGTCCCAGCATTTGGTCTTTGCTAATTGTATACCTTTAGTATTGAAGTTTTTTAATCAAAATATCCTGTCATATATAGGAGCAAAGAATACAATACCGATATTTGACTTCCCCGCCTGTGTTATTGGTGAACAACCTGAACTTACCAAAGAATGTTTGGAAATAGGTGATTCACCAGTTCCATACTCATGGAGGAATGTCTTCTCATGCATTAATTTATTAAGAATCTTAAATAAATTAACAAAGTGGAAAAATGCTAGAATTATGATGTTGGTTGTATTTAAAAGTGCCCCTATACTTAAGCGTGCATTGAAAGTAAGACACGCTTTGATGCAGTTTTATGTATTGAAGCTATTAAAAATGCAAACTAAATATTTGGGCCGTCAATGGAGGAAAACTAATATGAAGACGATTAGTGCTATATATTCAAAAGTGCGACATAGACTAAACGATGACTGGGCTTTTGGTAATGAAATTGATGCACGACCTTGGGATTTTCAAGACGAAGAATGTGCTCTAAGGGTCTGTGTAGATCGATTCAATCAGAGAAGATATGGTACAGGAGATTATATTGAGAGTGAACTAAAACCAGTTGACACAGACATTAATAGTGTGCTCGACATAAATGTTGAGCTTGATGATGAATTCAAAACTAATTATGAAGTGTGGCTTGAGCAAGAGGTGTATAATAATGAAATTAACTGGGATGTTTTGTTAACTACATGAATTTATATAAAGTTATACTAAAATATTTAGAAATAGTATTTGTTTGTATTCCTACTTTCATTATTTTTAATCAAGTCATAAACAACATGTTAGAATACTATTGAATAAAATTATATATGCGATTTAAATGTTTGTCAACTATGTATGTAGTTTTATTTGTATTGCATGCTATAATTAATTTTAGATATAGTAATAGAATTATAGGAAGAAACATATTATGATCTCTATTTTCTCTCATTAGCCTTAAATTGAGGTAAAATTTCAAATAGTCTTTTTTATATTTTCTTGAAAAGCCATTGATTCTTTACATATATTGTACATTTTAGTGGTTGTAGAATGTAACTAACCTTAATTAAAAACGCAATTTATAAATAACCAATAATGAAATTACATACTCAAGTAAATCTTTTAGGGTAGCAGGAATTTTTTTTAATTAGATTTTTTATACCAATTCAATGAAATTAATATTAAATTTGTAATTTCCAGTTTCTTGATATATAATATAACTATAGTGAGTCATTTATTAAAAAAACAAACATCAAAGTGAAAATGTAAAATATAGGCATCAGAAAAAGAAAAAAAAAAAAATAGTAAATAAAAAACATAAGTTCACGTCATTTTTGGCTTGAACTTGTGGAGGCCTATGTCCAGTAGTGGACTGCGAAAGGCTGATGTGATGAAATTAAAAAAAATTACAATAACAAGAACATATTAGGTGATGTTCATTAAAATACAACATTGTTGTAGCTTATTTAATTTTTGTATAAAAGAAAATTTATAGAACTAGTGAAAATCGTGTTAACTGAAAAATGACAAAAATTCATTATTGTGTAGCAGCAAATAAAGTGTTAACAGGTAAATGTTACTCTATAGCTATTTTGAAAGTACTTTTTAGTAATTATCTTCTACAACTTATGTAAATTTTAAAAGAAATCACAAATGTAATATACAAAATTTGTGTTAATATATTTATGTTAATAATATCTAATCGTTACGTTTTTGTATTATTTCATATAAGTAATTGTATAAAATAAATGTGTATTATGTAAATGAGTGTATTATTTGGATTATTCACGAAATAAGTATAAGGTTTAGGGCATTTTTAACCCATTCGCTGCGGCGGACGCCTATCGGCGTTTTTTGATTTAACATTGAGGTGCGAAGGACGCCCATCGGCGTTTTTTTTCAATTCCTTTTATCTTAGCGAAAACAAGTCACAAAAAATTATACTTGCAATATAGGCACATTTTTTTAAAAATACAACAAGGTATTGCTCGCCGTTTCCGAATATTTGTTTGAAAAATAACTTTTTGAAAAATGCGTATTCACTCCTAGGTGCGAAGGACGCCTAACGGCGTCTTCCAGGAGTTAGCAACCTTTGATTCTAAATAAATACCTGTTATGTTTTTTTTGCAATATTTCCTAAATGTATTTAGTTAATATTATTTTTCCTATAGTAGAGGTAGTTATTAGTACTGCTTCTCTTCCGCCGCTTACGCGCCCAAACGCGTACGGTTATTCATATTGTGACATTCTTTAACGAAATGAAAAGAGACCTGGCAAAAGAAGTAATAATGATAAAAATGATTTTAGACTCAGTTCGAAACTTCGAACGTTCGTGAACACCGTGAGTCTTACTTTATTCGCGATTTTATTATAAGCCGAAATCCTTGGAAGTTTTATTTATTAACTTAACTAATTATGAACTTTATTAATTTAACTTACAGATATTTAGATAAGTTAAAGCTTATTCTACAATATAAAGGATAAATAAGATCAATTATAGAATCATTCCTGTTTTAATGAGAATAAATTACTCAGTCTATTGTATCAATCACTTAATTACTTATCCTTTGACAACACTAGTCAACAAAATTTAACGTGTTTAGAAACAAATAAACATGTATGAATTCATCTACTCATTTTTATATAAATTATTAAATAAATATTTACGAAGTTAAAATTTTAACGAGTTGAAACTTGTCCGTTCTATATAATGTCGACGAATTGGATCAATTAGGTATTTCAACAAAAGTTCATTTTGATACTAATTTTCAGGTTAACGAAGATGTCTATAAAAAAGGTCTGTAAATAAATAATAATAAAATTATAAAAGTAATCAAAAGGTTTGCAACCTCTGATATTAATTTATAATGATAATTTAGCCATTGTTATCAGTTGAAACTAAAATATATGAGACTGTAGTTTAAAAGTGAAGTATAATTATATAATTAAAATAATTTAATTACCATTTATCGCCATAGTCTCGAAAATTTCACAATCCAACTATTAAAGAACAAAAACTTCACAAAAAAAAATCCTAATTAATGTTAATTTATTTTTTACACCAAACACGATCGTGAACGTACCACACGTTTGGTGTATTTGTAGTTTTTTCTAAGATTTTAGCGCTAAAATGATCATTTTTATTGCACAATGCTGAAAACGCCGATCGGCGTCCCATATTATCCTAATGAGGTGCGGAGGACGCCCATCGGCGTTCGCGACGAAAACCTTCCCGCACCTGGCTAATAAGCGTAATTTTTATCGCCGCAGGGAATGGGTTAAGTAGCGTTAAGAGTATTATATATTCAACACTATTATTCATGCTTTATGTTGTCATGTTTGGAATTTAAGTGGCTACTGTATTGAAATTTACAATAAATTTTCAGTACATTTTTTTGTGAATACTCATGTTTACACGAAAAATGTATATAGTTATAGGTATAAAGTAATTTAACTGTAATAGTATGATTTATTACATAATTAAACCCTTTGTGAAACAAGATACAACTCAAATGTATTTTTCGAAAAACTACCTTTAAAATTAAATATTTACCAAAAAAACTTAAATGTATATTGAAAGAGTGTTTTACTTTACAAAATAAAATACTCAAATTGAACCTCGCCCACTCAGTTAACGAACAAGAATTTTATGAAACCTTGTTTTTGCTCTCCTGTAAAATTATGTTTTTCGACTTATATCTCTTGTCACAGGATACATAGAAGTAATACAACGTAGGTAGACGAGAAAATAGTTAAGCAAATACGCATTTTTAGAGATAACTCAAAAAGTACTCATCAAATCTCAATCAAATTACAAGGGACCACATGATAAGCACCAGCTTATTAAAATAAAAAAAAGAATCATCAAAATCAGTACACCCAGTGAAAAGTTAGGCAATATAGTACAACGTAGTACTTGTTAGATCTCAATTAAAATTGAATGGGACCATATGACATGTAACACCTTTCGATTAAAAAAAAAAACGAAACATTCGAAATACAATTGAATTAAGAACCTCCTCCTTTTAAGGAAGTCGGTTAAAAACAACATTCAAAAATCACAAAAAGTAAAAAATAATTGAAAAAGTTTTAACTTTGTTTATCTTAAAATTCTAAACGTTTTCTTCTGAATACTACACATCACAAGAGTTTTTTTTTCTCTTTATTTATTAAATAAACAATAACGAACCTTATTAGAAACAGTAAGAACAAAACAATAAGAAAACCACACAGGTTTTTGCCAATGTTATTTAATCACTAACGAGACAAAATACTTAAGGCAACTACACATTCACACACCATCCTTTTACAAGAATATCATCTGTTAACATCTCTGTATTGGTTTAAGAAACATAAAATGTAGCTGTGGATTTTTGTTGAAATAAATAAATAAATAAATATCTATGTATCACTGCACAAACTTCATTGCACCATCTCGGACAAATGCAACATTTTATTCATCATTTACACCTGTTATGTTTGGAAAATGCAGTCGAGCAATAAATAAATTCTTAATCATTATCTTCTTCAGATGTCTCAGATTCGAAAATATAAGTTATCTTCTTAATTTCTACTCGATTTCCATGTATGTACATTGTACAACACCCTTTCTGTTTCATTTTAGGAATTGCTTTTTGAAGTGAAACTTCCTTAGAGTCGAAGTTGGCGAAAGATTGAGATAGAATATATTACACCATATTTTATATTCTCGGTGAAAAAAATCTCTCGTAGGCTACTTTTCAGAAGTAAAAAATTTCGGTTAAAAATTTATTTATTTATACAAAAAAAAAATCATCACATTATCACATCAGCTTATCGCAGTCTACTGCTGGACATAGGCCTCCACAAGTTCGCGTCAAAAATCTCGTGAACTCATTAATTTCACCCATAGTCACCACGCTGGGCAGGCGACGGGTTGGTGACCGCCGGGCTGGCTTTGTCACACTGAAGACGCGCCCCTCTTCAGCCTGTGTATTTCAAAGCCAACAGTTGGATGGTCATCCCGCCATCAGTCGGTTTTTTAAGTTCCAAGGTGGTATTGGAACTGGATAATTCCTTAGCAGCCTTTTACGACACCCACTAGAAGAGGGGGTGACTATATTCTTACTGCCGTAACTACACAGCGTGAATTGGACACACTATATATACCTATAGTTATGTATGTTTACGGTACGCTAGTTAGAATTTAAGCTATCTACATGATCACGCTCCAAATAAATAAATAAAATACACCAAGATGTTATTTGTAGTTTCGCTGTTATTGAAAATGATCATCTTATCTCGTAGGATCATCTCGTACTCCTTTTGTTTGTAACTTACTTGGATATCTTAATATTTTATTATTATTACACCAACAAAAATTTATTACCTATTTGATATTTAATCTGTAAAAAAAAAACAAAACCGAAACCAAATTATGTTTAGATATACCGTTTCCCTGCCATTGAGCGTAAAAAGGATTTTAATAGCACAGGGGCAACCTGGGTTTGTTCTCACGTCAAACGTCGCTTCGTTGACATCCAAACATTTGTAATATTGGGTGTTATAATGGATCCTCTATCCGCTCCACGGGGGCACTTAAGAGATGCGAGGGTTGAATGCTATTTTGTTATACAATTGTGAGTGTAATTTAATTTATAGCTCTTAGATTACAAATACAAGCTTTATTGAAAAAAAAAAATTATACCTTGAAAATTTGTTAGTACCCTTTATTATTTACAAACCTATTTATAGTTTTTTTTTATACAACAAGGTCGCCAAACAAGCGTACGGGCCACATGATCGTATAAGCAGTAGCCGAACCTGCCCTCTGCCGACCCCAAGAGCTCTCATATTTATATAATTATATCTCATATGTACATATACATATATGTACACATATAGACATACTTACCTAACCAAAGATAGATAAAGAGCCCCTTGACCAATTTCAAGTCGAACTAACACACGATCGGTTGCGTATTTTTTTTTTTTTGTATTTCAATTTTTGCTAGCAAAATGCCCTGGTTTCAGACATCAAAGCAAGTAGTATTGATACTCGCATCAAGTGATTCTCTTTATTATAAACTTCTATGATATTGATTTAAATTATATTACGTTAACAATAATTGTAGTAGGTATGTATAGTTGTTGATAATTTTGTTATCGTTGTTCAATAATACACCATTACAATAAAATCAATAATCTTATAATGAATTGTTTTACTATTACAATGTTGTATTATTAAGAAAAAAAAACAAGGGCACAAAAATGACAAAAGGACTTGTAATATTGGCACAGCGGCTAGAAAACCGCAAAATGAGTCACTCAGAACTATGCTATTAATTCATTAGGTTACATACTTACTAATATGAAGAAAAGTAATTACTTACTTATTTCTTTTATCTCAGACATTAACAGTTACAATATGATACAATCTTAACGCTGAAGAATTTTCTGCTCTATAACCCGTGTAATCTTTTAGTTCAAACGGGGAAGAGCTAAGCGATCTTTTGCATTTTTACCGTGTTTCTGTGTTCACTTGAACGTACACCAATATTCTAAGATACTCTTAAGAAAATGTTCCAAATTATACTAATAAAAAAATTTCTTTTGCTTACAATGATAACGCTAGCTTCTACTTCGCAAGTGTTCGATGATGAATTTAATGTAAATGATATTTTAAGAACAGATTTAATGCCAACGTATTTCATAGTTGATGAAGAAAATAAAACCAACATGAGTAAATCTGTGATGAATAATAGAATGCTTACATCAAATGGTTCGATAGATGCAGCACTCTCTACGTTGGATTTTCACAGGTAAGTAAGTAGGTACCTATTGTGAGTTTTGTGATTGTAATTCTTGGTTTTCTTTTATTCGTGTTTTAATATTAATATTATTAGCTAAAGTAAAAATCATTTATATTTAACAGGAAAAACTTTA
Organism: Melitaea cinxia; assembly: GCF_905220565.1. Lineage (NCBI taxonomy): Eukaryota > Metazoa > Arthropoda > Insecta > Lepidoptera > Nymphalidae > Melitaea > Melitaea cinxia. The sequence goes on along the minus strand of NC_059400.1, from coordinate 10,961,240 downwards.
GATTGCAATTAAATAACTCGTAGACACTTTTTACGCTTCTTTCACTACTATTAATTGTTTTTTAAACAATTATAATATCGCTGTCCCCGGGCAATAAAGCGGTAATATCAAAAATCAAATTTTACAGGAGAAATAAAAGAAGCTAATTTGTTTATAGTGCAGTGTACAGTGATCCAAAACAGACGTTCAATATGTCAAATGAAAGTTATTTTTTTTACCAATTTAAGCTTTTAAAAATATTTTTTTAAAAACAAATCGTATATTTTTTTAATGAAATAATTAAAAAAAATGTATAATACAATTCATAGATGATACTATTTTAATTGCAAGATCATTAACAATTACTGTAAAGATGTTCACCGGTTTTTTGTGTTATTTTTCTTAAGAATAATGCAATAATACATAGCTTAGTCGTAAGAGAATTATCCATGCAATAAAACGGTTATTGTCATTTATTCTAACGAAATATTAATAAAAAAAACTGAAAAAAATAAGAGTGATAGATTGATACTCAGAGAAGCCAAAAATTAAATAACATTAAAAAGGGTGTAACCGGCGTATACCGCTTTATTGCCCGGGGCCAGCGATATTACTGCAGATTATAGATGTACTTAATTAGATTCAATTAATGATTAGATCAAGATTTATTTTTTTAGAACTTTAAGACATACCTACGATACTATAAAAACGTGTGTGCTTTAGACCAGACGACTGAAGTAAAACTTCTTTAGCTTCAATAGACTTGCACTTTTAACTGAGGTAGGGCACAGCAGGAATTTCCTGCTCAAAATATGGAGCAGCCCGACTGGGGTAGTACCTCGACCTTACAGAAGATCACAGCTAAATAATACTGTTTTCAAGCAGTATTGTGTTCCTGTTGGTGAGTAAGGTGACCAGAGCTCCTGGGGCGATTGGGGATTGGGTCGGCAACGCGCTTGCGATGCTTCTGGTGTTGCAAGCGTCTATAAGCTACGGTAATTGCTTACTATCAGGTGAGCCGTACGCTTGTTTGCCGACCTAGTGACATAAAAAAAAAACTGTGTCTTAGATATACGATACGATGTACGTACTCGTCACCCATTCACCAGCTTACTCCCCAAATCAAGCGTGCATAAAGAAGTTTTACTTTTAAATAATGCTTTATTTATTTATTAAATTTTCTGTGTGGTTACGGCAATGAAGAATATAGCCACCCCATCTTCCTGTGGGTGTCGTAAGAGGCGACTAAGGGATAACACAGTTCCGCTACCACATTGGAACTTAAAAAGCCGACCGATGGCGGGATAACCATCCAACTACTGGCAATGAAACAGACAGGCCGTAGACGGGCAGCAGCGTCTTCGGTGCGACAAAGCCAGCCCCGCGGTAACCAAGCCGGCTGCCCAGCGTGGTGACTATGGGTAACACACATAAGTTCACATCATTTTTAGCGTGAACTTGTGGAGGCCTATGACCAGCAGTGGAATGTGATAGGCTGAAATGATAATGATGATGATGACTTAAAAAAAACTATATCTAAGCAGTCTGGTCGCAAACAGTTTGGCACAACGGTCTAAACACTGGTTTCTGGTCAGCTGGCGGTTCCCGCACATGACAAACATTTATATCGGCCAAAGAGATGTTTGCCGTGGTCTGGGTGTTTGTGCAGTCCTTGTGGGTCTCCCCACCGTGCCTCGGAGAGCACGTTACGTCATCGGTCTCGGTTCCTATCATATACACTTGATAGTGATCGTCACTCATAGTAGGGAGTATTACCGCCAACCCGCTTTTGAGCAGCGTGGCGGATTAAACTCTGATCCTTCTCCTATACTGGGAAAGAGGCTTAAGCCCAGCAGTGGCGTATTACAGGCTGAAGCGAAATAGTCTGGAAGTAATTTTTATTATAAAACTAGATCGAGAAACAGCAGAAACAAGCGTGACGGTAAGCGATTACCAGCTATAGACGCCGTAGCTTATAGATGCCTGCAACACCAGAAGCATTGCAAGCGTATTAAAGCGTGGTCGACCCTACACCCAATCCCCCCCAGGTGCTGTGGTGACCTTCCTCACCTCAGAAATACAACAATGTTTGATAGCAGTGTTATTTAGCTGTAATCTTCTGTGAGGTCGAGGTACTTCCCCAGTCGGGCTGCTCCAGATTCGGAGCAGGATATTTCCTACCTCAGATAAATTGAAATTATGTGACTCATTTAAGTTATGTGGCCTTAAATTAGTAAATTATTATTTTTTATAGAAAAATGATGAACGAATACCAATGTCGAAACTACATCGCGGAGCAAATACTTGACGATATGGGTAAAAACGTATTGCAGAATCGCGTCGGAAGACCGTTCACAAATAATATTTTTAGTACAAATGTACTTACTCGACGTTCTCAAGATATAAGGAATAATTTTTTGTATGATGCGGGCTCATCGAATTATCACGAATGGTTGGCTAAGTATGTTTTTAAATTATTAGACTATCCTAAAGATATAAATAAATACCTATGATTAGAATTCTTTACAACTAACATAATACCCAAACCTAAAGAAAGACAAAATATCCTACACTATTCGGAAACGAAGAATTTTCTAAAATAAAAATAATAAATACTCTTTATTTGTACACCCTAAAGAAATATTACAGAATAATTGTGTTTGCAGGCAAACGAAGAAAAACCGACTTCAATTATATCGACAAGTAATACAACGTAGGTAGACGAAAAAATAGTCAAGTAAATACGCATTATCAAAGATTACTCCAAAAGTTGTAATCAGATCTCGATGAAATTTAAATGTAACCACATGATAAACATCGGCTTTCAATTAAATTAAAAATCATTAAAATCGGTACTCCCAGTAAAAAATTATGCGGACATTCGAGAGTTTCCCTCGATTTCTCTAGGATCCCATCATCAGATCCTGGTTTCCTTATCATGATACCAAACTAGGGATATCTCCTTTCCAACAAAAAAAGAATTATCAAAATCGGTTTATAAACGACGGAGTTATCCTCGAACATACATAAAGTAATTGTGTTTGCTCACAAACGAAAAAAAACCGACTTCAATTACATTACTATACAACGTAGATCGACGAAAAAATAGTCAAGTAACTACACGTTATCAAAGATTACTCAAAAAGTAGTTGTCAGATCTCGATAAAATTTATATGTGACCACATGATAAACATCAGCTTTTGATTAAATTAAAAATTATCAAAATCGGTACACCCATACAGTCGAATTGAGAACCTCCTCCTTTTTTGGAAGTTGGTTAAAAAAATATATATACATACGGTCGAATTGAGTAACCTCCTCCTATTTTTGAAGTCGGTTAAAAAATTGATTTTAAATAAATATAAATCATTTTAGTTATCTATTTATTTTTTAGTATTATTAGCAAAGAATTTATTCAAATAATTACTATGACTTCAAAAGAGGAGAAGGTAACTCCAACCGTATATGTATATATTATAATGTATGTTTAGGAATCACTTCGTCGCTTATGAACCGCTTTTGATAATTCCTTTTTTTTGGAAAGGAGATAACCCCAAGGGTGGTACCGTGATAAGGAAACCACAATCTGATTATGAAATCCCAGAGAAATCGAGAGGAACCCTCGAAAATCGTAGTGACGACTAGTTCGTTTGTTAATTTTTTCGTCAACTAACGTTGTTTTTTTCGTTTGTTAGCAAACACAATTATTCTTAAATTGTGTTCGTAAGATTAGATTAAGTTAGATTGTTAATATTTTTGTTACCAGAATTAACATTTAGGTTTTAAGCGGGTGGCCCAATTATTTTTCAATTATTTACCCCTAAGTAGGTACATCAAAAAATATTGTTGCTGAAAATGTTTATAATAGCTCAATCGTTCCTCTCACCGCGATCATACGACGTCGCGTGATTGAAAACAAACGTGTTAATTAATTTACTACTCATAGAACATTGACAAGAAATTCCGCGTAAAACTTCTTTAGGCATGCTTGACTTGGAGAGTAATCTTGTGAATGCGTGACGAGAGCGTTACAAAAAGTGTGATCGGGTGAAGCGAACAGAAGTTGAGAGGGAAATATAAGTTAGTGAAGATAGAAAGAGAGGTAGTTGCGTTTCGTATATTACTGTAGGAGCGAAAGAAGTTTTACTTCAGTCGTGTGGTTTAAAGTACACTCGTTTTTTTCAGGGTGATGGCACTTAATGACGTCTATCGACATCACAATGTGTCTGTAACTCCTTATTTGAACAATACCTACCAAAGCGACACTTCTCATCGTTCGCTACCTCGGCAAGGCTATGACGTTGTTGAGGCTACTGACCCCTCTCTGGGAGACACAGAGGAGTTTACGTACGACGTTTCCAAGCACAGTATGGGCCTTGTTCAGTATAAAACCGTTATCATATTTAATTTACGTCAATTGTGTTCTAATAATTAAAACTTAAAAACAGCTTTCAAACTACACCTGGAAACTGATTTTTTCTTTTTTTGTTACTTGGAGGTTTTACGGTTTTATGAGAAAAGACAAGCAGACGAAAAGAAATACCAAGGGAAAGAAATAATATTTATACAAATACAAATATACATCCCGAGTGAGAATCGAACTCGCAGTCGTCGGTGTGTGAGCGCCGACACGGTGCACGCACCACTACATCAGCGATGTCATACCTACTACAAATATATGCAACGAAGCTTAAATGTAATAGGCTGTAATAAGTAATTTATTAAACTGTCTCAAGACAGGTCGAAAGAATGTTTCAATGTTGAAAAATATTACTATACGGTAACAGAATATATACAGGTCACTGCTGGTTGAGGTATTTTTTTCTAACAAAAGGGCGTAGCCCGTAGTTGTTCATAAATTGGAGGATAAAGAATTGTTCAGAGCACAGGGGTTTCGTCACGATATTTGACAAAAAAAGCTCATTTCAATGGTTCCAACATACGTTGTAGGCGTAGGCGTTGAATACTCGTATCTAATCATTATTCCTTAGGTACTTATTCATTAATCAAAATGAAATCTTTACTAATAAATGGAGAGTCGTTTTTTTTTTTGTTTAGTTATACTGGGAAAACTACAGAACAAATCGGAATAATACTTATACCATTAGATGCAGCGTGTTTCAGACAAGGTTTTAGTATATGATATGCTAGTGATTACTTATCCTGTAAAAAATATGGACAGACAGAGATCGCTAGTATATTATAATTGGAGTCTACTTCTTACGAAACGACGTGACATGCGTGTTACGAAAAAAAAAATGGAGAATAACGTCGTGTGAAACAACGAAATAGCGGTGACGATGAGATGTCGTTCTACGTCACGTATCAGAGCTTTTTTGTACCATTGATAAGAAACATGTACGTATTTTAGGCGGTGGATATGAATACTCGATGCCACCTCCACCACCCTCATTGTACCATCACCCAACATCACACGTACACGAAATACATGAGGAATATGCGGTGGAGAAAGACGGCCACGGACTTGGTTTGACAGATCTCTTCGAAATATCCCTAACAGGGATAGCTTTCTTATCCTTTGGCGTGTTTGTATTGCAAGTCCTAACTTATATCACAATCGTAAGCTTTTTAATTAATATTTGATTTAACTTAAATTAACATATTATTCACGGTCACCAACCCGCCGGCCCAGCGTGGTGATTATGGGAAAAACACATGAAATCACGCCATTTTTGACGTGAACTCGTGGAGGCCTATGTCCAGCAGTTTATTGTATTAGGCTGAAGTGATGATGATGATGAACATATTATTCTCTTTTTACCTTTTAATTTCATTGAAACATTTTGCTGAATATAAATTGTTACAAAATACTTTTTTTATGGATAACATATACATATTTGAGTCGTTGTCAACCGCTGCTAATAAGAATCTTAGAAAAAACATATTCTATTTTCTGTAACATAAATTAACTTCAAAATTAAAATGCCATATAAAATGTCTTTTCTATTTTTACTCGAAGGATGGAGTATTCGAAAAATCTGTGCTTAACTTTTTAAACAGAAATTCTTATTTAAAGTTCTTTAAAAATTAAATAACTTGCATAGAAATAAAGCCCCTATTGAAACCCGTTAAATTTCCAAAAATTCTTCGTTTTATCCTTCTAATAACAATTATCATATTCCTAAACCCAACAGAATTATTGTGCACATGTGTACATCGATTGTAGAAATATCCTTATGACCAAAAATAGGATTAAATAATAATAAATATAATTTCAGAATCATCCGCAACCACAATTAATGCAAGTAGTCGACAACACAGATACAGTTAACGTGGATGACGTATTTCGCACAAAAAGAGAATCAGTTTCACCAAAGCCACAAGTGTCGGCCCTTAATGACTTAGCCAGACATGCTCTTATGGCCATCAAACCTCAAACTACTTTGTGCATGTATCGTACATTGTGCATGGGTAATAAACATGCAAGGAACATGCAAGGCTCCAAAAGATATTGGTTGCCGTTGTGGCAGTAAGTATTATAACTTGGATAAACTAAATTTTTATCTGGTATAGTACTAAACTTTAATAAAAAAAACCTGTAACATTTATTTAAAATAGCAATAGTGTATTAAACATTATACATATTTACAATTCACAACTTAAGAACTAAATATTTACAGATAGTTTTGATATAAATGATGTCCGCGTGGAATTGTGCCAAGAATGCTGGCAGCATTTCCCCGTTGAATCGCTATGCCGATTCTCTGGGCAAAAAATGCACCAACTTTAATTCGACTTTCTTCAAAGTTAACTTACTTGCTTTTAATTTTCATAGGCCTTTTTAAAAATCGGCTAAAGAAATGATTGCCAAGATTTTTCACTGCCAGAATTAACCAAAAACAAAACGAACAATCTTGTCTTCTTAATCTAAATCTTCAATAACATTGACCAGTAATACAACGTAGGTAGACGAAAAAATAGTTAATTAAATGCGCATTATCAGAGTTAACTCAGTGCTCATCAACTGTCCATCAAATTTCAATGGGACCATGTGACAAGCGCCAGCTTTTGATTAAAAAAATGAGTAATCGAAATCGCTGTACTCAGTATTAAATATGTGTATATTATATTAACATACATAAAAAATAAAGTCTATTGAAAAATACTTGTTTTTTGAAGTCATTTAATAAAATAATTTGTATTCATTTAGCATATATATTTATTTTCATTCAAAGTGCAGGCGTGGCTTGGATTCGCGGCGGCGCTCTTGGTGCCCTACGAGCCTCGATCCTCGGACTCGGTGGTGCAGACTGCGACGCCTTTTATCCTAAGGAAAACTGCAAAAAACTTTAAAAAGAGGCGTCTGTCAACTACGACAAGCAACTGGAGTTTACTACCGTGATAATTAAAAATTATAACGTTTCATTAAATGAACCAAATTATGTATTAATGACAATAATAAAACGTATCAATCAATAGTTGCGTTGGCTCACAAACACGATATAAATATATTTCGGTCAAATTTAAATGGGACCACATATCAAGTACCAGCTTTTGATCAAAAAATTAATCATTCTAAATCGAGGTCGATTAGGATAGGACCCAGTAAAAAAGATACTTAGGTAACACACATAAATAATAGAGTCGAACCTCTTCCTTTTTTGAAGTCGCTTAAAAAATAAACTGACGCTTGTTCTTCGTATCGGTAGTAGGTATATTATTTATTATACCTTTGTGCATATTATCAGATATTTCTATTCGTATCCTGTTAATAAAAAAGGCGTACGTTGATGATAAGTTGAGGTGAAAATTACCCTAAAATGCTATAACGAGACCATTATCATATAGAGAGTCCCGTGTAAAAGATATATACAGAATTTAAAAGGGAATCAATAAAAATAGCTGTAATAATATGTACAGTTTATTATTATTATTTACATTGGCTTTTACACGTACAATTATGACAAAATTGTTTCTAGTAATAATTTTAAACACTGCACAGTTTTTTTTTTTTTCTAAAAAATTGCTAATTTACTTAAGTTAATGTATCCTACATTGTTATTATAGAAGTACATAATTAATTAAAACTTTTTGTAAGTGTTATATATATGTATGTGTATGTTTCTATTGTAAGACCTTAAAAACGATGTCGCATATACATATGTATTTACATGTTATCACTTAATTTTTTTACACCAATATTGGGTGTACAAATTTTTGTCTTCATCTGAAGCTTAATAATCTTTTTCAATTTTTTTAAAGAAGTGAGTTTTGTTTGCCAAATTATGTTGTACCTATGTGAACCACTAATCCGATATAGCCATGAGCGGAAAATACAGCGAGAGTAGTAAAATCTCCTACATAACCGTTTCTTAAAAAAAAAATTCACTAATTGCCCAACATGAGTTCGAACGCTATCATGAAAGAAAATAACTTTGTTTTGTTTTTACTCGTATACTGGTCACGTTTCTTGTTATGCCTGGTTAAAACGCATCAATTGCGATCTGTAATGAATGCCCGTAGTGAAATCACTAGATTTTAGCAGATCATATTATACAATACCCATTTGGTTCCACCCACATACACAACATTACCTTCAAAACTTTGGGTTTGGTTTGAAATTGACGGGCTTGACGTTCTATTTTTTCTTCGTCAAGTTACCATAGTGTTTTCTTTTTTTATTCCACATCACAATGAGATCAAAAAAACCTTTCTTTTTTTACTTTTCAGCAGTTATTGACAAGTAAGGTTCTACAAGCATTATTTGCGATTTAGCTGGAATTTTCTTCAAATAAAAGTAATATAAAAAACAAACGCAAACGTTACAAATTACCACAGATTTTGTACAGTTTCAAGCTAATAAAAATCCAGTATTTTAAAATCTACTTAAAGCAATATGTGACGTATATTATTCATAGATGTGTAAGTAAGCTCTCAGAAACTACCGCAGTCTACTATTTCTAAACAATATACATTACAGTCAAAACAATCTTTTTAAAATGGACCGAATTAATTTGTACACCCCATACATAATAATTAGATAAGATTGAGCAATTTTACAATTACATATTTGATAATAATTAATTCGATTAAACAAGGTTTCTAATATTTCGTCTTAATGAGACTATTATTTAGCCTGAATCATCATTACAGCCTATACAGTCCATTGCTGGACATAGGCCTCCACAAGTTTACGCCAATAATAACGTGAACTCATGTGTTTTGCCCATAGTCACCACGCTGGGCAGGCGGGTTGGTGACCGCAGTACTGGCTTTGTCGCACCGAAGACGCTGCTGCCCGTCTTCGGCCTGTGTATTTCAAAGCCAGTAGTTGGCTGGTTATCCCGCCACCGGTCGGCTTTTTAACTTCCAAGATGGTAGCGGAACTGTGTTATCCCTTAGTCGCCTCTTACGACACCCACGGGAAGAGAGGGGGTGGCTAAATTCTTTAGTGCCGTAGCCACACAGCCTTAGCCTGAATATAGGTTAGTTACTTTTGGTTTGAACATTATTTTTGTTTCTATAAAATTGGTGTTATTTGATTTTATTAATTACATTTATATAGTAAATTATACACATGTACCTTAAGACTAAATATTAAAAAGAATATAAATAATTTCGACATTTGCTATGATATGCTTAAAAAACTGCAGAATAGATACTACATTTTACAATTTTAATTTAAATATAAATAATTGTGACTTAATTTATTGCATACACTATATCTTTGACATCGCAATAGTAACTCTAACTTAAGAAAAGTGATAAAAGTAGCGTGTCACAACATACTTATATAATATTACTGTAATGAAATTTATAAATAACACACAAAACATTACAAATCAAATAAGCACGACGTAGAATTCGATCTACAGGTACAGAAATGCATAAATAAAAATACATATTTACCGTATCAATTAGAACATACCGCTACTCGTGTGCAACTAAAGTTTCTAATTTTAAACATAAACCTAGGCATTATTACGTATCATAAATAATTTTTACAATATGACAATTAACTTAATTGACGTGAAATATATGAGTAATTTCGATAATTTTGTTTTTGTTAGTTGTTTGTAGTGGCAAAGATACTGTAAAACAGCTAGTGACTATGACTAGCTGACACATGCTGCAGGGCTAGAACTAAAAGTAGTAAGTAGCTTGAAAGAAAACACTTTTTAATGATATTTAATGATATTTGGTAAATCATTGTAACTAAACTACTAAGGAAAACTACTCTCTAGAATCGCAATGTTCATACGAGGTTGACGAACGACTACACGGCATCCACTTCCAAAATACATGTACATTCGTTTTTACTCTTAAGAATATCTAAAATTGCATGAAGATCGTTGGTTATTAGGGCTGCGTTGTAGGAATAGTAACGGGAGTAAAAACACAGCTCAGCGGTGCATACGCGTACGGGTTCAAAAGAGAATAATTTTGGGGAGCATGTCCGAAAATATTATGTCCAGAAAACAATCCTTGGCGTTGTGCGATTTTTAAACGAGATGTTAGTTGTTTCTTCCACTTCGTCCTTCGGTTCTGAAACCATGTTTTAATTTGTACTTCAGTGAGGCCTAGAGCCTTTGAGAGTTCCATTCTTTTGGAAACGCTTAGATATTTATCTAGTTTAAATTCAGCTTCTAATCTTTCTAGTTGTTTCGCGCTGTACGCCTGACGTGGCTTTCTTTCGGGACCTGCTCGACGTGGTCTTCTATTATTCTTATCATCTGGTAAAAGTAGATATTAATGAATTATAAAATAATGAAAGAACTATTCATTAGACGCAAGACTTGTATCCTATATATAACATATATAATAATTAAAGTATACAATCAATTCAACCACTCCGATGTAGTGGTGCGTACGCCATGTACGCGCCTAAACACCGACAGTTTGCGGGTTCGATTCCTTGGGATGGATGGCTCGGGATATTTGTATTTCCACAAATATTTCATTCCGGATTGCATGTCTGTCCTTGTGGGTCGTATGAGAGCACGTTAAGCTGACAGTCCCGGTTATTATCATATACACCAGATCAGCAATCGTTACTTATAGTAGAGATTAGGCATACATATCTATTAATCCGCAGTAGAGCACCGTGGTGTATTAAGCTCCGATCCTTCTCCTACAGAGAGAAAGAGGCCTAAGCCCAGCAGTGAGATGCTACAGGCTGAATCTTTAGCGTTTATTTATTTATTTATTTATTAATACTTTATTTCACAATACATTAAAGAATTGTACAAAAGGCGGGCTTAATGCTAAAAGCATTCTCTAGCAGCCAACCTTAGGACGTACAAGAGCAGACGTTTGTAGGTGTGCAAAATCGATTATTAGTAAAATTCAGATAGCGTTCATTACAATTAATTTACAAAACATAAAGTATGGAATTATGTCAATGCAATTCATTTAAATTAATATAACAAAAAGCGTATAAATCATTATATTATCATAAAACTTTATGCAACGAAAATTATATATTATATAATTATATTTGTATAATTATAGTTGTTTGTCATCCAAAAAACCGAAAATTGCTTAAGTAGATATTAGCACAGCAAGTAACCCTCATCTTAAGAACATACAATTAGTATAACTAGGTCCTTTACTGTTTTGTCTTTATGTCTATTTTGACAAGTTGTATTTCATTAGGAAATCAATAAATGTGTGGCTGCATATAGCAACTATTTAAAATGTTAATAGCGAGATATTATAATAAATTAAATAAAACACGCCTAAATTTACAAAGTAGCTGCTCTCACTTAAAACAAATACACGGTAATTTTTTTTCTCAAGTACTAATCGGAATTGTCACAGGCTCTTGTTAAGTGGCTATAAACACAATCAGGGTATTTGTGTTGCGCCTGCGCAGTTTGAAATTTCATATGTCAATAACGCATTGTGGCGGGTGTATGATGTGTGATGGCCTCGCTAACAGACTGCTAACAATTTACGTAAGCGAGCTAAGAACAGTTTTACTGAATTGAATTACTTTTATTACATCTAATTAAAATAAAGTGGCTGTAATAATAAAGTTGTAGAAAAATTAAAAAAAAAGAGTAGAAAAAGTAGGTATATATATTACTATCCATACGAACGAGAGATGAACGAGAGATAGAATTAATTAGATTACGATGGTTGGCATTTTGTGACATGAACTCAATATTTTAGATTTTCTTTGATTCTAAGTTTCGGGCTTTGATTATTATGTTGAATTTACAATCTCTTTTCTTCTTTTTTTATTATTTTCGTAAAAATATTCCGTATTAATGTAAAATATATATCATTTTACATAAATAGAACGTATAAATAAAAAAAATGCGTGCGTACAAAGTACACATGTCAGAAGTGAAATTTCTTTGGCAAACTAATTTTTAGGTCTCGTTTATATTATATAAAGCTTAATTTCCGTTCCAGCGCCATCAACAAGAACGTTGCCGTTTCATCAAAACGTTGCCGTCTCATCCGTAAAAAATTTACCCTCATGCTTGCCACGCATGCTGCATGCATGCAACTTCTTAAGACAAGTTTCACTTCCAAAATATTTACTTTGAAACAGTTATCAGGTTCATTAGTCTTTAGTGTAAGTTGTTACGAAGCGTATACTTAAAGTATAATATATTATTGTAATAACACACGCTAAATAGTCGTATTTTCCTTCACATCGTTTCAAATATTAAAATTTAATAAGAGCACAACAATAATTTGAGCGTGGCATTAGCACAATTTATAAAAATTCGTGTATCATCTTTTCTCGATATAGTTCCAACGGCTGAGAGTGTTAAGGCGGGGTGTAAATAAGCGAGCTTTGTCAGTAATTATCGACGCGGCAGCTGTTTACCGACACATCGGTGCGAAGTCGCGACCACCGTCCGACGGCTGGCGACAATTCGTCGAATGTGTCTGCAGACTTATCACACACGGAACGCTATGTATGCTCTATTAGCTTTACTCGTTAGAAGAGTAGATAAATATTTTAGCGTGATTTTTACAGCTGAAAATATTTATTGCTTATTATGAAGCAATCATGTTCTGTAAATCGTGACGCATGTGTACATAGTTCAGGACGATTTATTTACATACTTAAGTAAAATGTGTTTTGCTGAAATTATTAGCGTTCGCTGTTCAATAGATTTTGTTTTTCAATGAAATGTAAGTACTTTTTGACGTGTTTACCACATAGTAAGTAAACTAGAAATGAAATTGAAACTTAAGTTTAATCTTAGTTTTATGTCTAAACCATACATAACATACATATAATCACGCCTCTTTCCCGTAGGGGTAAGCAGAGACCACTTCTTTCCACTTGCTACGATCCTTACATACTTCTTATGCTTCGTCCACTTTCATTATTCCCTTCATACATGCTCTTCGGTTTAGGGTACTCTTAACAGGTTAATACATAGGCCTTTTTTCAAGACGTCCTTTATAAGCCTTTTCTAAATCCACGAACGCGCAATAGACTTTTTTGATTTTGGCCAATAACTTTTCGGCTATGCGCCGCAAAGAATAGACCTGATCCGTACATCCCATTCCCTTTCTGAATCCCGCTTGTACATCCCATACTTTATCGTCTGTTTCATTCACAACCCTCTCAATCAATACTTGCATACAATTTACCGACGACGCTGAGGAGGCTTATACCGCGGTTATTCCTGTAGTCCTGCCGTGACCCTTTTACCTTGTACAATAGGACGATTACGGCTTTGCACCAGTCTCCCGGTACTTGCCCATTTCGCCAGCACAAATTGAAAAGGCGGTACAGCTGGCTAGCCACTATGCCATGTCCAGCCTTCATCCATTTCAGCATTTCGGCGGTAATCCTGTCATACTCTGCAGCCTTACTTAATCTCATACTTTTCAACGCTTTCACTATTTCATCCATGCTTATCTCACTTTCATTACCACTTATACTCTCTTCCATGGAAGGTGTCGTATGTTGTACCTGCACTTCCTCTCTTTCGAACAAACTTTCAAAATACTCTTTCCATCTCTTTAACACAAATTCTTCTCCTTTTATAATGCTCCCATCTTGACTCCTGATTGTACTCAGTTCCAAGGTAGAGGTTTTTCCTCTAGCAGTTATGTTGGATTTCCAGAAAAACTTGATGGTTGACTGGAAATCTTCAGTGAGCTTTCTATCAAAATCATCCTTTCGTCCTTCTTTCTTTCTAGACACAACTTCTTTCACCGCTAATTTCAATCTTTTATACTTCGTTCTTGCTTCATTTATCTCGTCATCCGTTGCCTTTTGAACTTTTTGGTTAGCTTTTGTCGCTAACCAATGCAACCACGCTTTCTTTTTTTCTTGCACAGCCTTTTGTACATCTTTATCCATCCACACATTATAGTTCTTTCTTCCTTTCCTTCTTTTAGCTACCCCGCATACCTCAATAGCAACATTCACGACCCCTTTATTAAATTTATCCCACAAATCTTCAATCACACCTATCTCTTCTATGCCTTTAAAACTTTCTTTCAGTTTTTCTACATACTCGTCTTTCTTTTCCTTTTGTAGGTTTTCCACTTTCACTCTGTCCAAAACACTCGAGGATTATTATGTCTAAAAATTCTGTATATTATGTCTAAAAACTAGTATTAATTTAAAAAAACTGTAACTGTTTTAATCTGTATAAAACAGCGTTTTATACAGATTTAAAATATACTATGATTATACCACAACAAAATGGATAATTTATAGGATAGTATATTAACTATTAAGCTACTAATCACTCAATCACCCTTTATCACAGTTTTGGAACGCAAGAGTATTCAAAAATGTTTAATCACGACAAGACCTCCCGCCTTTTCTAGGATGTTACACATGACACACTAATTTTATAGCCACCGAAATTCCGAATGCTCATCGCGACGAATGTGACAAAATATTTGACAAACTAACGACTCTTAAGGCACGTTCGGTCGACAAATTTTATGAGTTCTTAAGACATGTGACTTTCGTTATTTTTATTATAAATGTTATTTAAAATTTTGTATACATCAAAAGTATTTTTAAAATAATAATTTCATGTATGAGAAAACTTAAAATAAAATTAAAACAAAAATAAAATTTGATATAGTACCTACTCGTACGACGTTTATATAAATCTAGCAATAGTTTTGTAAGTTTCTATACTACTAGTGGTTGTATGTATATCTGCTGACATTACAATAATTTATTTCAAGAAGGAAAATGTTTCGTTTAGGTATTTTAAGTTTAGATCCAACGTTATTAAGGCCAGAGATTTTTCATAACATATAGTTTGAATAATTAAGTTCTTCCTCTTAACGATAAATAACAATTATTCACGACTGAGGGATGATTGCGTGTGGTTAAAATATTAGTGTAAGTGCGTGTGAAGATTCGCACCCGACCGCCATCACGCGATGCGGCGCATGCTACATTGCGTTTTGGGTAGCACTCGGGTGTTATAATACTGTTATAAACAATTCGTATTGCTGCAATATAACAGTCTCACTAATCCCCCACCCACCCAGAAAGACTAAATGAAGATCCAACCACTCAGAGAGAATGTCAAACTTTTTTCCTAGGCTCAGAATTTATCAGCTAATGTAGTTTCCGACCAGCGGTGACGTAAACCACGTTAATGTACATCTTCTCCTATCTCTAATATTTAATATCTCTTTTATTTAATTAAACTACGTGTCCAATAATATACCTACTATTTTAGCAAAGATTTTTTGTTTCGCGTTTGGTTATAAAGTTACTTTTACTTATAAGGATTTGTATGCTAAGCTTCTTAGTAATACGCATACTTTTGGAATGGAAAAAAAAATCTTAAAAATCGTTGTTTAACATATATGGATATAATTGTATCGCAAACTTTTTTACATTTATCAAAGAGTAATATTTTTGTAGCATTCTGTATTAACGTATGCTTAACTATTTTCAACGTATGCGTCACTTATTGCGGTAGGACACAGCAGGAAATATTCTGCTCAAAATCTGGAGCAGCCCATCTGGTCAACCTTACAGAAGATCACGCCTAATAATATTACTGCTTTCATGTTGTGTTGTGTTCCTGTAGTGAGTAAGGTGGCCAGAGCTACTGGGGAGTGTCAGTAAACGCGCTTGCGATGCTTCTGGTGTTGCAGGCGGTTATAGGCTACGGTAACTGCTTACTATCATGTAGGCCGTACGCTTATTTGACGACTTAGTCACATAAAGAAAGCAAATAAAGTTAAGCAGTAGTACGTTTACGCGGTATTAAGAAAAACTTAATTCTTCTTCAATATTTCTAATTAAAAATTTATTACTATGGAAATAAGATATCGTCTATAATTTTCAAGAATAATGTTACTTCTACTTTTAAAGAAGTTTTCGCAACGTTTCAGTAGTTCCAGTATTTGGCACCTAAAACTCAACGAACCTGCTCACACACTTTACCTCTTTTTTATTATTGGTACATAGAAGTATAGGTATATCAAATCTACAACTGTTGTATTTATGATGTATTTATATAACTATTTATGATCTGGTGTATCTAAAACTTTCTGAAAATACGAGTACACCAATGATTATTTTAACTTATATTCAATACTAAATGTGCCCGCGATTTCGTCCGCGTGAAATTTAAATAAAATATTGTTCAGTTCGCAGTTACAAAATAAATAAATTTCTAAAATTAAAGTAGTCTAAGTTACTCATTATTACATTAGATATCTGCCAGTGAAAGTCCGGTCAAAATCGGTCCAGCCGTTTCAGAGATTAGCGGGAACAAACAGACAGACAGACAAAAATTGTAAAAAATGTTATTTTGGTATATGTACCGTGTATACATCCATATGCATTTAGTAAAAAGCGGTTATTTTAATATTACAAACTGACACTCCAATTTTATTAAATTATATAGATGTATAGATAACTTTCTAGCTATGGTGTTGTCAATATAACTATGTACGAGATGTCACAGTTTGTAATAACAACTGTATCCTATTATAGTGGAATGTTTTAATTGTTCGTTCGATCGTACAAACTTTGTTAGAGGTAAGTTATAAAATACTTAGTATAATTTTACAATATTAATAAATACTAACATACATAAGTATGTACATAACAGTAATAGAAACAATAATAAGTGCTCGTTGTTATTTTACTCTCCACACCACATCGTGATCACTGCTCTGCTTCTATGAATCCGTAATATTTATTATATTTAGCCTCTATACAACCTCAAGTCAAATTCAAATTAGAAAAATGTGTGTGTCAGCTCCGCCACGTGACTGAAGTTTGATTCTTATGAACAAAGCTGGCTTTGCATATAAAGTAGTATTTTTAAATTAGACATGTTTATTGTGAGTTTTTGGAGGCCTTTTTATGATATATAATTCCGTAGTACATTTTTCTGATGTATCTCAAAAAGTTAAAAGTTTAGTCAGTGCTCGCGATGTTAGTGCTCGAAGACTCGGTTTTTGATGACTTGATTACAAAACATGGAATTTTATCTATAATTCAAATGCATAATTAGAATGTTTTGTATATATATAAACCTTCGAGGATAAATTTCCTGAATAACAGTGAAAACTGCATCAAAATCCGTTGTGTGGTTTAAAAGAAGAAAGATCAGAAACAATAAGACAGAGGTAGAGAGCGACTTTGTTTTATACTATGTTTTGTTAATGTTTAACCTTATGATATAAGACCATGCAGTGAAATTACACCGACTGAACTTCCCTTTCGTATAAAAACTTATTTTTATGAAGTTAAAAATTTACAAAATAAAATATTTTTTAATCGTATTACGTTTTTTTTTTTTTGTATTGTGTCGCAATCACTAATTTTGTAATCATTGCCGATTGTAAAAATTTTTAAACCATGTTTTAGAATTATAATGGGAATAAAAACAAAATACATACCTATTGGATTTTTGTTAAGAGTAACTTTTTTTTTATGTCACTAGGTCGGCAAACAAGCGTACGGTTCACCTGATGGTAAGCGATTACCTTAGTTTATAGACCTGCAACCCAATCCCCAATCCCCCCAGGAGCTCAGGTCACCTTACTCACCAACAGGAATACAATACTGCTTGAAAACAGTATTATTTTGCTGTGATCTTCTGTAAGGTCGAGGTACTACCCCAGTCGGGCTGCTCCATATTTTGAGCAGGAAATTCCTGCTGTGCTCTACCTCAGTTAAAGATACAACTACTTGATATTGAGTTAACTACTTGACAGATAATGGTTAATAGTGTGTAACCTCCTATGCGGGAATTTTCTTGCGCAAATATTTTAGATTTAGCTTATAAATAAAGGTTAAAATGTTTTTATATTACATAGTTTATAATTATTCATCATCATCATTACTTCAGCCTAATATAGTCCACTGCTGGACATAGGCCTCCACAAGTTGGCACCAAATATGGAGTGAACTCATGTGTTTTGCCCATAGTCACCACGTTGGGCAGGCGGGTTGGTGACCGCAGGGCTGGTTTATCGTACCGAAGAAACTGCTGCCCGTCTTCGGTCTGTGTCTTTCAAAGCCAGCAGTTAGATGGTTATTCCGCCATTGGTCGGCTTTTTAAGTTCCAAGGCGGTAGTGGAACTGTGTTATCCCTTAGTCCTTGGCTATATTGTTAATGCCGTAACCACACAGCATATTTATAATTATAATTATTATTGTTTTAAAATAAATAATTTAGAGATTTATACATGAAACGAAACCTTAGGTTAAATGACGTGTTGACATAGTGGCCATTGGCTTGATGTGCTAATAATTGTAGGTTCGATGCCCGCATACGTTAAATATTTGAGTGTAGGTATTATACAGGCGTTTTATCGCGATTTGGGTGTTTGTACTTATAGTTGTGTATTTGCGGATCTTTTACACTGTAGTCGCGTCTGTAGTGTAAAATGAAACGTTTGTTTATTTAAATATTGAAATTATATTACAAAAACTAATAATGTAACCCTAATATAATATATTTTAAAGTCAATTATCATAAATTATTACCATAAAATGTAGATGTCGGTTGTTGAGTAGCAAGCCAATGAACATACGCATGTCCCGCCAATATTTCAGCGCCGTTCAGTGGATTTAGTTCCGGACATGTTGAGGTTGATGAAACTGAAAAGAAAATAGTCGAATTTGTGTGGAACGTATGTTGATATAATAAAGTTTACTAATAACTAGTCTGCCCAGGTAAGGTAGGGCAAGAAAAGGTTTTTTAACATCGACCGGCGAGGACTTGAATCTCTTATGGAATAACTTATATGTGTACGATACTTGCTACGAGTACTGGTTGTTTTTCTTCTAGTGGGTCCATCCATCATAAATAGAGTGCCCGAATATCTTTTGATCGCAGTTGTTGCATAAATAGATCCGTTATCGAAATTATTCCCTTCAGTTTGTAATATCCCACTACTGGGCATAGGTCTCTTTCCCCATGTTGGAGAAGGATCAGAGCTTAATCCACCACGCTGCTCCAATGCGGGTTATAGGCTTGTAAAGGACTTAAAAAAAGGAAGAGACTCTTAAATGTTCGTATTTTTTTGTGTGTTACCTCGTAAATTTTAATAACTCTTTTTTAATCTAAAGCAGGCTGTCTTGTTTAATTTAATCTAACGAGTACTTTTAGAGTTATACATAATAGTGCGTATTTAATTGACCATTTTTACGTCTAGCTACGTTGTATTACTTGTCATGTATATTGAAGTAGATTTTTTTTATTTGCGAGCAAACACGCCGCGTTGGTGCAACGGTCACAGCCATGGATTGTACCTGTTGCGCTGGCGGTTGCGGGTTCGATCCCCACACATGACAAACATTTGTATTGGCCATATAGGTGTTTGCTGTGGTCTGGGCGTTTGTGCAGTCCTTGTGGGTATCCCTACCGTGCCTCGGAGAGCACGTTAAGTCGTCGGTCCCGGTTGTTATCATATACACCTGATAGCGATCGTTACTCATAGTAGGGAATATATCCGCCAACCCGCATTGGAGCAGCGTGGTGGATTAAGCTCTGATCCTTCTCCTACATGGGGAAAGAGGCCTATGCCCAGTAGTGGGATATTACAGGCTGAAGCGAGCAAACACAATTATTTTAGTTCAGTAGGAAGGAATACACTAGTTTCAGGATTGGCTCATAATAATAATAAATACAAACTTTTTAGACTACGAAACATCATGTTAAAATTTTCAGAAACAATAGAAACAAATGTCAATCATTTTTAGTTTAAGACTATTTCCATTATAAAAGCGATTATACGTGTCAAATACTAATTCTCTATGTAGATATTGTCACCTATGTATGTCATGTTTATGTTAAGTCGTTATATTTGTAATGAAAAATATAAGGTTTCTGAATTATCACCGATGAAGACCTAGACGAAGGTTTTAATTTGAGGTAACGTTCAGAAGCAAAAACATATTCTTAAAGGCACGAACAAAATTTAAAAGTGTGCCTGTCCATTGTTACATAATTCTTCTCTGAGATTCTTCTGTTAACATTAGTACACGCTGTAGCTAGCCTGGTTTAAAAACTCAATGTAATATTATGTTAGTTAAGTTATAACTTAATAGTGCATTTTAATAAAATATATTTTATTTGAATATAACATCAAATGCAATAAATTTAAAATAATACCATTATGCTCATCTTCGGTCTCTTCTAAATCTTCGCTTTCTACATTTACAGATTTGGTTTGAGAGCTATTATGACGTGTACCAAGAATGTTATCGATTAGAAAATTATTGCCTCTACCATTAACAACACTATTTTTTGGACAGTTTCTCGCGTCGGTTTCGAAACATTTTTTTGAATTTATTGTCATTTTGTTTGAAAATAAACTTTTACTTAACGTATAAATGGCGTCTTCCTTACTGTGAGTGTTCGCGGTTAATATTTGTACACTATGTTCTTTATGATCACTGTTTTCACAAATCACGTCAATTGTTTCATTCTCACTGTCAAAGTCGGACTCCGATTCTGAATTATAAATTAATTTTTCTTTGGGTTTAGCACTGTTAGGGAATTTATTTTGAAATGATAATCCACATCCGTTTCCGCACGTGCTTGATATATCGTCAATCGAATTCATTATTTGTTTAACACGTTATCATACTTATTAAGTGATTTTTGTTAATTTTATTTTTTAATCAACTACATGTCAAAAACTACGATCTCGCAGAAGCTAAATTTTATCGCAGACTATTAAGTCCGTCTGACTGGGTTGTGGAGTGATAATTGCTTCCGAAAATAGGTGGTGCCGTTACAATTGATGCGGAAGCTGTAGGTATCACCGCGTAGTGATGCTCTTATGCTACTGGCTGATTATCTGATGGAGGGGATAACGCCATCTTAAGAGGTGGGGCCTGGGGAACCGCCTGTGAAAATTCACACCTTTCTTTTATTTGATAACAAGTTATATGAGCTTTTTACCACACAAAAGATTCCTAAAAGCTTATGATGAGATCTACTTTGGCTATATTTCACCGCTATTATTCGCGTTTAATAAAATATGATGACGGATATTACAGAAATAAGAAGAGTGACTAATATGGTTTCAGATCAGCACCTAAAAATTTAATAAGTACTTCTTAATTTTGTGTTATTTGCTTCGATATTAAGAATCACTATCGTAAACTTGCATCACTTGTCTACTTAATTTTCTATAAAATGATGAATCGTAATGATATTTGTCTTATTTAAGTTTGGTGTCCGTTCTCATGAGGTCACTGCGATTATCTCACAACACAACATACCCAGCAAGTAACTTCTTCGAAACGATTAAAACGATTAAAATAAAAGATACTGTCTAAAATACCAAATGTAGCACTGATACAGTACCTACCGGCTACCCATATGTATGACGTCGGTATAAATACCAAATAAAGTAAATGACGAAAACTCGAAATACATAAAAATGAGTAAGAGTACATATTATTAAACAAAATAATTATATTAAAGAAAATGTTTTACATCTAAAAACATTTGACTTCTATTTTTTTATTTTATTAGCTGCTCGGACAGACTTCGTTCTGTCTATAGTTAATCACTACATAGTATAAAACAAAGTAGCTTCGTGCTGTCTGTATGCTTAGATCTTTAAAATTACGCCACAGATTTTGATGTGGTTTTCTTAAGTAAATAGAGTGATTATAGAGGAAGGTTTATATGTATAATACATACACTGGTAGTTTTAGAGGTTTCTAATGTGATGTCGTAAATAAACACATTTTTTTGCACGTAAATTGAAAAAAATTTAGCCACGTCCTCTTTTCCCGTAGGTGTCGTAAGAGGGATAACACAGTTCCACTACAATCTTGGGACTTAAAAAGCCGACCGATAGCGGGCTAACCATCAAAATGCTGGCTTTGAAATACACAGGCCGAAGACGGGCAGCAGCGTCTTCGGTGCAATAAAGTCAGCCCTGCGGTCACCAACCCGCTTGCCCAGTATCCCGACTAGGAAAATGTCAGGCTCAACCAGATCATGTATCTGGATCGGATCACGATAGAATGAGGCATGCCACATCCGGCAAGCTCTATCAGGACCAGGTCTGGCCCAGACAAGGATAGCCTGATGTAAAATATAATCAGGACCCGGTCCAGTCCAGATCAGGATAGCCTGATGTAAAATATAATCAAGTAAGGTAAGGCATACTGGATCAGTACCCGGTCCGGTCCAGATCAGAATAGCCTGAAAGAAATTACGCGAACTGAGCCTGAATCGCGCTATTAATTTTTTTAAGCGCACTTAGTATATATACAGTTATCAGGACAGTCTAGCAGGGAGTCCATTTCTACACAGTGGAACAGTCGTAAGTAATAGGAAATAGTTAATTAGTAGTTAATTATTAGAAGTTAATATATAAAATTTAATGAATAATAATAATTAATTAATAATATAAAAATACATAAAAATAATTAATATTTAAAGTAAAAACATAAATAAATAATACATTGGAAAAAATAAA
This sequence comes from Melitaea cinxia, assembly GCF_905220565.1. Lineage (NCBI taxonomy): Eukaryota > Metazoa > Arthropoda > Insecta > Lepidoptera > Nymphalidae > Melitaea > Melitaea cinxia. The sequence goes on along the minus strand of NC_059400.1, from coordinate 10,938,365 downwards.
CGGAAATAAATATCACAATAATTATGTTAAGTAACATATTTATAATAACAATTCGATTTTTTTTGTTAAACAATTTTTTCAAGAATATACTTTCGGGTTTTTTAAAAGGACCGGACCGAACCGGCTGATCAGGATGAGATGAGATTTCCTGATCTGGACCCGATCAGGAAATCTCATCTCATCCTGATCAGGTCCAGACCAATCATCTGCGTTACATGCCTTATCTAGTCCTGATCAGGCATGCCTGGTCCGGTCCTTCTAAGGAAGACGAAAAAATTTCTACTCGTATGGTGACTATGGGCAACACACAATGAGTTCCTTCCATTTTTGGTGCGAACTTGTAGAGGCCTATATTCAGCAGTGAACTGCGACAGGCTGAAGTGATGATCAGCTTTGCACCCGTGCGAAGCCGGGGCGGGTCGCTAGTAGTAAAATAAATGTAACGTTTTTCGAGTGATGACTTTAATCCTTTTTTTTTTGTTTGTTATATAAGCTTTGCGTGGAACTTAAGGAACATATAAAAAAAAATAGCGGACATTCTCGAGTTATGCGCTTAGCAAGATTCATTTTTATTTATGTAGATATTTATATTCTATAATAAAATTTTATTTGAAAATTAATACGGAACGCAAAATGTTATTACATGTTTAGAAGAAGTTGTAAAAACGATATTACGCACTATTAGCGTTGCAAATCAAAATGCAGCATATAAAGCCATTATACAATAAAGTACAAATATAAATATTTCACAGTTCATAAGCCTCTATTGATCTTATATGATTTGTTTTATGTATTTAAATATGTTCTGATTATGAAAGATACAGATAATCATTGTTTGAATTATGTCAAATGGTAGTTACGAGTAAGGACGTAGATGATTAACCTTTTTTCGCTTCGAGCTTGACAGCTTGGTGATTTTTCATACAGGCCAGTCATAATTGTGTTTGCTCGCAAACGAAAAAAAGAACCGACTTCAATTACGTCGAACCAGTACAATGTATGTAGAAGAAAAATAGTCGGGTAAATAGGTAGGGGTAGCGTGGTACGCACTATTAGTGACCATTCAAAAATGCCCGTTAGATCTCAATCAAATTTAAATGGGACCATAGTGACAAGCACTAGTAGTTTTTATGAAAAAAACCATTGGAATCGATCTACCCAATAATACGTTATAAAGTATAATACAACGACGGTCGACGAAAAAATAGTCAAGCAAATACCTATTATTATTAGAGATGACTCAAAAAGAATGCATTAAAAATCGATCAAATTTAAATAACACCACATGACAAGTACCGCATTTCGATTAAAAAAAGAATCATTGAAATCTGTCTACCCAGTAAAAAGTTCTGAGGTAACATACATAAAAAATACAGTTGAATTGAGAACCTCCTCCTCCTGATTTGGAAGTCGGTTAAAATGAGACCAGACTCACAAACATTACTGAGACTACTACTATACACATTATTATTATCTATATATATATATATATATATATATATATATATATATATATATATATATATATATATATATAAAAGCGAAAGGTCACTCACTGATCACGAAATCTCCAAAACTATATCACCTACAAACTTGAAATTTGGCAGGTAGGCTCTTTATAAGATGTAAGCATCCGGTTGGAAGTTTGTATCAAAGTACTATGTTTTTGAAGTAAAAGACTTGAAATTTAAAATGTATGCTCTATAGATGGTGAAAAGGTGTCCAAATAATGTATCTTTAGAAATCAACTCCTTTTTGGGGTTGAAACGGGGGATCGTAGGTTGACTCACTGATCACGAAATCTCCGAAACTATAACACCTACAAACTTGAAATTTAGCAGGTAGGCTCCTTATAAGGCGTAAACTACCCCTAAGAATGGATTTTATGAAACTCGACCCCCTAAGGGGTTAAAACGTGGGTTGGAAGTTGGTATGAAAGTCCTATGTTTTTGAAGTAAGAGACTTGACATTTAAAATGTATGCTCTATAGATGGTGATAAGGTGTCCAAATAATGTATCTATAGAAATCAATTCCCTTTTGGGGTTAAAACGGGGGATGGTAGGTTGACTCACTCATCACGAAATCTCTGAAACTATAACAGCTTCAAAACTTAAAATTTGGCAAGTAGGTTCCATATAGTTTGACTAGCCCGTTGGCGCAGTTTGTAGTGACCCTGCTTTCTGCTCCGTGGGTTGTGGGTTCGATTCCCACCCCGAGTCTGGGTGTAATATAAATATTTATTTATATGTTTATATATGTATTATTTATAAGTATGTTTATCGAAAAAAAAAATATGTAGCTATATACCAGTCGGCTGTTACCTATAACACAAGCATTAAGTTGCTTACTTTAGGAACAGACGACCGTGTGTGTATTGTGTAAATATTTATTTATTTATTATTATTATTATTATTATATAGGGCGTGGACATCTACTAAGAACTGATTTTACAAAACTCGACCCTCAAAGGGGTTAAACGGGGGTTGGAAGTTTGTATGAAAGTCCTATGTTTTTGAATTAAGATACTTGAAATTTAAAATGTATGCTCTATAGATGGTGAGGAGGTGTCCAAATAATGTATCTTTAGAAATCAACTCCCTTTTGGGGTTAAAACGGGGGATGGTAGGTTGACTCATTCATTACGAAATCTCCGAAACTAGACCAGTTACAAATTCGAAATTTGTCAGGTAGGTTGCTTATATATGCTATAAGCACTGCTAAGAACGGATTTTACGAAACTCGATCCCTAAGGGGATAAAATGGGGGTTGGAAGTTTGTATGAAAGTCCTATATTTTTGAAGTGAGAGACTTAAAATTTAAAACGTATGCTCTATATATGGTGAGGAGGTGTCCAAATAATGTATCTTTAGAAATCAATTCCCTTTTGGGGTTAAAACGGGGGATGGTAGGTTGACTCACTCATCCCCAAATCTCCGAAACTATAACAGCTACAAACTTGAAATTTGGCAGGTAAATTCCTTATAGGGCGTAGACATCCGCTAAGAACAGATTTTACGAAACTTGACCCCTAAGGGGATAAAACGGGGGTTGGAAGTTTATATGTATATGTTTTTTAAGTAAGAGACTTGAAATTTAAAATGTATGCTCTATAGATGGTGAGGAGGTGTCCAAATAATGCATCGTAATCTATAATATATATTAAAGCGAAAGGTCACTGACTCACTCATCACGAGAACCCAAAAACTGCTGGAGGGTCCATCCATCCAGGATGGATAAAGATGAAATTTGGCAGAGAGGTAGATTATAGTTAGTATAGACGTCCGCTAAGAACGGATTTTGCGATATTCCACCGCTAAGGGGGTTTAATTGGGGTTGATAGTTTGTATGAAACATATACAGCAGCTTTAAGTTTGTCGATAGGTTATTTATACTGCAGCCTGAAAATAAAACTAAGAATGTGGTGTATAAAGAGATTTAATAAAAACAACTATTAAATTATACTAAATTGTGCCTTTTAAAAAGTTACTCAGTGTAATAAGCATTTCAAGTGACTGAAATAAAAAAAAAGTGCGTTAAACATCTTAATAGTAATGCATAATTATCTTCATAACCACGCGGGTTTAGTCGCGGGCAAAAGTTAGTGTATTATAAAACAATGCCCCCAAAAGTGTATGTGATCGATTTCGTCAAAATCTACCGAGCGGATTTTCATGCGGTTCAAGAGGAAGGTTTACGGAACGGCTAAGACGATTTTGATGAGAGTTTCACTGGAAGTTTGCCGGGAAAACTTTGTGACACACTGATTTCAACGCGGGCGAAGCCGCGGGCACAGCTAGTACATATATAAAAGCGAAAGGTCATTCATCACGAAATCTCCGAAACTATAACACCTACGAACTTGAAATTTCGCAGGTAGGCTCCTTATAGGATGTAGACATCCGCTAAGAACGGATTTTACGAAACTCAACCCCTAAGGGGGTAAAATGAGGGTTGGAAGTTTGTATGAGAGTCCCATGTTTTTGAAGTAAGAGACTTGAAATTTAAAATGTATGCTCTATAGATGGTAACAAGGTGTCCAAATAATGTATCTTTACAAATCAACTCCCTTTTGGGGTTAAAACGGGGGATGTTACGTTGACTCACTAATCACGAAATCTCCGAAACTATAAAACTTACAAACTTGAAATTTACCAGGTAGGCTCTTTATAGGGCGTGAACTAATGCTCAGAATGGATCTGACGAAACTCGACCCCTAAGGGGGTAAAACGGGGGTTGGAAGTTTGTATGAAAGTTCTATGTTTTTGAAGTAAGATTCTTGATATTTAAAATGTATGCTCTATAAATGATGAGAAGTTGTTCGAATAATGTATATTTAGAAATCAACTCCCTTTTTGGGTTAAAACGGGGGATGGTAGGTTGACTCACTCATCACGAAATCTCCGAAACTATAACACCTACAAACTTGGAATTTGGCAGGTAGGTTCCTTATAGAGCGTAGACATCTGCTAAGAACGGATTTTACGAAACTTGACCCTTAAGGGGATAAAACGGGGGTTGGAAGTTTATATGAAAGTCCTATGTTTTTGAGTAAGAGACTTGAAATTTAAAATGTACGCTCTATAGATGGTGAGGAGGTGTCCAAATAATATATCTTTAGAAATCAACTCCCTTTTCCGGTTAAAACAGGGGATCGTAGGTTGACTTACTCATTACTAAATCTCCGAACTATAACAGTTACAAACAAGACATTTGGCAAGTAGGTTCTTTATAGGGCGTAGACATCCACTTAGACGAATTTTACGAAGCTCGACCCCTAAGGGGATAAAACGGGGGTTGGAAGTTTGGTTTGGAAGAAAGGTCACTGACACACTCATCACGAGAACTCAAAAACCGCTGGGACCATCGAGTGGTTTTTAATCCATCCAGGATGGACAAAGATGAAATTTGGGAGGGAGGTAGATTATAGTTAGTAGACGTCCGCTAAGAACGGATTTTGCGATATTCCACCGCTAAGGCGGTTTGATTGGGGTTGATAGTTTCTATGAAACATATACAGCAGCTACAAGTTCGCCTGATAGGTTATTTATACTGCAGCCTGAAAATAAAACTAAAAGTGTGTTGAATAGAAAGGTTTTATAAAAACAACTATTAAATTATAGTAAACTGTGTCTTTTAAAATGTTACTCAGTTTGATAAGCATTTCAAGTGACTGAAATAAAAACATAATTTGCGTTAAACATCTTAATAGTAATGCATATCTTCAAAACCAAGCGGACGTAGTCGCGGGCAACAATTAGTGTATTATAAAACAAAGTCCCCAAAAGTGTATGTGATCGATTCCCTCAAAATCTATTGAACGGATTTTCATACAGTTACACCAATGGAGAGGGGGCTTCAAGAGTTTTACGGAATGGCTAAGCCGATTTTGATGACAATTTCACTGAAAGTTTGCCGGGAAAACTTTGTGACATACTGATTTCAATGCGGGCGAAGCCGCGGGTGCTGCTAGTATAAGTTGTTGAAATTTTACCGTGTTGAAATTTGACAGATTAATGTAGGTGCAAGTACAATATTCTTTAAAGATTATAATTAGCGACGGAAACGTGATAATTATAGTGACTGAAGTTCCCTAATCCTTAATGGCGGAAAACTGGAAACAAGACTCAAAACGCTTTTTTCTCTTTTCGTTTTTTATGTCCAATTATTAGAAGGTCGACCAATGTTGCGTTTCATGATACCAAAACATCATTACAGTAGTTTAAATTCAAACACGTTCTGTAAACTGCAATATATCACTGATATGTGTTCATAGTTTATATCCATTGCCTACTGAAACAAAATAATAGTGTCCTTTATTTATTTCCAGTAGTTTTGACAAAGCTTTGTCTGCCAGTTACTTCAAATTAACTTTGAAGTAATACTTCTTTACGTACGCTTGACTGAAGTAAGCTGGTGAATGAAAGTGTGATCGGGCGAGGTGAACGAAAGTTGAGAGGGAGATATAAGTTAGTGAAGGTAGAAAGAGAGAGAGAGAGAGAGTTACGTTTCGTATATTACTGTAAGAGCTAAAGAAGTTTTACTTTAGTCGTGTCGTGTGGCACACTCGCTTTTTATTAATAAAAATTATTGTGACACTTTCTAACACCCCAGACGCTGTCGTTTAAATTATGAACACATTAACAAAATCAGTCGCTTAAGTTATTCAAGTTTGTCTAATAATTTTTTTCAAGTGTTTCTTTTAAATTTGCCGCCAATTTTTTTAACACATATAATGCCTTGTCAGCCACACATGGCTGACATTTTCCAAACCAATTGGGCCGTGTCAGCCATATGTGGCTGACGGAATATGCTTGTTTTGAAAGCACGATTTTTCGTCGTCAGCCACGTTTTTTATGTTAAACTATATGTAGTATGGTTGACAAGGCCTAGTAAATTATAACTGTAATGATGGCATTGACACTTTTACTTACATTTTGAGAAATATCAAGTTTGTAAGTGGAAGTTTCGAAAACAAAAGAGTGATTACAAAAATAGTTGGTTTTTGCAAATAAAATTTATAGGTAAATGTTTTAATTGCTTTTATTTATATTTAAGTTGGCATTGGCAAAATAATAAATCAATTCTACATCAATCATCATGTTCAAACACGTTTAAACTCAAACATATCTATGGTTTATATTGAAACAGCTGATACAATAGTGTGGCTCATTCGGGCAGTCTTCGCAGTATGTTACCACTCTTTTGGTTTTATTTCGAGCATGAACTCTTCCAAATTGGGCACAGTTTTCTTTATAACACCTAACACAATATTTACGACAGGCAGAGGCCAATCCTTGCCTTTTCTTCAATTCATGCTTTACTCGCCTAGGTCTAGAGGAGGCACTAGTTTCCGGGACTCCTGTATGCACGAGGTAGTCAACCAACGCGGTTCTAAACTGGACGACAGAGAGCTTCTTCTTGGTTGTTAATTTATATAAAATATATGAATTTACAATCGCTGTATTCAATAATAACTCCATCGCCAATCTTTTGGGCCATTTCGTTGTCTTCCGAAGAGGGGTTGTGTAAGAGGACATTTGGTCTGACAGATCAACCGCTGATTTTGCATGATTATAATCTACCACAATCTTCGGTTTAATTTTTTCTTTTCCTTTTTTAGTTATTCTTCTGAAACTTACGGAGTGCTTAGTAGACAGCAGCAGTACATCCCGCTTGTCTTTCCATTTCATAATTGTTATTCCGTCGTCATTTTCTTGAGCTGAGAATTCTCCTGTCTTCAGTTTTGTTTGGACAACTGTTTGAGGTAAACCTCGTCTGTTTTTTCTAAGTGTGCCTATGAGATGAGTTTGTCCCGCTAGTAGTTTTCGTGCCAGATCCAAACTGGTATACCAATTATCTGTGCAAACCGTATGTCCTTTATTTAGATAATCGTCACACAAGGCAAGGACAACATTAGTCGGAGTAGTATTGACATTTTCATAATTTTTGCCAGCATAAACTTGCACTTTTACAGTGTATCCTGGGTTTGAGCACAGCTTAAAAAGTTTTATCCCATATTTGTGTCGCTTATTTTTATTGTATTGCCTAAAAATAACACGGCCACGAAATGGGATTAGACTTTCGTCAACACACATTTCTTGATTAGGTGTATAATGACATTTAAAATTAGCATTTAGCATATCTAATAAGTGTCTAACTTTAAACAATCGGTCCTCCTTATTGTGATTTATTTCATTATTGGCAAAGTGCAACATCCTCAAAATGAGTTCAAATCGATTTCGGCTCATAATGGACTTGACAAATTTCTGTTCAAAACATTTGTTAGTGCTCCAGTACAAAGATAGTTGAGGTAGTTTCACTATCCCCATCCAAATTAAAATGCCAAAGAACCGTTTAATTTCATGGCAATTTGTTGGCATCCATTTCTGCATTCGGTATGATTTTGTTGCACTTTTGTTCAAGGTTTGTAAAGCAAAGCGATTTGTTTCTTCGGCTATGTACTCGAATATACTGTCAGGTACTAGCAATGAATAAAATTCTGCTGGTTTAGCTGAACTCATGCTGGATCGCAATGAAAATGGCTTAAGCCCAGGACATTCAGTATATGGAATAATACTTGGTTGCTTACCCAACGGATTGAACCATACTTCAGTATTTCGTGAGGTTGGTAACACGGGAATCTGATCATCTTCACTGTCGGATAAAATCTGGCGTCGATGATGATTTTTGGTCCGTGCGATTGATACTGTATCATCGAGATCAACGTCAAATACTTGTGTAGCATCACTATTTGATAATGTGTTACATTCTTGATTATACACTGTTAAATCTAATTGCGATAGTTCGTAGTCCAAATCATCATAAAAATCTTCCATTTTTTGTTGAAAATCACAAATCAGTAACTAATAACTTGCTAAATCACTAACTGAACAACTATTTACTGCAGTCTCCTTCGATGCACAGCGACAAATGACGCGCGGGGGGCAAACACAGGCTGCTAAACAATCAAAATGGCGCCGGCGGCGGCGAGCGACGCGTTTGTTTCGCGCGCTTTTGAAATCATATGGCTGACAAAATGGCTGACGCGGCCCCATTGAGAATTTTATTACAGTGGCGCCGCGTCAGCCATATATGGCAGCCACCATTATTTATTTATTTATTTCACTATTACATTATGTAAAATGTAACGAAAATAGTGAATTAAGACATTCCTCACATTCCATGACCGTATTTTACAAAAAAAAAATACAGTTAGTTCATTTGTTAGTACGGCATTATATGTGTTAAATAGAGATATATTCAATGAGATCTAGGAAGAGTAAAATGAACTATTACTAACATGCATAATGTACGTGCTTTGGTGTGTTTCAATTGTGATGAGAGTTCATATGTTGGTATGATTTTCCAACGCTAGATGTCACTGGTCACTGCAAGCTATAGTCGAGTTTGCTGTTACAGTTAATTTTATAAAATTCTCAATTCGTTTGTTACCATTCTGGATAGATGGCGTTGACAATAATTATTTTTTAAGCACCTACCACTTAAGCTCGGTTCCTACAACCTCAGGCCCAACCTAATTTTTTATATATATGATTTACGGTTAAACGTACTGAAATTAATTTAGAGTACCTACTTGCGGCCAACGACTTTAACCTCTCTTCCACAGTCGCCCTCGACCGTGCACACAGCGATTTTTGGTTTGCGAACTTGATATTTTTTAAATTAGAAATGTGTTCAAGGTTGACAATATTTTGATAAAAACATTAAAATGTTGTTTTTTTTATACTACTAGGTCATCAAACAAGCGTATAGCCTACCCGATAGTAAGGGGCTACCGTAGTCTATGGAAACTTGCAACACCAGAAGTAGAGAGACCCTTCACCTGGAGTTCTGATAGCGATCGTTACTCATGGTTGGGAATATATCCGCCAATCCGCATTGGAGCAGCGTGGTGGATTAAGCTCTGATCCTTCTCCTACATGGGAAAATAGGCCTATGCCCAGTTAGTAGTGGGTTATTACAGGCTGAACCACAGGAACTCTAGCTACCTTACTCACCACAGGAACACAACACTATTTGAGAGCAGTATTATTTAGCTTTGATCTTCTGTAAGGTTGAGGTATTTACTCAGAAGGGCTGCTCCAGATTTGAGCAGGATATATCCTGCTGTGCCTGACCTCAATAATCAAACATTTACAAGAGAAGATTTTATATCTTCAGTCACAATTTCTGGGTCACTGGGCCGTCATTTCATGATTTAGTTAACTGCATTGGATACGGGCTGCAACATCTAAATATTTTTGTCCTTAAATTAGGTATTTCAGCCTTATGAGAATAAAGAATATGATCGAAATAGAAAGGTTTGGGATCATTTATGGATATAGGTAGGTACGGTACTTTATTTTGTATTATAGATTATTAAATACAAAAAAAATGATTAAAACGTTTAGAAAACTCATCATTCATCGCCGTGACAATTGATCGATGTGACAAGCGTAAAATTCAATGTTAGTTTTTCTTCAACGACTTTCAATACAAAAGTCTTTTCATGAAGCTTTTAAATTTCAACAGGATAAATATGATAATTAAAATATAAATAATATAAAATAAAACCCGTTCCATCCAAACAATGCTATAAGGATCAGAGGAATAATTTCGAAAATTACCTCCTTCATTAACCCTTACAAACTTTATCTCTCTGTAATAAAAGGGTTTTACAAGAAGTTTCATAGAATTAAGAATTAGTACAAGAAGTAAAAATAACAATCTTTAAGGATATTTTTTTTCCATTAGGGTCGCATTTCATTTTACCACCACGCTATTTCATTGCAAATAGGTGGATAATAAGTGTGATTAGCGTTTAATTCTGTGACTTATATTCTAATAGCTTTTAATTCTTCTTATCGAAAACATTTTTTTTTGTTTTCTTTTATCCACATTTACACCTTATATTTAATAAAATTAGTAAACATATATATTTTTTTTAATCTTATGATGTTTTTAAGCTTCCTGATTTTTTATTTAAATTTTATATTTCTGTTCAATATAATCTTGTTATTTTTTTAAGATACTCAAGTAATACAAACTAATTTTAGAATTTTTGTATCTTTCTGTTTGTATTAAAAAAATGTCGCCTCTAAAAATGTTAATAAAATATTACGCTTAAATTCTATACTATGACTTTCGGAAGACATTTGATAGTGTCAATAATGACATGCTACTCGCGAATTTTTGGTAACGGATTTGCGCCGAGATTGTTACGACTAATTGGAAACTATCTCCTTAACAGAAAGCGATATGTTAAATGTGGTAGGAAGAGCGGAAGTGGGAATAAAGAGTGATTGAAATAATTATACAATTAATAAAGTTAAAAATTAGAACAATGGGGCATTGAAAGGCTAATACGGAGAACTCGGCCAATATGGGAAACAGGTGAGGCGATCGCCTGGGAACATTCCATCTGTTTGGTACGTCAGCATATTCGTGGGATCGTGGTTCCGTAACTAGTGCTTTAAAGAAACAATTTTATATTGATAAATGCTACGTGATGACTTTTCGTCGAATATGGCAACCTATCAAGTATGGTTATAAAATTAGGAACCAAGTGATTACAGGGTCAACAAATCTTGTATTCAACGACCATATATAACTTTACTTTAAGCCTTATTACCAACCTTAGTTTCAGAATCCCATAAGTGCCTTAAATTTGTCCTAAGGAGTCCAAGAGACTTTCGCTTGGCCAATATATTTGCTTTATCTAAACTGTATTGGTTCGAACAAAGTTCGAAACCAGTGTATGTGTTTGGAATCCACACGACAGTACTTATTTCCTCCTGTTGAAAAGGGTTCAAAAGGTATTATTAAGGTACCTCTGTAAGCATATTTATAGATATTATCCATTCAATATCCCACTAGATTTGTTTTAAGGGCCAGAACTTTAATTCACCGGAAGTGAGATGAAAATACATGCAAATATCTATTAGCATGCCGTATATTCTATGGCGGGTTTGATGCTCTCGATTTCAGCGATAGCTGTGTAGGTTATCTTTGCCAAATGCATCTTCTACGAGCGTGCAGAAAACAAAAACTATTTGTAGTGTCTTCAGCACGCACGGTTGCGCGTCCTTAGTAGCCCATTGCACGCATTTGCCACGCTTAACACTCTCCTGGACCCTAGGAGAGATATACCCTGAACGTGATCTGTATGCATGTGAATGGCGGGCTACACTATCTGTTTGTCGGTAGTTCTGTTCATAGATAATACACTTAAACTAACGTTCTGTTAGCGCGAAGTGTAAAAAATTTGTCTTTAATTAATGTTACTGGTTTTTTATTGTTTTAATTAAAGTAATCATATATAAATAAACACGGTGCAGCTCAATAATAAAATTGATTAAAAATGGATCAGTAATCATTAGTGCTAGCACTACACGTACATATTACATGCCGCAGATTGGGTAGTACAGTAATAAAAATTGAATATATAAGTGCAAAGGAATTTGAACTTCAAGGTATTTTATTCATTGTGTGAAAATATTCGTATACCTGTTTTGTAAGGTGTTGTAATACGATAGTTTGAATTTAATTTCAACGAAAAGACAGGGATCAATATCTCTATATTGAGTTTCAGTTTTTATGTACATTTTACTAAGCGAAAACCTGATTCTGAGGTATCATATATTTCGATAAAGAATGTTGGTATTTTTAAGACATCAGACAGCAAAAGCCATTTGTTCGTTCAGAAGCTTTTGTATTAGACTCTGAAAATTAATTCTTGCAAGGCTACAATTTTGAGATAATTTAGAGGATTCTTATTACAGAAACCATGACCTATTCCCGACGAGTTGAGTTACTCTCGTTTTTGTAATTAGTATCTTGAAGAGTATTTCTATTTTTATAATTTGTTAAATGACATTGTAAATTTTTAGCTACGAAAAATAATTGTAATACTAGTTAACTAAATGTAAATGTGTACATGGAGCTATCTAACTTTTACGGTAACACACATTGTATTGACTTCTAATTATTTTTAAACGTACCACTACGGACAAAGAAATCCGATTAATACGGATAATAATGTAATATACAAGTTAAAATATTTAAGTAACTAGCCAGCTTGTATAGAAAATGTATAACCTAGTTTCCTGTGCTAAAGAATTTTTATGAAGGAAAATGATTTGAAATGATTGCGTTAGATTACATCAGCGCTGTATATTTAAAGAAGTAAGTAGTGCAGTAGTATTTAAAGATATTTTCTTACACTGCCAAGTTTGAAATTAATTTTTCTTTTAAAGTATAACGCATCAATGTTAAATCCTGCAGTTGACTTCAAGTTTTCTAAGTAGGTATATATAGTTACACCACCAAGTCCACGCCACACTATCATGTAACTGGTAAAATCAGTTTCAGCAGTTAGGTTGAAAACAAATGAACAAACAATTCTACAAGTAAAGTACAAGTAGATTACTTTTAGAACTTTATTAAAAGAATGTAGAAAAAAGTATCCTTCGCGTTTCAAAAGAAGTCCATACTTCTTTAGGAAACCTCGCCACTACAACGGAAGAATTTTTCGTCTGTAAAATAAATTTTAATAATGCTTTTACGCTGATTTTAGAGAAGCGTTCTTGTATAACGTTAAAAATTTGTTACATACTCGTAAAATAGCCGCAATATCTTTTTCTTTATAAGTATGTTACGAACGCTTAAACATATTTTATGTTCTTAATAAAAATATCTTTTATCTTATAAATTTTCGTCTATTATAAATCTACTAGCGACCTGCCCCGGCTTCACACGGTTGCAAAAACTACCAGTATTCCTCTACTGCCTCTACTATATTATGCATGTATTATACACATAAACCTTCCTCTTCAATCACTCTATCTATTAAAAAAAAACCGCATCAAAATCCGTTGTGTAGTTTTAAATATTTTAAGCATACATAGGAACAGAGAAAGCGACTTTGTTTTATACTATGTAGTGATATACAAATAAATAAAATTGGATTGTATGCTTGTAATATTAGAATACCCACTTTTTATTAAATACATACACCAAAATAACACTTTTTTATAATTTTTATCTGTCTGTCTGTCTGTCTATTTGTTACGGCTAACCTCTGAAACGGCTGGACCGATTTTGACAGGACTTTCACTGGTAGATAGCTGACGTAATAAGGAGTAACTTAGACTACTTTTATTTTAGAAATTTATTTATTTTGTAACACTGCGAACTGAATTTTTTTTTTAATTCACAGTGCACAGCTCGGTACAAATATAAATTTAAAATTACATTACTGCAAAATATTTTTTATATAGATTAACATTACATAATTTCACTTTTATAAAAAATCGTTTGTAATTACGAAAAATAGAACTAAATCAGAGTAAACATTACATTTAATTAACTTAAGATTTAAACATTAAAAAAAAATGCATTAATTATATGTACCTACTGAGAATTTCGGGGACATTGCGTCTTACTTATACTTGTATTAAAAATTACACAATTAATGTCTTAAACTTTTCTTGGGTACCCCTTTTTACCAAAATTGCGTGGACGGAGTAGTATGAAATTCCGCACACTTATAGTTTATATGGAAGAGGAAGAATGCTTATATATTTTTTTAATTATGGATAAAAAATACATAAAATCAATATTAATAAAATAATAATTAAAAATAAACAAAAAACCCGCCTGCGTGAAGAATAACTAATAGAAAATCAACTGAAAAAGCTGGAACAAGATAAAAATGCAATATGCACACAAAGTCAGCGAAATATATAGAAACAATATCAAACATTTTGTGCTGTACATTTAAAATATATTAATACGGTAGTCCTTCGAAACATTATGCAACGTCGTAGATAACATGCAGTCGGAGACATGCACACAGAGAGAATGATTTGACTTATCCTTCAATTTCATGCCTCCGACTGCATATTATCTACGACGTTGCATAATGTTTCGAAGGACTACCGTATTAATATATTTTAAATGTACAGCACAAAATGTTTGATATTGTTTCTATATATTTCGCTGACTTTGTGTGCATATTGCATTTTTATCTTGTTCCAGCTTTTTCAGTTGATTTTCTATTAGTTATTCTTCACGCAGGCGGGTTTTTTGTTTATTTTTAATTATTATTTTATTTATGTCTTTTTAGTCAGACAAATTACGTAATCGGTTCAATTCATTAAAACAGTTTACATCATGTGGTTGATTAAGTAATTTTTTAGGGTCAAGAGAACTGATAGCAAGCCCGGAGAAAGATCTCACTCTGCTCAAAGCAACGTAAGCCTGACCTTTAGCAAATAGGTGACTGCTTAAGTCAACAACTATTAGTTTTAATATAATGAAATTATTATTAAAATTATTTGTTTGTATTTGGTATTATGTATTTGTTATTGATTTTATTAATGTAATTGTAAATTGGTGTGACATTTATTAATTTTTATTTGTAATTTTAATTGTATGTTTTTTTTAACCATTGTATTTTATTAGAAAGCCTACATACACCCCGAAGTTGATCGTCGCCTAGGAGACGAATTTGACATGGCATAGGCGTGGGAAAGAGCAAAGTCCACATTTTTTAAACTTTAATATTGTATTTCTGTATTAGTATTACGGTAATAATAATCATGATATACCTTTTTAAAATCCTTGTATTGTGCCCTTCAATTCGATACCCATATTGTAGTATTCGAGAAAAAAATTTTTTTTTTCATTAAATACAATGGCTTCGCGCAGCCGCCATGTTTGATTTTTTTTAATGTCACCTATCTAAGAACACTTGGGCAGCTAAGACGAACCTAACGATACCTCAATTATGTAAATCCGTTCAGTGGTTCTGGAAATATGAGGTAGTAAAGAATATTACATACATACATACATACAAGATACGCGCGAAAAACATAACCCTTCCTTGGCAGTCGGGTAAAAAATATTACACACACTAGCATGTATTTGACACACACATGCAATATACTCAATTGTATATTATCTAATATATAAAATTCTCAACAACAACACCTATTTTTCATACCCTAAGTTATGGGGGGGGGGGGCAAGGGGCTTAATAACATATATGGCCAAACAACGTTTGCGGGGTCAGCTAGTATTATTATATAAATGTAGACATTTGGTTCGTAAGCCACGAACATTTTGATAGTAAATATTGAGATTCATATTACTTAAAAAATTATTATTATTATTAGTCATCTTAATATGTAAGAAATATTCCATTTATTAAGCATGTGTATACATAATAAATGTACACACACTCAAATATACAGTATATCTATAATAATAACATATAATATTTTAGAAAACTTGATATTGTGGGAATAATTATAACATTTGTATAGAAGTATAGCAGAGAGATGTAGTTAGCACTGTATGCATATATAAAATAATATATATTTTTATGTATAAAATTATGATTAATAATAAATAGTGTTTAAATACATACATATGTATGAGATATAATAGATATATAATTTAGTACTTCCCTTGGGTATTATAACTTTATGTTCTAAATTAAATATAGCAAAAATAATCAATTAAACAAAAACTGTTTAATGATTGTTAAGGTACATACGAAATTATTATACAACGTAATTTTAAAAAGTTCTATTCTGAAACAATGCTACGGGAAATTCGATAAACAGCTCACGTTGTGAAGCGTCACAATGTTTGTTTACGTAATTAGTGCTGAAGAATTATCACGTATACATCGCTTTGTCGGAGGCGAATATAATGTGACTATTTAGGTTAAAGTCATTTGACAGCTCTAATAAAATTTTGTTGAAATTTTCATTCAAAATAATGAGTTACTACTAAAAACAAGCAAACTTAGCAAATAGCAATTATTTATTACATAGAATCAATTTATTTAACTAAAAATTAAACAAAGATTTGTAAATAAAACACAAAAAATCTACATTTAAGATTTATTGCATAGAATCATATAAAAAAAATTTTTCAGTTTGCACATTTGCACACAAGTATAGGTCACAGAAATAAATTTCCTAATTATAAAAAATACAGTACCTACGTAAAAAAATGCTTTTGAGCCATCTTATCTTTAAAAAAAATGTTACAAGAATTTTTTTTTACATCTAGGTCGCCAACAAGCGTACGGCTCACCTGACCAGAAGCATCACAAGCGCGTTGCCGACTCTACCCCCAATCCCTAACCCGCCGGAGCTCTGTTCTCCTTACTGACCACAGGAACGCAAAACTGCTTGAAAGCAGTATTATTTATCTGTAACCTCTGTGTACCTCGGCTTAGCGAAGTGTAACGTGTGCGTACAAAACAACAAGTGTGGTGTGTCGAGGTTTTTTTCCAGCCGCGCTGTTCCAGATTTCGAGCGGGATATTTCCTGCTGTACCTTACCTCAGTCATAAAGACGATAGATTATCATACTGCAGTCTTATTTAAACTTGACCTTTAGAGTTGGTTTAAATAAAAGAAAAAAAATGTAACTAACAGAAAATATGGACTGACGTCTGCAATAAATTATGTTATTATTAAAGAAAAAATGATATTTTTTTTTTAATTTTCAATTACTTTATTTTTCAACACTATAAAATATATACTTACATTTTCGCCTTTGCGACAGATAGTGAGAAATATGTCAAGTGTAAAACTGTCTCGCGAGTAGAGGCAATGACGTAAATATTCCTGTCACAAATAACACACGTGAAATATCGAGGGCTTTACGCTATTTGATGCACACGCCTTCTACCAATATATGCCACTTTCATACTCGTCTTGAACTTCACGTTTGAAAATCGAATTTAACTTGCATGTAATATACATATGTATTATGTACTATGCATGTATTGTACACGTTGTATATACTTTGAAAAGGTATCTTAATTGTAAACTTTATACATATATTTCACACAACATTTTAAAAGTTTTTTTTTAAATACATGTTTATTTACGCTGCCACCAGATAAATTTTATATATGTTGTAGGAGTTAATTACTGTTAGAAGAGATTAAAGAAGTTAGCCGTATGTAGTCTTTTATACGTTATATACGTTATATTGATGACAAACATTCATTACTTTCTTTCAGGATTCCAAGTTAATGAAATAAAGGTTCGTCGAGAATAATATACATGTTTTCCTCGAATCTTTAACGAAATTCTCATATTTATGTATTACGAGTCTCGTTACTGTAAAATTAGGTCTTTGACAGATATCAGCTGTCAGTACGTGACGTGTGAAAAATATAATAATTTTATTTACTCGTGATTGAAAAAAAGCCGAATTCAATTACATAGACAACGTAGTTAGACGAAAAAATAGTCAAGTAAATACGCATTATTAGAAAAGTATCAAAAAGTATTCATCAAATCTCAATCAAATTTAAATGGTACCAAAAAAAATCATCGAAATCGACCCACTCAGTACAAAGTTATGAGGTAACGCATTAAACATAATACAGTTGAATTGAGAATCTCCTCCTTTTTTGAAGTCGGTTAAAATTTATTTATTTATACAAAAAAATCATCACATCATCACATTAGCTTATCGCAGTCCACTACTGGACATAGGCCTCCATAAGTTCGAGCCAAAAATGGCGTGAACTCATGTGTTTTGCCCATAGTCACCACGCTGGACAGGCGGGTAGGTGACCGCAGTGACTGGCTTTGTCACACTGAAGACGCTCCTACCAGTCTTCTGCTTGTGTATTTCAAAGCCAGTAGTTGGATGGCTATCCCGCCATCGGTCGGCTTTTTAAGTTCCAAGTTTGTAGTGGAACTGTGTTATCCCTTAGTCGCCTCTTACGACATCCACGGGAAGAGATGCGGTGGCTATATTCTTTAATGCTGTAACCACATAGCATCAAAAAAAAATTGATGTAATTTGATATAACATTAGTACGAACTGCCTTTATGTAATAATAATAGCTACAGCATTGATTTTTCAGCCTCTAAAGGACTCTGGGGATGGGTTTCAAAAGTATGTTGTCGTACAAATAGTAGAAAATTAACCACATACATACATTGTTGTTTGTTTAATTTTATTGAAAAACATAAATACTAAATTTGAAGTTATTTCGATAATAAACAATTTTTTGTTTATATTTTCAACTTTTTTTTTCTTGTAAACCCTAAAACAATTATTGAAATTTGAAAATAAATTAAAAGTAAACATTAAAATACATAAATGCTTATTTTCACATTCCTTAATTTTATTTAAAAACTGCTTAATTTTTTTATACAAAGTCACTTTTTTAAGATAAGAATGAAATAATCCAAGACTTCCAAACAAGATCGACAGACAGACAAATATTTAAAAAAAATGTTATTTTGGTATATGTACCGTGTATACATCCATATGCATTTAGTAAAAAACGGTTATTTTAATATTACAAACAGACACTCCAATTTTATTTATTTGTTCGTTTCAAAATAAAAGTAAAAATTTATTAAACAATTTTGGATTTAACTTAATACCATATAATACAAACATTTTAGCTTTTTTGCCACAAATACAATATAGTACTACTTATATTAGTCCTTTTGATATGAAAACTGCGTATTGCGCTCGAAAACCTGTCTATTCAGAAAGCTATGAACTATAAAACATCGCTGTAAGATTTATATATATAAGTGAGGAAATCTATGTACAACAATCTCATATACTCAAATACAAAGCCGGTAAAACCGTTCACGAAGGCAAGTATATTCGTTATAAAAATGTGTATTTACATAATTAATTAATAATTTCGGTAGGCAACGTTTTCCGAAATCCTTTTTACCAAAGGTTATCATCAGAGCGAGATCATTAAAGACGATAAGCCTGCCTTTGCTCGTTTTAAATTAAAAATAAAAATTTACGTTTGTTGTACCTACTAATCGTTTTAACGTACAAAACGAAATATATTAAATATTAATTGGTCTAATCACCATATGTAAAAGAATTAATAAACGCATCACACTCAACGGATTCCCCCAGTAAGATTTTCTCCTGTATTGGGGGTCCGGAAACATATAAAATACACAAACACAACGCCTAGACCACGACTAACATCTATATGGTCGATACAAATGTCTGTCGTGGACGGGAATCGAACCCGCGACCGCCAGCGCAACAGTCAGTGCTATTACCGCTGCGCTAACGCGTCGTCGTGTATACATACATATTGTTGTAAACTTTTATTCTTGACGGGACAAAAGATCAAAGGGGATAAGTATCATAACTGTATCTTTGAAGTGCTGAGAAATACTTGCAAATCATAAGTATTTGATCTTAAGACTTGAAACTTCAACAAGTTTGAAATTTTCGTAGTTATTGTTTAAACCAATTTCATTTACAACTTTTGAATTTACATTCTTGGATCATTTTGAATATCCTGCCTATAAAGATAGACCGAAGAAACAATATTGATATTTGTTATTCATAAATATGCGTCTTCGGTGTGACAAAGCCAGGCCTGCAGTCACCAACCCGCCTGCCCAGTGTGGTGACTATGGGCAAAACACATGAGTTCACGCCATTTTTGGCGTGAATTTGGGAGGCCTATGTCTAGCAGTGGACTGTGATAGGCTGACGTGATTCATAAATATTATACAAATAGTGTAAAGTACTAGTTCTTTGTACTGGAACTTCGTATGTAGTTGTCGTATTTTTAATAAAGATAAAATAGATAACTTAAGATAAGTACATTCGTACGTACGTTCAAGGTTTTGAGTTTGTTCCGGGCTTAAACTTAATACAAGGGATTATGCTGTCTGTAATTTTTGAACTAGGAATCTAGAAATATATCAATAAATATAGTTAATGATTTACAACCAGGTTTTTACACATTATGACTGTCATCCTCTTCCCCATGGGAACCTTGTTGAATTTCTGGATAATATATGTATATATCAAGTGTCCTAGCTCTTAGTATTAAATTTGACAGTATTTTATTTAAATTTATTCAAAAGCAGTGGTTTGGCTTAAAATGCGTCCCAAAAAAAAAATCACTTTGACCTCGGTATCGATTGCAGAGCTCTTTTCAAAATAATCATTTGAAAAAATAGTCAGTGTCAGTTCTGTAGAACTGAACTTGTTAATATTTTACTATAATACTACTATACATTTTTCTAGTTCTTGATTTTTTTTTAATTTTGTTGATTGGTTTTTAATTAAGTACATAAAAGTATTTAGCAAATTTAGTATTGCTCTACAAGACCAGCGAAAAATACCTGTTTTCCTCGGGCTAGTCAAATGGTGTACGGTACATGTACCAAAATAACATCTGTCTGTCGGTCTGTCTATCTGTTCACTTCTGTCTTGTTCCGCCTAATCTTTTAAACGACTGGGCCGATTTTGACTGGGCTTTCACTGGCAGATAGCTGATGTAATAAAAATTAACTTAGTCTACTTTTATTATAGACATTTATTTTATAACTCTGCAAACTGAACAAAAACTTTTTTGTTAGATTCCACGCGGACGAAATCGCGGGCACAGCTAGTAATTAATAAAACTCTGAGATCAAAATATGTATTGACGCTTACTATTCGTATTGGTAAATACTGGTATATTGTTATACCTTTATCATACATCAACAACTACAAGTAATATATATCTTATAAGAATAAATAAAATAAAATAATATTTTTTAAGTCTTTATTGCGAAAAAAATAGGTTTTGAACACATTATCGTAAGCGCTAGTTGTTTCACACGATCCCACTTCCCATATTTTTCCAAGCACGGTCCTCATTTAATTTTTAAGGATTGAACTCTAAAAACTTTTTAGTCTTGTTTATTTAAGTCTAGAATAAATTAGTAATTTTAAGATGATATATAGGTCCACATGTGTCTGATACGTCCTGCTTATACAATACTGTTGTGTGATTTACTCCACGTCTTCTAGCCTCAATGCGATGACATCAAAAGACCTTCTCCGTATAACTAACTGTCCTGAAGCGGCGCGATACTTGACAAACCTTTATAGATGGATATTCAGACACGAAGATGACACAACTGTTTTAAGTAAAACTAATTTTAGTAGCAATTTCAATACAAATTCAATATACAAAGAAATAATACATATATAAATACAAATATTACACTCAGATTTAAGCGGGATTCAAATCTGCAACCCACGGAGCAGAAAGCAGGTCCACTACAAACTGCGCCTACGGGCTATTCTAACATTTTTTTTAATTACAGACAAATAATACATATATAAATAATAATTATAACAAAAACCAATCTGGTGTTGGTGGCACGTGCGCCATGCATCGACGGTTTGCGGGTTCGATTCTCGCTAGGGACGGAATTACTCGTATTGTTATAAATACAAATATCCAAACCGGAAATGATGTCTGTCCTTATGGTCCCATCGTGCCTCGGGGAGCACTTTAAGTTATCAGTCCCGGTTGTTGCCTTATACACCTGATAGTGATTGTTAGTCATAATAGGGTATGCGCCTACCCGCAGTGGAGCGGCGTGGTGGATTAAGCTCTATCCTTTTTCTACATGGAGTAAGAGGCTATGCTCAGCAGTGGGATATTACAGATTGAGTCAGGTGGATCTCCGGAGTAGAAAGCAGGACCACTACAAAGCGTCAATGGGCTACTCAAATATAAAATATTTGTATATAGCAGATTCAACAAAGAATACTGACGTAAAAAATTCTGTTTCGTTTAAACTACATCATTATTCATTACAATGAAACAACTTTTTCGGATTTTATTAAGGTTTATTAAGTTTTTAAACGGTGACGTTAGCACGTCTGACACCTCAGTCCTTCCGTGACCATGGTTGCTGTAAAGTATCCGAAATAATGTAATGAGTGAAATTCGCGTAAACATTAGAAAATAATACATCATTACTTTATATTTTAATATTCTGCAAGTGTGAAATATTTTTATGTTTTCAATAATGAAGTCATTAAATTTTGTTTAATATTTGCTTGATAGATTTATTGCGAACTAATTTAAAGTATAAGATTATTAGGTAAAAGTACGTCAATGTATATCAATTTGTATCCGGTGGTGTCGACGCGGAAGCACAATAGTCATGTGGTTCGCTGATAGCGTTACCGTTCTCCAACCGTTCCGTTCCGGAACTGTTTTCGCGTTGCCTATGTGTAAACGAAAGATACATAGGTATTTACGTATAATACACATGCCTTAGATTTAATTTTAAGCCAATATATTTAGATCACTTGTCTGCGATTCTGTAGTTACTATTAATACTTTCCGCGGCGTATTTATTTACTTATAAAATAATATTGTTGTAACTAAGTTATTATTGTAATTCAGCAATAATTTTTTTAACTGAGGTTGGACACAACAGGCAATTTGCTGCTCAAAATATGGAATAGCACGACTGGGGTAGTACCTCAACCTTACAATATTGTATTAAGTAATACTGCTTTCACGCAGTTTTGCATTTACTGAAAACATTAATATTTATTAAAATAGTAATGTAAATTTTTCACACCATCAGAAAGTAGAGATTTCAACGAAATAAAAGCCCATCGACAAATAAAGTAAAAATTAATATTTTAAATCTAAAAATTACAGTGTTTAACTGAGGTAGGGCACAGCAGGAATTTCCTGCTCAAAATATGGAGCAGCCCGACTGGGGTAGTACCTCGACCTTACAGAAGATCACAGCTAAATAATACTGTTTTCAAGCAGTATTGTGTTCCTGTTGGTGAGTAAGGTGACCAGCGCTCCTGGGGCGATTGGGGATTGGGTCGGCAACGCGCTTGCGATGCTTCTGGTGTTGCAGGTGTGTCTATAAGCTGCGGTAATCGCTTACCATTAGGTGAGCCGTACGCTTGTTTGCCGACCTAGTGACATAAAAAAAAAGTGTTTTTGGGACATAAAATGGTAAGTTTTCACCAAATTTGGTTTTTTCACATTGTTATTGTGTCTATTGTAACAACTCTTAGCAACGACTTTGTGTTCTCTTAAGAGACACTTTATACAGATCGACGATATACGACCGGAAACCAATATTTCTCTAAATATTAATATCTGTCCTGAACTAGAATCAAAGACGCGACCGCCTCTGTTAAGGCGACATTTCACAATATTATACTAGAAAGGTTGTAAGACAATGAAACCAGGGATATTTTTTATAGCTTAGATTATTAAAAAAATATGTGTGGGATAGCATGATGATGGTTAGAATTAATATACGCGTTAGTACAAATTTAATGCTGACGTTATTTTAACTTCACATTTAACGCCATGTAAAATAACAATACTACCATTTAACTTACTACACATACAGCGACTTCCACGTATATGCCGCTATGTAATATCGTTATGATACAAAATTATAGTAATCATAAAATAAAATAATATTAATAAGGCTAATAACGCTTGGAACTGATATGAAAACTACTGAACTACTATTTGTAATTCCTGCATTCACCATCGGTCCATCGGTCGTCAATTATATACGAAAAAAATATATGATCATTATTTTAAAATATTATGATTATTTGTTTGAGATATATCAGTTTAGATAATGAATAAATGTTTTATGTGAAAGGCAGTTTTATCTTTACGAACTGAACTTTAAAAGGTGATTGCAATAATTAACGGTCCAAGTAGGTATTGTTTGAGTAAAAACAGTGACCAACGAGTCTTGTTAGAGAAGTACAACGAGTGGTCGACGGAGCGGAACTTATCCCTCGGTCGACTGTGAACCCTCAATATCAACCGAATCGATAAGTAACTACGTGTGATGAGCAAGGTTAACCAGAGAATGGGCACATAAGGCTCACTTTGTATCTCTTTAATTAGTATGAAAAAGGTTTTATGTTCTTTGTACAATCTTCTTTATTGTAAATCATTTACACCTTACCCACCATTACCTTATGTATAAAAATCTCGTACCACTGTGTTTGTGATTGCACTTGTTTTACAAAAAATTATAAAAAATTTTAATTTATATTCTGTAGGTAATAAGAATAGGTAGTAAGGTAAATATGTGGTGTCCCTGTTAAATAATATTTTATATTTAACTTAACTTGTCTCAACTGTCAACAGTTTTGTTGCAATTAATGGCCAGTTTCAATACTCTATCTATCTCTAAATTTGCTTACTAGAGATAGAATTTTGACGTTAACTCCATATAAATTGTGTCAAAAATCTATCGCTAGTAAGCAAATTTAGAGATAGATAGAGTATTGAAACTGGCCATAAATCGTACCGAATTTGAGCATAAAAAGTAATCAGTATTAGCTTACAGAGTTAACTTAAATCACACAAAGTAACCATTAAATTAATTTAGTAATTTTGATGTAATGTATGATTAATATATTGACAAATAGATAAATATTACTTATTTATTTATAATTTTCGTTTCATTGTGGATTTCATAGAAGATATTTTTCAAGCTTTCTGTCACGCATGAAATTAAGGCTTTTATAGTATTTTAATGTTAGTATCAGAAAACAGAAAGTACTGCAAATTTGTAATTACCTAGTATTCATTTAAGATCTCTTTAAAACGTATATTGTAAAACTTTCATTTATTTTTAATTTTTAACGTGTTGTATACGTGTCTTAAATTGTATTAAAACCTATTCATAAAACACAGATAATTAAACGATTAAATTATATCTATGATAAATATTGTTTTTTTAAAAGCTTTACAAAAACTTAATAGAGTCCCGTTTCTATCCTTTGGGTGCGGAACCCTAAAAAGCGACAGCCTTTATTTTAACATTCACTGTGAGCTTGGTAATCTTGTTTTTCAATTTTATAACTGGTATTTAACTGGGTATTTAAGGCTCTAACTTGTTAGTAATATAAGCTATTGTCAAAGCAACTTTGAAATATTCGGAATAAAACTTTGTTATAATAATTAAACAGAAGGTTCTGTACCGAATTTGATTAATTTTTTTTTTATTTAAAAAGTGGTGCTCTAAATCTAGGCAACCATATACGGTTATCAAATTTTTTAATAAGGCAACCTTGTACGATTCAATTAGAAATAAAATAACCTTCCGTTTCTATATAACGGCATATTAACGTATCTGTGTGTACCTTGCAATACCAATAAATAATACAATAGTTGTGCAGGTGGATAAATAGGCAAGCCTTATTTTTTATTTTAATTAGATTATACTCCCTCAATGCTATATTTTTATATAAAACAAATGGAGGGAGTAGACTGAAAATATTTCAGTAATAATTTTATTAATTAACGTTGTCTGTACGCGATTTCGTTATGCAACCTATCAGATATATTTCTTAAGCCGGATCTCATAGTATATACTTGTCTTACATAATAATTAGTACATGGATGACCGAGCTTAGCTCGGTATTTTTGGTAATTCGTGATTTTTGGAAATCATATTTAAATACGAATTACATATTGATAAAATGTGAATAATATTTTCCGATTTTACCGACATAATAATAAAAAACATGAACTGGTTATTTAAATAAAAAATAATGAGTCCAATTAGAAAAATAAAGAAAAAAAATAATCGATTTGGAGGCATGGGGATTTGTGCCAAGGTCTTCTCGGTCGATCCCGACCGGCCGATTCCCCACCTGAGCTATTACAACTTCATTGACAATTGCGAAATTTTCATTCGTATTCTAACGATATTATCGCCATTTTTTCATTGCCTAGAAACAGGGATAAAAAGACATTTTCTCAAAATGAATCTTAGCTATATCGATTTATATCCCTAATCATAAATACAAGAATTGCTCGTTTAATAGTATTAGATTAAAAAGAAGCTTAAATAGAACTAACATAAAAAATATATATATATACCAATGCGAACGATAGTGTAGGCAGGAGATGGAAATTTATCTAAATTATTTTTCTCAAATAACACTCAAGCTCTAATATTATTACGAAGTTAAACAGTTTTTAGTTATAATTATTTCACATTTAGTTGAAGCTTTCAACTAGAAAGCTTTTTATATCCACCCGATCCGAATATCTATGTTAATCAGTGAAAATAAAATAAAATTATAACTATTTGTATATTTTATTAGAACCATAAATTTTTTATTTAAAAACATTGTATATTAATTTTGGTTATTTAAATTATGCAGATGCATTATGTTGATGATAATTTTTTGTCAAGAACAGCCTCTGCGAGAGATAATTATAATAGTCTCTTCAAATTTAATTTAGGTAGGCCGTTTTTATTTAAGGCGTTTGAATCTATTAAGAGACTTGAAATGGTCGCCTCTTAATGTGAAATAAATAAATTAAGATAAAACTCAATTTCAATATTATTTTCAAACCTTTACTATTAAAAAAATTAGAAGTAATAGCTTAAACAATTGTGTATTTTAAAATTATGAACTAACCAATGAGGTATTATTTTCAATTTCAGAATAATCATATTACCGAAATATAATTCAGTCAATTTATTGTTTTATACAAACAAAAGTAATTCAAACTAATTTCTATGAAATCTTAATTTTATTACAAAAACTGTCGAGATACGTTAAACAGCTATTAAATTTCATAGCTAATGTAATAAAATTGTATACAGTTTGCAACTTACTGCAAATTATAACAAAACATGTGACTGACATTCATTAGACGTAATTTCATTCACAAATTACGAACTATATATTTTGTATCGCACAGGGTACAATTACTAATAGTGCTACTAATTTCTGGTATTACCTTTTTCGAAAGTTATTACAATGTATCTTGTTCGTTTATTTCAGTGACTGTACAAATAGTTAAATTCAGTGAGGCTAGACAAGACTAATACAAACTAGAGCAAGAGAAAAACTAGAGCAGAAATTGACTGAAGCAGAAATTTACTAAAGCAGAAATTGACTGAAGCAGAAAATCGGAACATGGGGTAAGCGCAATCGTGCCTATACTTTAATCTCCCAGAAATGTGGTGAATCCATGCTGTTCAGCACGAAAACCAAGTACAACTGAAAAATGTAAAACCTCAAAAATAGATGTCGAAACTTTTGAGATGAAGAGGGAAAGAAAGATTACGTCACAAGTAGTGATAATGATGATTGATTCAGCTTGTAACATCTCACCACACTGTATAGATCTCTTTCTCCATGTTAGTAGTACGTAGCGATGCTGTAACATAATTAAAAGACAAGTTATTAAAGACGAAACATGTTTTTTCAGCTTTTCTGCCCAACTGAAAAAAAATGAGTTTTTGTTAACATTAGTTACATTTCAACTCACACTTCAACAGTACATTTAATTTTAGTGCAAAATTCTTTCGTAACTTACAATTAGCAGTATATTTTTTTAATAATTCGTCCTCTAACATCCCACTGCCGCATACTCTTACTCTATGTAAAAATGGTCAAAACTTAATCCACCACGCTGCTCCACTGCTGGTTAACGGATACGTTCCCCCTACTAAGAGGAACATAGTTATCAGGTCTATTAGGTGTACCTATATAATAACAAAAAGGACCGACAGCTTTACATGCTTTCCGAGGCATGGTGGAGAAATCTACAAGGACAAAAAACTTATGTAATAATATTAAGAACTTGTGAGACCTCTTAGGCCTCCTTAATCCTGCAGTATCACAAACCCGTTCTTATGTTTCGCGAATGTCTACTAACTGTAAAGCTACTCCGTGCCAAATTTTATCTTCACAATTATGGCAAGTCGTTATCGATATGTAGCGACGACTGAATGTCCTAACACTTTTATACATATATATTATTATTTATTATTTATTTATGTATAAATTAATACGTGAAGCAAAAACTTTGTACCCCTTTTTACGGAAATTGCGCGGACAGAGGAGTATGAAATTTTGCACACTTATAGTTTATATAGAGAAGAAGTGCAGAATGCTAATAATCTTTAAAACTTATACATAAAATATACATTAAAATATTTTAAAAAATTACACACACTACCATGTATTTTACACACACACGCATATATACTACTCTTTCGTTTATTGTTAGTCTGAGGTCACATTGAGAATAGATTATTATAGATTAATATTTTTTGTCTACACTGAATGTCAAACATAACCATAATAAATTCATTAAAACCTTAATAATGTTTAAACTTATAATTTAAATTGATTATAGTCAAATTTTGACCACTAGACGTCCAATAGCATATATAAATTTACAAAACTCGTTTAAAATTTACTACATGCCATATAATAAAATTTTAAAGGCAGATTTAATTTACGTGCCTCTCTATATAAGTCACTTATCTAAAGCCGACACGCTTACAGTACTCAAATCAACGAAATTTTGTACAATATTTTGCTTTAAAATTGCAGTTGCGTTCAGTTTTCGTCACACAAAAATAAGTCAATAGATATTTTAAATAAAATAAATTACAAAAAATATACCTTATTTAATTGTAGTACCGAATTACCAAGCAGTATAAAAAACTGATACGCGCATGTATGATTAAAAATAATAGCTAAAATAATAACAATTCTGTCAAGGCCCACTTCCAAAACTGATAAAATATGTTTTTTTACAGACTAGAATAAAAAATGTTGTCCCACATTTTTCTTCATTACAGAAGATCTTTCCAAAATTGCCGATACACGTAATTGTTTATTTCTAACCAAAACCCATAAAAAAACTTTTATGTTTTCCATTAGCCCTTACAAAAACTTTCATTTTATCTTTCATTCTCTTTTATGGATGGAGTTCAAAAACGCTGAGATATTTATTTATTTCTTGTCAAAATCCTTTGAAAAAAACTTTCATACGTTTCTTTTAAAGATAGCAGAACTAAATTTAGAAGGGAAAGGAATTGGAAAAGGAATTGTCTATTATCATTTTTAAGATTTTTGGTAAGGTGTTGGGAAATTAAAAACCATCATCACGTCATTATGATGCAAATCAATTACACTAAACCTTTTGAAAGATAAACATTATACGATAACGATCTGTACGTATTATAGATTACGTTTCACGTAACAAAAAAAATCCTAGCCCTTTTTTAAATCTTAATTGGTCTTAATATATAAGATACTCTGACAACGTATTTCTGCATAACCTTTCAATACTATACCTAGCCCTAAAAACGTCTATAAAGTGAAATATTAATACTAATTGCTGCATATAACTAAAGATCCCTGAAATGTATGTATGTACGCGCATTACATATGTAATTAAAATATAAGAAGTAAAATAAAAAACAAATTCAAGTTCTGGATAATCTAATGATACTTGTAAATTTGACGCAATTTTAATATAATTGCAATCCTGTTCTTGCTGAGACTATTCTAATTAGTCGTTTCGAGGCAAAAGATGATAAATTGACGCTGATTCCTTGAGTTAATAACGGGTATTACAATGGCACGTAGCATGCGTCAACACATTGCCCCGTCTCATGTCAGGAACAGCCAGGACAGCCTCAGGGGTCGCTGCGGAAATTGTTGAATCGGGCAAACGTTCTCCGTTAATATAATACTCGTCACGTATCCCAAATTATATCTCTGTAGACGAATTACTTAGACCTAAGAGTTGCGACGAAAGAAATATCTAAATGATTATGGGTCACGTTTTCTGTAACTATTTAGTACTTTTTTTTTGTAATTATTTAGTGTGTTCAACAAATTTAAGTTTAATATTTTTATTTTTATTACTGCTTTTAGACTTTAAAGTCTGGAACATCCGCGCAAGGTTGCCTCTCTGTCGGTATTTTACAGGATATATTTCGGAGAGTGTGCTCAAGAACTCATTTGGTTCCACCATCATCTTTCTACCACCGACCCGCAA
This sequence comes from Melitaea cinxia, assembly GCF_905220565.1. NCBI lineage: Eukaryota > Metazoa > Arthropoda > Insecta > Lepidoptera > Nymphalidae > Melitaea > Melitaea cinxia. The sequence continues at coordinate 10,908,196 of NC_059400.1, read as the reverse complement.
GGCATCGCATGATCTTGCACTAAGCGCTTTGCTTCTTCGTTCTTAATACGCACCGCAATAATTGGGAATACCCTTCCAGCTTTCGTTTTTCCAACTAATTATAACTTGGGTATCTTCAAATCAAGAGAGTTTCACTGAGGTAGGGCACAGCAGGAATTTCCTGCTCAAAATATGGAGCAGCCCGACTGGGGTAGTACCTCGACCTTACAGAAGATCACAGCAAAATAATACTGTTTTTAAGCAGTATTGTGTTCCTGTTGGTGAGTAAGGTGACCAGAGCTCCTGGGGGGATTGGGGATTGGGTCGGCAACGCGGTTGCGATGCTTCTGGTGTTGCAGGTATAAGCTACGGTAATCGCTTACCATCAGGTGAGCTGTACGCTTGTTTGCCGACCTAGTGACATAAAAAAAGAGTGAATAGGCATCTTCTAGGCAAGCGCGCACCATCTTAGGCTGCATCTTCACTTACCATCAGGTGAGATCGCAGTCAAGCGCTAATCTATATATTTAAAATAAACAAAAAAAATTTTTTTTGATTACTCATCATGAAAATTAATACATTTTGATTTTGGAAATAGCAATCAAATACTGATATAAAATATTATAGCGACTAACACTTCATAATTTCAGAAAAAAAAACATCGTAATCCTTAAATTTTTCAAGATAAACTATGTTGATTACTAAAGTAATACCTAACAGGAAAATGTATTTCATACCAGAAAAATGTTATTTAGGGATCATTATAAAATAAATATAATACATATGTTACATGACCACAGAGCAATAATCACTTTAACTGATAAATTTGTAAACTCATTGAAGCTTTCAAAGAAATATATCGGCATACATAAATCTGCAAATATATTTAGCATTATTATTAGCATTTTTTATTTCTCATTTCAATTTAAACAACGCGGAAATACGTTTACGTAACGTAGCAAATTATTTTTAAACAATCACCACGTACATATTTATCTATTTCTATATTGATGATATATCCGGTTATACTATATTGTTTGCTACAAGCGTGACAAACAAACATACAGTCTGCCTGATGGTAACCGGATACCTTAACCTGCTACACCAGGAATATTTCAGCAAACGCGTTACCGAAATTACCCCCGTCTCTCTTCAAGAGCTCTGACTACCTAATTCACCACATGAACACTAATCTTTTGAAAGGGTGATGTACTTCCCAGCAGCTGGGCTGCTCCTAATTTGAGCAAAATATTTCCTGTTTTGTCCTTCTTCAATACTCGCCGTAGGGTGGAATTTTACCGGTTGCCGCTTAGATTTTTTATTTTTTTATTTTTTTTCAATAAAATTACGGGCGTAAAAAGTGTACGTTGAAAACGAAGTGTGTCAATCCTAAGAATCAATTGTGGAACATTAATTTTATTGTGCCCGACTTAAGTACACTTACTCACATGCCGAAAGCTATACATAGAAAGATATTATTTATATATATGACTAGGCAGATGGTAACATTTTTTTTCTTAATAGTGCGTTTATTTTTTGTCGTTTGTGTACATTTAAATATGTCTTCGATTTAAATGTTTCAAATAAAAATAAAATCTTTTTTCTTAATATATACAGCAATAAATTGACTGTTATTTTTACTTTTCTTAGCTAATTGTAGTTAAACCGTTTTGTCACGAGTAAGGTATCATTAGACAGCTTAAATATATGGATTTGTTAATAGTTTTTGTATGAGGTACTCGAAACAATGTCGAGGTATCCGACACTTTATAACGGTCGAATGTTATTACATTAAATAAAATGTAATTTATGTAATGTTAATATGTTATAATAATATGTAATGTTACTTATGTAATGTTATTACATAAAGTAACACATACAAAATCTGTAACATGAGCTGTAACCGTATTTATGGCAATTTGTTGTAAATCATTTGCATTTTACAGTACCTTCCTCTTAATTTGTGTTTATTATTCACGCTTCATAAAGCTGGATATTAATTCATTTAGGCTTACATTATAATCCTTAAAGTTACAAAATTTACAATATTTGTGAATATATAAATAAAGAATATATTTAAATATTTTTGTATACAAATTAAATGATTTTATTCCATTTTCTTCAATTTCAAAATATATAAAATGTTCAACAATCACATGGGAATCAACAGAGACGTGACTTATCAATCAATAAATTAAACTCAAAAAATTAAAAGTAATGCAATATTATCACAATGTAAATCGCTCTAGAATGTTTTAGCGATATGCTTATTTTAAAAATACAATGCATCCGTTTTATTCTGCTCGTGAAGTTGCTTTGAAACAGACAACGTTCAAACTTTCGTCTATCGTATTGTTGGTGACCTACTGTAAAAAAGAGGCGTTTTGTATACACTACTTTTAAATTTTTACAGAAAAAAATGTAGCTGTCTTTTTATACCCAAAAAGTATATAAATTTAGTATTTGAATAAAGTAATAATTTTGTAACAATAACTAGCACCTATTAAAAAAAAATTGTGTTTGCTCGAAAATGAAAAAAACCGACTTTAATTACGTTGATCAGTTATACAACGTAGGAAGACAAAAAAATAGTCAGGTAAATACGCGTCAGATTATTCAAAAAGTAAGTACTCGTTATATCTCAACCAAATTTAAATGGGTCTACAAAACAAGCATCAGCATCATCTTTCTATTAAAATATTATAAGCATATGTAACATACATAAAAAATATAGTCGATTTGAGAACCTCCTCCTTTTTGGAAATCGGTCAAAATACATATGTACTTGAAAACTGTGAAAAAGTATTTTACACTGGCGTCGGACAAATAAAGGTTCCTTGTTAAGCTGCGAAAACATTCGCAAAACGAAAACCAAATTCTTTGTCCAGAGCATATTTTAATTTAAAATTTTCTAGTACAGTGTTGTGTTTAATTACAACAGAACTTTATTAAATAAACCCTTAAAGAGAAAAAGTATTATCATGTTACTGCTTCATAATATACCAAAATAATTATATTTTGTCCTTTATTATTTACAACATGACAGTAATGTATAAAATTTATTCGCGCATGTTATGAGAAAAAAATAATAAGTATGCACATGTTAGTTATTATATATTATATATACTTACCTATATTATAAAACTGTTGCAAAAAAAACATATTTTATTGTTGTTATTTCATCATTATTCTAATATATACTAGTTCGTTTATAAAATAATTTATATTAGAGAATTAAAATGAAATGAATTAAGAGAGAAAAAAATTAGAGAATTTAAATGAAATTCGAGATCATTGGTCTCAAAAGTTAACAACGCTTTGAATTAAGGAATCGAAGCGGCAAACGTAACACAACCTTAATCAAGGTGCTAACTATCTTTATACCTATCAGGAAGAAGCCACAAGAAACGTTTAGGTTTGAACATTATACGCAGATTTAACACATTCAAAATGTTGTTATTATATTGCAAGCTACACAGCTTTATATAATTTAAATAGGAAAATCAATAAAATTATATTTTCATTCTTTAAGTCAGGGGCCACGCATATTTATATTAGATATTCCATTATTAAATTGGCTCAATTATCATTGTAACAAAAAAATATATAAAGAATTTAACGAATATAACTTTAATAAAGACCTCAAATAAAATAGGAATATATATTTAAGAAGTCTTAAACCTGAACTAATTTTTAAAATAAGATCAGTAAGATATTGAAGGCATGCAAAATTTGTAATGTATCGATGTACATGAAGTGCCTGAGCTGGTAACATCGCAGCAGCCGTCGCATAGTTGAAATGGCGCCTCGGCAGGAATGCGACTCCTCTCCATCCTACCTTTTCAAACCCGGCCTTTCTCCCAAGTTTCCCCTTTGAGAGCAAATCTCCGACATAATAACCAACTTGACGAATTTCAGCACAATTAAAAAGAATCGTAAATGATACAACTTCTCTTATTTATAAAGTATTTTATTAAACATTTTTTTTTTGTAAAATAGATTAATTAAAACTGACATTTACAACAAACAACTATAAAATTCTTTGCTTTTTAAAATTCGTCTAACACTAAGTATACGTTAATAGGTCACACTTAGACTGGAATAGATTTATAGTATAGCCAACTTGTGAGACAGTTCGTTCGAGGCGAGAATCTTTGATATTACGAATAACACTTGAACACGTAGCTTAACGTATCACTCGGAGACGGTAGAGGATGCAAATCACGATTAAGACTAACGTACATTTACTTTCAACAGATATTTGATCGAACTATCCGTACGTCTGGTTAAAAATTCGGGTATACTTTGAACATTTACGAACATGTGTATAAAAATAATACAGTGAAATATACGTTATATAATTTTAATGTATATTGTAAGCTTAATGAAAACAAGTTTCAATTAAAGCAAAATATTGTGTTCTTTCCGAATAAAAATAAAAGTTTAACAATTAACACGTAACTTTTACTTGTCACAAAAAAAATCAATACGAATACTTCTGTCTGAGTTAACATGAAACAATTAAGCTAATTTACATGGAACATTTAATTTGTATAATATGCCCACCAATACATCATTTGTTTTCTACAGACAGTGTTTATAGACGGATGTACTATCTAAAAGGTTAACAAACATACACAGGTATTACATATGCGAACATTCACCTTAGACCTATCTATGTATTAAATTAAACATCAATAGTTAATATATATTTACTTAAATTACGTTTTGTGACTTTATTTCATAAGTAAAAATTTAACGTCCATTATAGGAACAGCTTAAAAATACAGGGCCTTGCATTTAGCTATAGCTAAAACGACAATTTAAATAACATTTTTCTTTGTAGAACATCAACACAATTTATTTATATACGACGCAAATAACAAAACTTTTTATTTCAAATTATTAAAAATGTTACATGTCAGATCGAATCATATATAACAGTTTAATATTAATAACAATACAAAAAATATTAAACCACTTTATTTAACTTTAATCATATTCAATTATTAATATATTTGCATAATTATAAAATATAAACATATTCTTGATGGTATTTTTGATAGCGCTGTCAAGACTGATATATTATGTGCTAGTAGAAAATCCGAACTAAAAGAATCTTCACCCATCTCTTTAATGCATATAAAATATTTTAATTTTAGTTTAGTACGTTAAAAACTAAATAGCAAACGGATTGGCTGAAAAATACTTGTCCTAGTACATGTTCATAAAGAAGGTTACTAAAGAGTTAAGTTGTATAATGGTATATTTAATATCTTCCGCCATACGATTATTATATGTATAATATAATATAAATAATAATTGTCATTAATATACAGTATATATTAATGAAAATTATGTAGTAAACTTGTAACAATAAAAAATACCATAAATGACAGCGTTAAATGTGCTATATTCAGTCACTCGCGTGCATTCAAGTTAGCGGTTGAATACGACAACACTATTGAAGCATGCACATTGATTTTACTCTTTACAATAATAAGAATAGATAGCGTTCAATTCTCATCGTTCTGTATAACAATATTGATAATTTCTACAATAACTACAATACAAAAGCTCTTATTCTTATCAGATAAAAGCACGGGTTAGAAGCTCATTGACTAGACTTGACAGACAGACTTCTTTGTTTTAAAATACACTACAGTTTCTCAAAAGACATGATTTATTTGTTTTATTTTATTAAATGGAATTAGTAGAACAATGTTCACGTACACATCATAATATAATAAATATTTTGATTTTAATAAAAAGTCTATTTATTATGAAATAATAGCATTCAAATACCATAAAAATATATCCTGTCCATAAAAATGTATACTTAAAATAGTAAAACAAATCAATGAAATCAATGACATTTATTTTTAAATATTGTATAGAAAAGAGAAACATAAATTAAAAGCTTTTGTACAACATCAAATATTACGATTGTAGCAATGTAACGATTAATCTAATCGTATTCTTTGTATTGCACTGAAGTTTTTTCACAAATGACATACGCAACATAGAAAGCTAAGTATAATAAACATCCACCCATAAAATAGAGAATGACATGACTCATATGTCCGTCAGTAGAAGAGTTACTTCTATGAGGCTGTATATATTCCGGAAAATGTGTATATAGCTTTAATAGCTATAGCTTTAACAATTTCAATGTATTCAGCTTTAGGTTAAGACATTGTCCCAGTAAAGTGTGAGATTTTTTCTTGCAGCTACGTAATAATGTCGGTCCTCTGTTTTTGATTGCGTTTGCGTAGACGTTGCATCTCTACGCTCTATGATTGTGACTAAATCGCGACACGAAATATTGTCGGATTGGAGAATATACTAGCACGTATAACAGATTAATGACTTTAAATAGATAGATTTATAGATAAATATAAGTGTGTTTGGACTCGAAAACCAGGACCTCGTCTCTGAAATGGTTAATGGATACCTGTCTGGCCAAATATTCTGGCTTAGGTTATCGTATTTATGGATCTCGACATGTTGCCTAATATTTCTGTGCGATAATATTAAAAGAAAGAGTAATTGTTAAATGTATAATCAGTTATATTTTTTTTTATAGTAATCGTATCTCAAGATTTAAAATAATATAGCTCGTATAAATTGACCTTCGAAAGCAAATATTAAAATTGACTAAATTACACTTGTAGTTATCAAGTTAATTGATCCCGTAAGTTAGAAAAGTTATTTTATATAATATAAATTTCCTGGCAAAATTGATCGTTATTGTTCGCAGATTAATAGTGCACTTTAATTATTATTATCATTGATTTATGTGTTATATATTTACGTTTATACCTTAATGTAATTTTCGTTTCTTTCTTCCGTACAATTAAGAGGTTATTTTCATAGTTTAACCACCGACTAATATAATTTAATTTATATCCTTATCTTAATAATGGGAGTAGATACAGACTTTCTATCTCCATCGTACAATATCATTATATATTATATGTGTACCTATAATAACAAATAACATTTCGTATTTATTGATTCACAATTTTGCAAAATCTAGCTACACTCTCAGCCACTCACTTCAAAAATGGAACCCGCACTCGTTTGCCACAGTTTATGCGTTTATGCGTAGTATATCCATACGAATAATATTAGCAGGCCAGGAACCGAAGCTAGTGCGCTTGGACCGAATCACGCTGGGCCTGCGTCGGCTTCGCTCACCGTTGTGCCGAGGGAGTGCGCCGTAGGCACAGGCTCTGTGTCGTGTTCGTAGGGAGTGAATGGGACGTCCACGACTGGAGTGAAGTCCGGTGGCTCCTCGGGCGGCGCGGCAGCGGGTCGAATGTTGTCGAGCCGCGGGCGCGGCGAGTAGCGCGGCGTCAGCGCGATGCCGAGTGGGTGCGATTGGCGATTCCCGCCTGGAGGACGTCGTGCATCAACCGCTCGTTCTCCTGTCGGACTGCAAACAAACGCACAGCTTAACCATAGTATTATTAGGACATTAATTAAGTCAAACTTCGCGCTGACGCACATCTAACGGTGATACCTACATTGGCAGTTTTAGGACGATCAACATATTGGATATGTTTATAGTTGTGACTAATTTTATGGGAGGCTATATTTAACACACGAGGAATATCAATGTGGTAGTTGGAACGAAGTCCCTTACCGCGCGGTATACGCACTGATCGGAATGAGAAATTGAAAAAAGAGCCCCGATCGAAGGCGAGATCGAAAGAAGCATAACAAGACTTTCTCGACATTTTTTGCAATAGTATAAAATTAGATCTCAAACATATGTGTCATATTTTAATTAACAACAAACCAATTACTACTGTGAATAAAAATTATGATAAGATAAATCATAACTTTTGTTTATTTTTATAATAAGTAATAGGGAATTAATGTTTTTTAAAAATTATAATTAATACTTAAAACTTGTATAGGTCTTAAATTTTTATTAGTTAGTAACTTAATTATCCTCTATTTTTCAGTATTTATTTTATAATTTTTTAAATTTTTTTTTAGTTTTATCTTTTTTTAATTTTATTTAAATATTCCATGTGTAGTTTGCGTTTTTTTTCCGTATACCTTTTACTCTTTACATTAAATCATTACATAGAAATAAATACCTATATTTTATTTGCAAATTTTTCAATTTAACTCTGTTAACTTGATTATTTTTTACTATAAATTATGACTGTACATCAACGAAACTACCAAAAACGAAAGGAACTTCGTTGTGACCGGAGGTTCGTAGACCCCTTACGCCCTTTTTTTAAGAACTGCCTAGATATTCCTTGATATATTCTACCATATAGATATTCCAACTAATCTTGGCACAGAGTGCTTCTTGAGAATATACAGTTTTAGCGTGCATGATAGTGACGTAGCAATCATCAACTAAACGGCACTGGTTTTATCGCTTTTTCGTGAGAGTAAAGTTAAAACATAAACCTTGACGTTCTGATGCAAAATTTTCGTATAATTATAAATTTGGAATACACAAATGTACCTCAGCATTAATTTTAAATGTATTTTTGTAAAAAATTAAATGTCCTTGACTTGTTTTAGATATAGACCTTCTCACGCACTCGCAGTATTTTTAGCTAGGTTCACCCCCACAAAACACTCTACACATCTACTTTAACATTACCTACCTTAATTCTTCAATTTGCATCATATCATCACTTCAGCCTATGGCAGTCCACTGCTGGACATAGGCCTCCCAAGTTCGCGCCAGACATCCTGGTTTTCCGCAATCCTCATCCAGCCTATAGTGGCAATCTTACGTAGATCGTCGGTCCAACGGGCCGGAGGACGTCCCACACTGCGTTTGCCAAGACGCGGTCTCCACTCCAGGATCCGTCTACTCCAAGGCCACGATGACCAGCCCACTGCCACTTCAACTTGCTAATTCTGTGGGCTATGTCGGTTACTTTCGTTCTCTCGCGGATAGTCTCATTTCTAATCCTATCTTTGAGAGAAATCCCAAGCATAGCCCGTGCCATTGCACGTTGAGCGACTTTAAATTTGTGGACCAGTCCCTTCATCAATGCCCACGTTTCGGCTTAACACAGGCAGGACGCATTGCTCAAAGACTTTTGTCTTCAAGCACTGCGGAATCTTTGAAGTGAAGACTCGACGAAGCCTGCTAAACGCCGCCCAACCCAACCGAATCTTCCTGTCGGCCTCCTTCTCGAAGTTGTTGCGGCCTAGTTGGATAGTATGGCCTAGGTAAATATAATCCTGAACAACTTCGAGAAGGGTACCATCGACCAATACCGGTCTCGGTATGACTTGGTTGTTAAACATAACTTTCGTTTTGTTCAAGTTCATACAGAGACCGACACGCTGGAAGGAATGTATGTCGACCATATATCCTAGACTACATATGTGATTGATTAAGTTTGTGTTATGTTTGTTAATGATTTAATAACATTAGTTTTATAGAATCTGTGTTTAATATTTATCTCTTAATACGTATATTTTGTTAATTTACAATAATTCTTGATTAGTCAATAAGCTGCATGAAAATTAGTAATAGAAACGTAAAGAAAAAACACATTTATAGGTATAAAACTAAACTAGACACGTGCGGCTATTTTTTATTCAATAATCACTGAGTGTTTTGATAAATTAATAATTGACTACATTATGTTTTCTTTTACGAGCTTTATTTTTTTATAATTTAACAGTTACAGGAATAATGCCTAAACACTTTATAAGCTCGTTAATGTCGATAAATATAATAAAAATTGTCCTGAGGCATTTTTACTGTACATAGTTTTTGTTTTTAGCATGCTATGATACATTCTAGTTTTTGTAATATTGTTACTAATATGACAAAGCTAAAGGATTTTTATTTTTTATATAAACTCCTTTATTTTGTGCAATATTCAAAAGTAATTTAGTTTATCTAGTCGTATATATTATAAAGCTAATAACTATATTCTAATTAATATACAGTTTCAACTAAGATCGAAACTTTTAATTTGTTTTTGAACGTATTGTTTATTTTTAATATCGTGTGTAATCGTGTGCAAAACGTGGAAAAATCACATACTAAACGTGATATTAAAATGGAAACTTAAAAAGAAAAAATCATACTAAATGATGTTATATTTTTCCATTTAATTTTAATAAGAATATAAATATAAAACTAATTCAGTTTACTTCAACGTGCTAATCCTTGTAATTAATTACCAGTTTCCATCAAAACCCATTTTAAATCAGAAAACCTTTTTAGTAAGGAAGATTGTAGGCTATTAAATATCACGCTACGGTTCACAGGAATAAAGCGATAATGAAAAATGTCTCTACTCATTTTACAATCGTAATAATGTGTTTGAAATTACATCGGATGTCTAATTAAATATATATTTTACAATATTTCAGAAATATAGTTAATCTTTACCTAGCATCAAAAGTTTGATATATTATTAATTTAAACATCAAGAGTAATCGTGATCGACACGAAACTTCAATCAGTCGTCAATTTCCTTGTATTATTTTTTATGTCGGTATGTATTCTGACTGATTAGGTGGTAGACTTACATAATTTCCATCAAAACAATAACAAAATTTGCCATGGAAAGACTAACCAAGCGTAACCGCTACTACTAAGCGTTAGAAGTCTAGATAAATTGAGACATTAAATGTGTCCACTTAAAAAGAAAACACAAGAAAAGAGCTCATAGATCGTTGCAAAGAGTTACACTCATATTAAATCTTAACTTGCAACAAAGCGGGAGGCGATCTGTTTCAATTATTTGACGCTCTGGTCCGAGGCGAACGCCAAGCGAATATAAGTAATGTTCTCTGAATATATATGACTTTTTAAGCAAAGTAAAATCTCAAAATGGGTTAGAATTTTTTTACACGGTAATTGATCTATTACACCTACAGAATTTGGAGGAACGCAGTTAGGAGTCGACCATCTTAAATATATTATAGTGACGCTGTATTTCATCCAAGATAGTATAAAAAACAGTTTATATGTTTTTTTTAAAGTATCTGCGGAGTTTCTTGCCAGTTTTTCATCTGCAGAATCTGCATTCTGAACCGTCGGTTGAATCACTTTTAAAAATAATTAAAATTTTAATTTGTAAAATTAATGAAGATATTTTCGATTTTTATTTTGATTTACAATTATATATTGAAAATTAAATTTTATATCACAATGTTGACATGTCGTGGTATTATGTTGACTTCATTTATTACAGAATGTAACTCAAGCACTTGTTACGATGGTTTAGAAAAACAGATTATATTAGACTCACAACTCGAAGACATTAAGACTGAAATGAAGAAGTTTATTAATAAAGATTTCATAACATTGTTTTAATTAAAAGTAGTAATCGTTGCGATGAGCATGTTAACATAATTTCAATTCAAGTAGGAACTTTTTGTTGTTTATTTTTTCGTAATAAGGTAATTTTTACCTTAAACAAACTTCTAATAATTTTCTGTGCCGGAAACAATGTTTCACAATGAGTTGTGTATATCAACATAATTAGGGCGGACACCAAGAGCGTTGTTCTTAATGTTATTTGAAGTGGTACAAACCGTTATCAATTGTCCTAAACAAATAAAATTTAGAATAAATAAAGCTGAATGTTCATGTTTACTTTATATATATACTCGTATATATATAGTAAACATGAACATATATCTATATAATATATAAAAGTGAAAGAAAACTATAACACCTACAAACTTGAAATTTGGCAGGTAGACTCGTTATAGGAGGTAAACATCCGCTAAGAACGGATTTTACGAAACTCGACCCCTAAGGGGGGTAAAAGGTGAGTTGGAAGTTTGTATGAAAGTCCTATGTTTTTGAAGTAAGAGACTTGAAATTTAAAATGTATGATCTGTAGATAGCGAGAAGGTGTCCAAATAATGTATCTTTAGAAATTAACTCCATTTTGGGGTTAAAACGGGGGATGGTAGGTTGACTCACTCATCACGAAATCTCCGAAACTATAACAGCTACAAACTTAATATTTGCCAGGTAGGTTCCTTATAGAGCGTAAACATCCGCTAAGAACGGATTTTATGAAACTCGACTTCTAAGGGGATAAAACGGGGGATGGAAGTTTGTATGAAAGCCTTATGTTTTTGAAGTAAGAGACTTGAAATTTAAAATGTATGCTCTATAGATGGTGAGGAGGTGTCCAAACAATGCATCTTAATCTATATATATATATAAAAGAAAAAGGTCACTGACTCACTCATCACGAGAACTCAATAACCGCTGGATGGTCCATCCCCCCAGGATGGACAAAGATAAAATTTGGCAGGGAGGTAGATTATAGTTAGTAGACGTCCGCTAACAACGGATTTTGCGATATTACGGCGCTAAGGGGGTTTAATTGGGGTTAATAGTTTGTATGAAATATATACAGCAGCTATAAGTTCGCCTGATAGGTTATTTATACTGCAGCCTGAAATCAAAACTAAAAATGTGGTGTATAGAGAGTTTTTATAAAAATAACTATTAAATTCTACTAAATTGCGCCTTTTAAAAAGTTACTCAGTGTGGATAAGTGGTTTTGGACCGATTTTGATATTATTATTTTTATTTGTAGGGTGGTACGTGACATGTGGTCTCATTTGAGAGATTTAACTTTACTTTTCGAGTTGAATCTAAGTACATAAGTGACCGAGCATAGCTCGGTATTTTTAGTAAATCGTGTTTTTTGGGAATCGTAGGAAGTTATATATAGCCAATATAACGATTACATATTGATAAAATATGAATAAGATTTTCCGATTTTACTGACATAATAATAAAAAATATGAACTGGTTATTTAAATAAAAAATCATGAGTGCAATTAGAAAAAAAAGAAATAATCGATCTGGAGACATGGGGATTTGAATCGTAGTCATCTCGGTCCATCCCGACAGGCCGATTATATATATAAACCGGCTCTCCATTTATTAGTATAGATATGAACTAAAAATAAATCACTATGTTTTGCTAAGTTCTAAGCTCTAAAATGGCTGGACCACTTCCAGCCAATTTCTTTTTAAGTGTTCTAATAATTTTGGAAACTTGGCCATTACGGAAAAAAATAAGTTAAGAAAATAGGAAAAATATCCGAAAAAAGCTACAAATATTTCATATTATTAATTTGAAATATTTGTAACTTTTTCGATTTCGTTTGACAGTTTGCAGGATAGGAAAATGTATGTCGGTTCAGATTGTATAATCATTAATCAAAATTTGATTAACCTTAATCTTGATTTCAAACTGCGGATTACTGATGATAAAAAACTGTTCAGATAATTTTAAAGTGGTACCCATATGAAGATTGAAACTGGTTTAATTTAAGCTACCAAATGTGTAAATAAAGGGTATAATTAAGGGTCGTCCATTATTTGTGAGAAAGTATTTTTTTTATTTCATTGTTTTCATTTACTTATATTAATTACCTGTACTTAAAAAAAAATATGAAAAGTTCAGTATATCTTGCATAAAGAAATGTACACGATTTTTGGGTATGGGGAAGCTAACTCTAAAATTTTACCACAAGGGGGAATTAAAAATTATTACATGACAGGCCGACTTCATATAAGTTTTTGGCGGTTTGAGCTAGTTTGAAATTTTGTTGTAGTTTACTCTATAAGAGGCGATAGAGGCGTGCAGTAAGAAAAGAATTGGGAAGTGAAATTGTTTGAAACAACGAAACAACAGTGATACTGAGACGACGATAGAGTTATAGACAGATAGAGATAGTATATCAGCATTAGCTGTACTAATACGAATAGCAAGCGTCAATTTATGTTTTTATTAGACACGCACACCTTTTAAAGCTGATATTATTTTTACTGAGTAAAAAACAAGAAAACAGCTTATTTTGTTTTAAAATTAATCAACATATTGTTCGACAGCTACGCACCAACATAACAAAATAGAAAACTAAAAATAAATTTAAGCAAAGTTTATTTTAATTTACTTTTTTTAAGAAGATAATTTAAATGAAGTAAACTGAGGACATTAAAACCCGGACCTTCTCTACGTCTGTTACGGCGAAAAGGTTAAACCCGTTAATCTCAGCCAGACTTTAGTATAAGGAAATTATAAAATCTCGCACAGTGTGTAAATCCGCACGTTTTGTTTAGTTAAGAGACAAGACACCACATGTAGTAATTAAATAATAAATATCACATTTCCTGGAGCTGAATATGTTGTGTCAAGAGCCGACTTGTAGAAAAAATAATACAATATCATGTACAATTTTAAAAGTGTATAATTGAGGTACTATTTTATATACAAGAACGGAGAATTATGAGCTAAGAAGTATTGGTGAAGTACCAATATTACACAGTACACAATATTTACATTTTAGTGTACTAATTTATTAATTTCTATAGGGTTAATAGGTTCAATAAAAATCATAGATTATAAAAATTCCTTTACTTTCTCTATACTGTCATAGTATGAACTTGAGACTTACAAATTGATTGCATTTGTGCTTTTAAATAAAAGAGTTTTGTTGTTTTGAGAAATAAACTACATATTTCTTTTATATTTGGGTTTATACCGTATAGCATTTAAGCTGCTTAGGACAACAAACATCAACCTGACTTATAATTCCTTTAACAGCAACATTAATAACTTTTCCATTAGCATCATCACATCGCATTCTTTTAGAGTGTGAACCAACGAAGCAAGATTTTTTTAGTTTCAAAAAATTAAACCCGAATTCCATATCAACCGTAGAGTACGTTTAATAAATAAATAAAAAAAAAAATCTTGTAACTCTTTACAGCCGTCATTTTTATACATTTTTTTTTGTGACGAGTAAAACTAAATTTTCTTTAGCTTTAACATTTGTGCGTTGTTCTATGTAATTCTAAGCTTACCTTTCACGTTTAAGTAAACTTGTAATTTTTCGAAAAGTCTTTTCTTATCACTCCATTTTCATGATCAACCTAGATGTATATGATATAGATCGAAGGCAATTGAAGATCAGACTTCGCATATATCATAATTCGCATATATCTTATCAGGTCAATCTGGTTTTTTTTTTTATGTCACTAGGTCGGCAAACAAGCGTACGGCTCACCTGATGGTAAGCGATTACCGTAGCTTATAGACACCTGCAACACCAGAAGCATCGCAATCGCGTTGCCGACCCAATCCCCAATCCCCAGGAGCTCTGGTCACCTTACTCACCAACAGGAACACAATACTGCTTGAAAACAGTATTATTTTGCAGTGATCTTCTGTAAGGTCGAGGTACTACTACCCCAGTCGGGCTGCTCCATATTTTGAGCAGGAAATTCCTGCTGTGCCCTACCTCAGTTAGGTTAGGTTTTGCACACTTCACCTATACTAAATGGTGTATGTACCCTCTTACTTTGTCAGTTTTTTAGACTTTTCCCTATTCCTAAAGTACAAAATTTATATAAGAAAATTTTAAGATGTTTTATTATTATTACTTTTACAAATTATTTAATTTGGTTGCAATCACGTTACGCTATCTATCCTTTTAATTGGTGAAATACAGAATACAGCGTACGAGCCGATTTCAAACTTGATAACATAAATAAAAACTGACATAGTCCTAAGAAAATAAAACACATTTTTTTATTTATTTGAGTGATTGTGTGGAGTTCACTAATTAAAAGTGATGTAAGAGATTGAACAAAGACCGATTATCTAAATAATTCTTCAAAAAATCTTTTGTTGTCTAAACAATAAAAATGTTACATAATAAAGTACCTATTTAGAGAATCTTTTAATTTTTTGAACATTGATTTACTTATCAACTGTAAATACTGCTACTAATAAATTTTGAAAGAGTACTAAAATCCTGTAAATAACTAAAAATCACTGAAAATATTTTGCATTTTAAACAAACATATTTAATTGTCATTTATTGTTACCATTGATAAATAACCTTAAATAAGTATTTTTAATTCTGTAAGCCAAGCAGCTTCAGATAAATTCAATAGACTACAGCAAATCAGATTTAATTAGTAACAATTAATTTCTCCTTTTTCGAAGACTAAGAATAAAACACCTACTTTTCGTCTTATTTTAAAACCTATAACTAAAGTATTTGGTACCTGTTTAAAATAATTTGCTGAAAATAATCGTGTTTGCAGGCAAACAAAAAACATCGACTTCAATTATATCGAAAACACAACGTAGGTAGGCGAAAAATTAGTCAAGTATTTACTTGACTAATTTTTCGCCTACTACGCATTATCAAAGATTACTCCAAAAGTTATAATCAGATCTCGATGAAATTTAAATGTGACCACATGATAAACATCGGTTTTCGATTAAATTAAAAATTATCAAAATCGGTACACCCAGTAAAAAGTTATGCGGATTGTCGAGTTTCCCTCGATTTCTCTGAGATCCCATCATCAGATCCTAGTTTCCTTATCATGGTACTACACCAGGGATTTCTCCTTTCCAACAAAAAAACCTCCTCCTTTTTTGAAGTCGGTTAAAAATATTAATAATATACTTAAATGCTGCTCATAAACATTCGTTTTAAATGTTATAAACAAATTATTAGGTATGGGTTTATATTTATCTTCTAAATTTACATTTTGATGTTAATATTTCATAACCTTGAATGCTGTAACAAACAGAAACTAAAACCACAAATTATGACATTTTAATCCCGTACTTTAACGTCTAACCGTCAAACTCATAACGTACACTTGACATTAATTTTAATACTTCAATCATTTGCTACCATTAAAACGTTTGAAACATACATATTTAGGTATATATGTACATATGTGTCTGTTTTAGCAGTTTTTTTATTATATGTTATAATGTAATTAATATTTTTGAACTACTAATATAGTTATGTATGTGTTATTTTTTATTTGAATTCTCTTATGTTATAGGTTTTTAAACTTTGATGGTCACTGTTACTATGATTTATATATTTAAAAAATATGTTTACCATGTTTGTTATTGGTAATTTTCAATTTTTTTTTTTCACCTATCGGGAGCACAAAATGATAAAGAGTAGAAGATGAGATAGGTAACAAAAGTTTTCTTTGATAATTTTTAAAAAGGTTTTTGTGAACTTTTCTATGTTTAATTAATATGGTAAACTCATTAGTAGTAACGACAAAATAAGAATTAATAGATATGAAAGAGGGTAATGTAATTTTCTGTAATTTAAATGTATTTTCAATTTCATCTATATAAATAAATAAAATTGGAGTGTTTGTTTGTAATATTAAAATTTACTAAATTCATATGGATGTATGCACTACATAAACCAAAATATATTTTTTTTAAATTTTGTCTGTCTGTCTGTCTGTTTGTTTCGGCTAATCTCTGAAACGGCTGGACCGATTTTGATGGAATTTTCACTGGCAGATAGCTGATGTAATAAGGAGCAACTTAGGCTACTTTTATTTCAGAAATTTGTTTATTTTGTAACTGCAAACTGGACAAAAAAAAAAAATTAAGTTCCACGCGGACTAAGTCGCGCGCACAGCTAATTATTAAATATATTAGTGGCATTATGTTTTCACCTATTCTGACATTTTGACACTAAGTAGCATTTATATGTAGTTTTAGTGTCACCTCTACAAATAAATTGAATATGTAATAGGTATATATTAGTTACTTTATCTTGTGAATTAAAGGGAGGTTGAGTTTTTGTGTGTGTTTACGTGTATATCTTGGGAATTAATGGACCAATTTAATTAAACAATAAGTTACGATAGGATGCTTATTTATTATCTTTAGGCCATAAAAATCAGACGCAATGTATGACCAGCGAATGAATATGTGGGCACATAAATACGAGCGAGGCATCTAGCGCCCTACATAAAATAACCTTTGTTTTAAAATACTCTACATGTTAAAAATCCAACGAGTTTAAACTCCAAACCAAAAATACACACTTTTAAATTTTCCTAAAAGTGTTTTATATTTCTCTTCAGCCATAACACAAACAACGAAGTTTTTTTTATTAAAGTTTGTTGCTCTGTTTGAGATGAACAACATTAAAAAATGAAATGTTAACATTATTACAAGTAGTAATTTTTTTTATACATAGCTGAATAAATGAAATTTGTCCGGAAAACTATTAATTTTTTTTTAAATCATATAGTCACAAGTTAATCCCAGGATGAATTTAGGTTTACCGCAAGTTTTGACAGCTAATGTCGTATGAATTTCACTCTACAGCTTCCATTTCAAGGCACGTTTTCATTTGTTTCTGATTTTCCTCACATTATTCGAGCTATCAGCATATAAATAGCCCAGCGCTAGAGAACCCTCATCACTTCATTCAAAGCTCAGTTCCGAGAATGTAATATAAAGTGGAATACATGTGCAAGCGGTTGCGTTACTAAGTTTGTATGATGTTTATACAGGAAGAGAAATGAAAGAACTCCGCTGGAAATTTTTGAATGTGAATTGTTAATGTTAGTTAGTTACTATTACGAGTATAGCAGCTATTAGTACCTCTTTATTATATTTGTTTGTGTACAAAAATAAATAAAAGGAAAATATAAAGTTTTACTAATTATTCTATTTTTAAAGTGTGTGTGCAATAAAGTATTAAGTAAAAGAAACAGAAGGAATAAAATTATTTATCTTCGTTCATTTTTTAACTTTGATTACTTGTCGTACTTTAATTGAAGGAATTTAATCTATTATGTATAATTGTAAATAAAAGATTCTTGTCTGTGTATTTGAAAATTTGTTGCAAAATTTCAAGCACAAGTTTCTTCTTCTTCGTAACTTGTTTTCGACAGTCCCCGATGATTCAAGTCTTAAGTATTTAAAAAATCAATTTACTTCTCTTTCCTTTTTATATTCAATACAATATGAATGTTTTAATGAACTTTTAAACGAACAGTTGGCAGGTGAATGGTCGTATTTATTTATTTTTTAAATAGTAACTAGCGTTTCGATAGTATCATTCATCGCGCACACGGATTGCTGTATATGGAGAGATACAAATACAAGGAAAAATGTTTGCATCATAGTGGCTTATATTGCATTTATCTTATAATAAAGTTTACACTAAAATTGTTTTAGTAAAAGTAAGGAAAGAATCATGTTACGGTGAAGTTGTAAGTTTTGTAAGTTTGTGTTTTTGTTTATTACAAGTAATTTTCTAACCTATTTGTTCGATTAGAAAAAACTAAATATAGTAAAAATATATACCAGTAAAATAAGATATAGACACTGCTAGTTTACTTATTTAGCTTAAGCTGTACCTATAAACTATTCGAGTTACATTGTATGTACGTTTCCTTTCCTGAGAAACTATCCGTGGTTTCCGTGAGATCCATGATTAGGATGAAAAAAAGACTATTGAAAAGCTGATCTATAATATATAAAAATAAATGTTTGTCTGTATATCCTTTATAGAATCGTAAACTAAGCATAAGATCATGTCATGATCTTCAGCAAAGTGTTGTGCATGAGACCACAGAGGTTACTGAGTTGGTACGACCAAATAATAATAATAATAATGAAATGTGTAGCAACGCGCACAGAGTACAGCTATTATATGATAAAAACAAAATAAGCAACTATTTTGAAGTTTAAAAAAAAGTTAGACATCAAGATGGTTTAAGTCTGATTTTAAACTTGTTATAAAAGTTTGAATGAGAACACCATTTTTGTAATTATATATTAAAGCAGAAACTGTTCTCGTGCAAATTCTTTAAGTATTTTGAATTTGACAAGATAAAGTATAAAACGTTAGATATAATTCGATTAGGAAACAGAATGTTATTAATCATATTTTAATTATACGTCTAAGGGGCGAAAAAACTAAAAAAAAGAGATATCAGATTTTTCGTGGTAACGAAAGAAACACACAACAAAAATTGCAAAAATTTTGAATTCTGTCATACTCACGTCCATCGACCAGTTTCAATTTAAAATAATGTGTAAATTCTTTCCACCTGTTTAAATGTGGTGTAAATATCAAGGATTTTACTGAAAATAGTGACAAAATTCCGCGGAGTACAACTTTGAAAAAGGTTTTCAAGTATCGACGTTTTATATTAAGTTTAAATTCAGTCTATAACATCCAACTGTTAGGCATAGATCTCTTTCGCCATGTAATTAGAGTAAAGTTTTATTGTTATCTTTAATATAGTGTTGAGAGCCAGAAACCAAATCCCTTTCCTTTCCTATAAAGTCAGTAACACATTTATGGCTCCACAGGTGATGAGAATGTTCATAGTGAGTGCTATAAACATAATATCTACATGTAGGTCGAGGTGAGCTAGGTCGATCATTTAGACGTTATTTATAGAACTTTTTCTGGAAGGTTGGGGTTAATGCATAAAAACGATGCACATCATCATAATACATCTAAATCAATTATTTATATGTACGAATATATGTTATCATTCTCTCAATCTCTTCCTCGAATGGTGTTTTTGAACTTTGTAAAAATGAAAGGGCGGAGATATAAGAGGTTTTTTAATCTATGGAAGTCGTATTAAAATCCGTTCAACTCTTTCGAGGCGAACAATAGAAAGACAGATAAGGATAA
Source organism: Melitaea cinxia (assembly GCF_905220565.1). Classification (NCBI taxonomy): domain Eukaryota; kingdom Metazoa; phylum Arthropoda; class Insecta; order Lepidoptera; family Nymphalidae; genus Melitaea; species Melitaea cinxia. Next base: position 10,887,715 of record NC_059400.1, on the reverse strand, counting down.
TTAAAAAGCTTTTAGGTTAACGACTGTCTGCCACATTTTACACACTGCAAAGTACCAATTGTATTTAAGGTCTAACTTTGACCTGTTAATTTAAAAAAATTTATACCCAGAAAAATGTAAAATTATTAGATTATTGGTAGTCTTCTCTTGAACTCTTGTGATGTTTGCCTTTACGATTATTTATGTACAAATTTAGTACAATAAACACGTAGCCTTAATTATAAGGCTAAATAGTATTTAGCACAATTTTAAAAAAAATATTAAAAAACCTCAACTAAACCAAGGTGTACACTATTGAAGGAATCGTCGCAGTCGTCTTAATTACTTTCAATTTATTATGATAATGATTAGTCTTATTCTGTAATGGCAAACAAACAAAACACAAGCTATCCAACCCAGACGCAACATGTGCTCGGTGTAAGTAATTAATCTCTTTAACATTGGACGATAAATCAATTACACTCCGCGATCCCGCTCTCGACACCCAAACGCGATCAACTGTAATGGCAGGTTTAATTTACGAATATAAACCCATTCAACACTTTTATTTACCCATTACATATAATAAAACCGTTTGACGATCTTTAAACTTTAAGTGATTTAGAAAAACAATACACAACACTATAAAATATGTTAGTAAAGGCGTCAATAAAAATAACCATGCTTGACTGTAATGAAACCAAACAAAAAATGAAAATATTGCAACAAATCTTTTTGAACATTCTCTGTAAATCCCGAAGAATATTATTTAACGATATTAAATAAAAAAGCTTATGTTTCATCTTTTTGTGACATTTTAGGATATAATGATTATATGAATAAAATCGTAGAATAAATTATGAAGTTAATATTTTTGCCAATTGGTAATATTCTATTTGACACACAGACAACATTAAAAACGGATATTCTACATCTTAGAAATTAGTAAAAATTTAATAATATTTATTAATATTATTTATTAAATTAATTTTATTTTATTTTTTACATATAAGTAAATGGTTTTTCATTAAAATAAATGTAATGTACGTTTCACGAGATTTATTCTTCTGTACGTCTGTCTGAAGGGCTTAGCTCAACTGGTCGATTTGAACACGACGTTCTAATTTACTACGATTTTTATTTACGGTCCTGACTAAGATAAGTGACAGCGTGTCGTATGCGTCAGCAATGAATCACTTTTTCCTTAATGCGAATAAATTATAAGTGTCTTCTTAGACACAGTATCATTAGCACCATGAGGAATTTGGAATCTGTTTAGACAGGTGATACAACCTTTCTTTAAATTAATAAGATATGTGAGACTACAGAACAAATGGTACTATCAGCAATAATTGCAAGAATTTCCTGTTAAAACATTTACTTTGATTAGAAGGAAAAATAACATGTGATGGCCACAATGAAGTAAGTAGTTTTGTCAAAGAAGTATTAAATGCTATTTTTTCAATTTCAGTAGAAACTGACTAAGAATTTTTCATATGGCTATCATGTATTTACAGCATTTGTAATATAGTTAGTGACAGTACTTTTGTGGGTAAAGTTGTAAATAAGTCCGAAATGAGATAGGTAGGGTACTTGATAACTTCAAAAGCACAACATCAAATATGATGAAACATATTTAACAAACTCTGCACAAACTAATGTAAGAATATTTTAATAGTGTTTCTTCAAATAAATAGTTTAATCATTTTGCTACTTATTTTAGCGACAAATATATTTTATGCTATTAGAATAATATTAGGGCAATAATGATAAGGGGATAAGGATTGTCGTATGAGGCGACTAAGGGAAAACACAGTTCCACTACCACCTTGGAACTTAAAAAGCTGACCGACGGCGGGATAGTCATTTAATTGCTGGCTTTGAAATACACAGACCTAAGACGGGCAGCAGCGTCTTCGGTGCGACAAAGCCAGTCAGTCCTGCGGTCACCAACTCGCGTGCCCAGCGTGGTGACTATGGGCAAAACACTTGAACTTGAACTTGTGGAGGCCTGTGTCTAGCAGTGGACTGTGATAGGCTGAAATGATGATGATAATGAGAATAATATACTGATATTAATATAAATATCTGATATATACTGATATTAATATAAATATCTGATATATACTGATATTAATATAAATATCTATAACATAACAAGAATAGACCTACTTGGTTTGTTACGTAAATATGTAGTAAACGGCTCCATAATCTAATTTAATAATGAACTATAGTTAGATAGTTCATTATTAAATTCCATTACTTTAGAAATTATATAACAATAACAAAAAGTGTATTTAAAAACGAATTTCAGATTATAAAAGCTGTTACTGATGATCAAATGTCTAGAACTGACAGTGACATATACACGGTGAAAAGTCATTTAACGAACATAATCCCATTTTTATAGCTGACTGTTGGTGCTACGTGAATAGAGTACTGGATGTACATTACTCTGCTATTTATAAATAACTATTGCTGGAGATGGCGCGTAACTAGGCGGATTGCTAATAATTTTTAGCCATGTGTACAAACGTAAAATCATTTATAACTTCTACGTGTCTAAAAAATCGACCGTGCACGTTTTAACAGTAATTTTCTGGTAAATAGATGAACCTCCTACTAGTAAACTATAGACGTTTTATTTGCAAGAATGTTTGAACAATATATTTTAAATAGAAATTTAGAATGTAGAGTTAATATTTAGTGAGGATTACGGAAAAAACCGGAATGTTTGGCGCGAACTTGGGAAGTTCTGAGTCTAACAGTGGCGTGCGATAGACTTATGTGATGACACAGAGATGTATAATTATACACCTTTTAAAATAATGAGAAAAACGCCTATAATATTTGACACTTTTTTAAATATCAATTACATTTAGTGCCGTCAATGATATTTTTAATTAAGGCGTTTATAAAGTATGTCACTAAAATCGGCCTCAATGTTTTTTCGTAATAAGAATTTGTGTACTTTTTGTGTTCTAAATTCAAATTTATTTTAAACTAGAAGACCCGATGAAATTGTCCTATCTTGCTAACTGTGAAACGCATAAAATTGTTTGATCGTTACGTTTTCTGAAATTTTTCTAATTTCTGTGCAATTTTCTTAATTTGTCATTGCGTAAGATCCTTCTATAAAACACTAGAAAACTTAAAAAAAGAAGACATATTATTGTAGCCCTTTTTGGGTTTTGGGCTTAATAATATATTTCCTTTTTCCTTTTTATTTATATATACTGGCAATATTTATACCGCCATATTTTTTTGTGAATATATATATATATATATATTTTTTAGCCTTTCTTCACACATGCTCTTGACAGTAATGAACACAATGAACATAGATATATTATATAATTAATGCAATTCGGTGCAGTTATTTGGAAGTCATAGACGTATTTACATTTCGACGATTTATTTAATTTATCTCTGAGATAAATTTAGGTTTGTATGTTTATGTTTCAAATTAATCATAAATTATATTGCCACTTTTCACCTTTTTGTTCACATTATCGTGTTCACAATGTGGAGCTTTCCTGCGCTATAATGGTATAATGATGTGTATGGGGCAGATACAGTAAAAAAAACGGCAAATTGTTGGTTGCTATGGTTTTATTTTAGCAGTTTTGACCTACAGAACAAGTTCCGTAATTAAACGGATACCATATTTGATCATAACGAATTTAAAATGACAATAAAAGCGTATCAATGGCAAATAATTTCCTGTATAAAGCTACGTGTAATTATAAAATAAATTAAAACTTAGATGTTACAATGATAAGGGCATTTTTAATTGTAGCTTCATTTGTTATAAAATTGGATGCTGTAAGACGATTGGAAATATACAATTATAAAAGATAGGTGATGTACAGTCGCGGTTCTTCTGGCTTCAATCATCATAATCATTGTAACCAGAAGGATCAGGCAAATCCTGCTTATAATTAAAACCGTATCTGACGTACTAATGGGTTAGGAAATTTACGGAGAAAACTGGTAATTTTTAGAAACTGAAATAATTATTAAAACTCCACGTGTTTGATAGTTCGTATAACGGACCACGTCTGTCGCATCAGCTAGTTGTAAATATTATTTATTAATAGTAAAACAACATTCACGATGTTGATATTATATTATAACAAGGAAAACATTACTTATGTAGAAAGACATTATAATAATACTTTATAGCCTCTAATTTCGAAGCAACTAATGTTTTACGTAAATAATTTGCTTTGCATTTATTTAAAAATAAACATTATAAGCATAACGGGCTGCCAGCACTTAAAGCCGGCCATGTGATTATTTGAACGAAAATAGTCCAAGTTGTTTGGCTAAACCTTAGCCGAAAATTACTATAAAGGTATAACCTAAATATACAACTATGCCACTGCTAGTTTATTGATAATAACACGAAAATGTACACGGTATAAACGACGAGGCGTATGTAAATGGAGTCCAATTTTGATGCTTAAGAGCGTGTTATTTGAAATAGGATCTGTCGTAAACGACATACCTAAGAATTACGTTTATATTATAAAGGTAATGTCATTTTGTAGAAAAAACGAGTTTCTATTAAATATCTCTTATACATTATTTTTAAAGCTGTGCCCGCGACTATGTCCGCGTGAAATAGTGACTTTAGGCAGATTTTTTTGAATCATCGTTTGGAGCTTTTTTTGGTTTATTTTGGATTATAAACACCGTCTTTTGAGTATTTAATTTGCATTAATGTTTCTCTTCAGACGATTTAAGACGTATAGGGATCGGGGATTAAAGCATATAGGCTGCTAGGAATGCTAACACGTGACAGAGTCACATAAAGCTGACTGTGCGATAAACAGCTAATACTTGGATCCATACCCACAACTTTTAGCATCTGACCTTGGGCTTTATTAATTGTCATCGCTGAACATAGGCTCACTGGAAACTGGACTCGTTTGAAACAAAACAAAAATATTTTTGGAATGAGAAGAATCCGAGAAATAAAAATACCTATTCGCACCCTGTTAAAATAACTAATGCCCGATGAAGCGACAGCAAGCACAATTTTACCTTGGCTTCGTACCTTCACTAAAATCACTTTGGTAAGAAATATCTTACCCGTTCCACCGGGAGCATATACAAATAGCATTTCTAGCAACTATCAACGCTTCGACACATCCGATCAAATATTAAAAGTTGTTCTTCAGTTAGTCTCGAGACTTCAATTTGTTAAATTTCGGCCAGATTTACTGGATCATAGTTGATTTCCATCACGTAATTTCTATTAATACGTTCACCGTCAAATTATGCCTCAGGCATGCCATATTGAGAAACAGAGTTACCCCCAATAGATGTGGTGAGAGGTGAGTGTCGCATGATCCGTGTATCATGTGTCTCAATATCGCTAAGTAATCAGGAAATTCAACACTTATAAATAGTATCGATAGCATCATGTCTAACTTTTTCTTCTATTCACATTAGTATGTACGGTACGGTACGGTTACGGTGTATGTAAGTAGTAGTATGGCGAGTCCCGGGTTTACCACTCAACGCTGTACATATAACACAGATATGGTCTAAAAACCTTTTCTTTTGTAATTATTACTATATGATTATTTAAACATAAAAGTTAAGAAATAAATAAATTAAAAAATATATATAGATCTGTTTTGTATCTACAGTTTAACTAATAAGGTGTGGTAAACTAACTTGAAAACAAACTAACCTAAACTAAATACATACAATATATAATTTACAAATCCTATAAACCCTAAACAAATATGTATTTATCACAAACGCCTAAGCTGAATCCTATTTCATATGATTGATGATATAGATCTCAGGTCAACTTAATTTGATTATTAAAAATTTCTGAAACTAATCACTTTTAACTTCTATTGATGATGATGATTATTATTATTATATAATTATAATTTTATTAAGACCATTATTATGAAGTTTAGTAAAATTTCAGTTAATGCTACTGAACAGAGAAAGAATAGATACATAGATGTAAATAGTTTATCAAATGTTCGACGAGATTGTTTAAATTGGCATAACTTTTTTATTTATGAACCGATTGACATAAAAAAAAAACATTCAATATTAAGTGAAGCTTATCACATAATATAAGATTTTTGTTTCTGAGATTAGCGTGCACAAACAAACAGATAAACAGACAGACAAAAATTCTAAGAATCATTATTTTTGGTGCCATTTTCTCCAAAACCATTTTTCTCATATATCTTCCATGTACAGACACCAATTCGTGACATTTTTATTATATCTATTGATGATGATGTGTGCTTCAGCCTGTAATATTCCACTACTGGCCTCTTTCCCCATGTAGGAGAAGGATCAGAGCTTAATCCACCACGCTGCTTCAATGTGGGTTGGCAGATATATTCCCTACCATGAGTAACGATCGCTATCAGGTGTGCATACCGGATAACAACCGGGACAGACAACTTAACGTGCTCTACGAAGCACGGTGGGGATGTAGTAAAAATTTTGACGATTTCGACCAAATTCAAAGAGAGCGAGAGATTTGGTTTAAGCCTATCACCTACTGTAGGTAAAATATTTTAACGTGGAATAATATCTTCCATGTAATTGGCCGTTATTATTTTTCGTTATTACATTTTTAAGCTTGGTTTATTTTCTTTTTAACCGACTTCCAAAAAAGGAGGAGGTTCTAAATTCGACTGTACTTTTTTTATGTATGTTACTTCAGAACTTTTGACTGGGTGGACCGATTTCGACATTTTTTTTTCAATCAAAAGGTAGTGTGTGTTATTTGGTCCCATTTAAAATTTATTTGAGATCTAACAACTACTTTTCGAGTTATATCTAATAATGCGTTTTTACTTGATTGATTTTTCGTCAACCTGAGTTGTATTATACCGCATAACTTTTTACTGGGTGTACCGATTTTGATGATTTTTAATTTAATCGAAAGCTGGTGTTTATCGTGTGGTCATATGAAAGCCGAGACTGAGAAAAAACGTAAATATCTGGATCTGGCGCACGAGATTGTCGACATGTGGGGTGTGGGGTCCGCTGAAATAATCCCTATCGTAATATCTGCCAACGGTTTGATCCCGGTTAGCCTCGCTCACCATCTGAGGCAACTGGGGATCCGGGACGGTTCGCTCGCAGCCAGGATGCAGAAGGCGGTGTTACTTGACTCGGCTAGGATTGTCCGCCGGTTTCTCAGCCTACAGCCCTAACCCCCGGCCGTTTGATCTCCCTGCCGGGGCGTATTCCTCCACCCGCTTATATTTATATATGTAAGTATAAGTAAATTTACTATATTATCTATATAAGTAGTTATTATAATATATGTATCTATTATGTATTGGGCGGGCGGAGTGACATTCAGTGAAATAATAATAATAAATACTCTTTATTGTACACTACAAAGAAACGTTAAAGTAATACATACGAAGAAAGATGTACAAAGGCGGTCTTATCGCTAAGAGCGATTTCTTCCAGACCACTTTCTTATGTAAGGTTTACTATATAATCATAAAAAAGGCTACAGAACAATCCACATAACACTGATTGGGAATATAATATATATTGCGATTTTTTTATCATTTGAAATACCTGTTTGAGTTACACATTACACTTATAATGTAAGAGCGATGATGGAAACGGCTTATTATCTTGTAAGGTTGAGGTCATAACGCGTTGAGTGAACATTGACATTTTGCTACGTAAAAAAAATATGACCAGAAAAAATAAATAGAAATATAAACTATGAAGTTATAGTACTTTAGGCTCGTACATACGTGTATCTTAAATATGATAGAATATATTATATTATTCCAGCTTAAACGTATGATTATTTAAATTCTGGTAAAGCTTTAGATTAGGTAAAACCGAATTTCGGGACCGTGGGGGGATGGGGGGGAGAGGGTGGGGAACGCTTCCCCTGGTATCACTGTCACACCTCGGAACCCCATGGTTATGGAGATATCCATGGTTAAAGTTTTGAGGTTAGAAGAAGAATTTCGAAAGTTAGAGGAACACTTGGCTCCGGCGCTGCGGGAAGTGCAGCCCTTCCGCCCTTCCCTCCGCGCCTCCGCGGCACAAAAAAAACACTCTAGGGGTAGGACAGACTCAAAACTTTAGGTAAAGCTTAAGATTAGGTAAAACCGAATTTCGGGACCGTGGGGGGATGGGGGGGAGAGGGTGGGGAACGCTACCCCTGGTACCACTGTCACACCTCGGAACCCCATGGTTATGGAGATATCCATGGTTAAAGTTTTGAGGTTAGAAGAAGAATTTCGAAAGTTAGAGGAACGCTTGGCTCCGGCGCTACGGGAAGTGCAGCTCTTCCGCCCTTGCGTGCGAAAGCACGCTCACTCATGCTTCCGCAGCGGAGGCTGGTCGCCTTCGGCGACCAGCCTCAGCCGCTCCTCTACGCATTCGTTCGCGCGCTTTCGCACGGCGGGCGAGGGCTGCCCTCCCTTCGCGCCTCCGCGGCACAAAAAAAACACTCTAGGGGTAGGACAGACCAAGACCACGTGGACAGTGGGGTGCTCCGATTCGGTTTTGGGTATTTTTCGAATTTCTAAACCTATATTCTAGCACGCAATGTTACTAATTTTATTAGAATATTATGTCTGACGCGTTATTTTGTTTAAAAGTGTCGATTTGTCACACAATGCAAACACTACGAGCTCAAAGGTATTATAATAGCTTTAAATTCTTCTTCTAACCTCAAAACTTTAATCATGGATATCTCCATAACCATGGGGTTTTGAGGTATGACAGTGTTACCTTGTATAGATTCCCCTACACCCTCCACCCTCCACACCCAAAAACCCCATAATTCGGTTTTTTTTTGTACGGAGCATGGGTGAGCGTGCTTTCGCACGCAACGGCTGCACTTCCCGTAGCGCCGGAGCCAAGCGTTCCTCTAACTTTCGAAATTCTTCTTCTAACCTCAAAACTTTAACCATGGATATCTCCATAACCATGGGGTTCCGAGGTGTGACAGTGGTACCAGGGGTAGCGTTTCCCATCCTCTCCCCCCCCATCCCTCCACGGTCCCGAAATTCGGTTTTACCTAATCTAGATCTTAGCCAAATTCTTTTAAAATATTAGACCCTCAATTTATTTCCGGCGTGGTCCGCTTTCCTGTTGACTGGCGACGACCAATCAGAATATTCGTCGTTAATAATCCGAAGTCGGTATATAAGAGGCCATTCGATTACCAAAGCAAGAAGCCAAAACTAGTCAAGTCAGTAATTTTTTGTATTGTTATAAAGAGGATGGTGTGAATCCAAATGACGAAGTTTTATTTCATCAAATCTGCTTAAATAGTAGAGTAATAAAATCACGAGTAAAAATTTATTTGTTTCACTATACGACTTTAGCTTTTGGAGATATGTGAACAAATTGCAGTAGTCAGCAGAGAAAGTAATTTCATTACACAAAAAAACAAAAAAATTGTACTATCGTTACAAAAGTAATTTCGGAACTTTTAGCATTGAAGTTAGTTATTCGTGGCTGTCTTTAAAAAAATTTAAAATTAAAGGACTTTTTACGTATATATTGATGCTTATCGATATTAGTAATATTTTTTCTTGGTTTTGATCCTATCTAAGTTACTTCGAATTTTATTTTATATTTTCAAGGTGCAAAATATTTAAAAAAAAGTCATAAAATTGTGTTATTAAGGCAACAAACTTGTTTACAATGAAAAAAAAAAAAATACGAGTATAATCATCGACAGTACTATTTTAATATTAGAATTATTATAAAAAGATACCGTACCTAAAGCAGCACTTATCTATGTTCACTATAATAATACATATTACTTAATACATCGATAACGAATTTTAATTTAAAATATGCCCTTATTTTAATTATCCAATTTTCTCGAATCCTCCCCCTTCGAGATTCCATAATACTTTCAATAACTTCTTCAAACAAGTTCGACATGAAATGTTGATAAAGCACCTATGCCTTTATACATTATACATATGAGGCAAACATTATAAAAGCACTGGAGTACCTTTGATACAACGTGTGGACTTACAAGTTTCGAACTAATGGAGCGTTTCGTGCTTTCACTGCTTTTATGAAGACTGGAGTAATTTATTGATAGTACCATTCTTGCAGTTTGACTTGGTTTGAGTATTAATAGTAAATTTGACGATTGTTATATTGAAATGCAAATGATAAATGGATTTGAATAGTATCCGTTCACACAAGGTATACATTCATGAGATTTCGAATAAACTATTAGATTTGTACTGTGATAGTTTTGCTTTCTTATATAGAGTTGCTTTTTTATGACGAAATACAATTATAATATGATTTTAACTTGTACTTGACTAGATGGTTTTGCACAAATGACATTGTTTTTATATGTCATTCTAAACTGTAAAACCTAAATTTCTCCAATATTTTTAATATTAAAAAAAATGCCAAAGCCGAGCACCGAGTGTCAAAACATTTCCAATAAACTAAGACTCCTTTTCAGTTCCCTGTAAGAGCAAGTACGATGGCCAACTTGAAATGTACGTTCAAATATTTACGTACATTTAGAGTTTAAAATTATTTGGGCTTACGGTGCAGGAGATATATATAGCTGTTATTTTTGAATTGACAAATCTGACTTGGACATATTTACAGAAAGGATTTAAACATCTTTAAAAATTATTAAAAAGTCATCAATAGCCTTAGAATCGATTATAGGTATCCTTTTAATATTTGGAATTGGATATGTTACAATTTTTTTATTATTATAAATTACACAATTATTTATTAAAGAGATTCAACACATAAATCAACATTTTATGTGGTGTTATACGATCTCAATTGATATAGCATCACTAATTGAGTTGACGACTGAATATTATTTACTGGCTTTCCGCTTGCGGCTTCGCCCACAAGAATATGCGATTTTGAATGAAAATCTCTTCCAATAGAATATAGTCTACAAGTATATCACTCATTGTACCACAGCATTCGCTTGATGACATACTTTCTATAACAGGTCCAATAGTTTTGGGAGTTTATCTATTACAAACAAATCAAAAATCAAATCATCCTTGTGCTTCATCTTTGTGCTTCATTAATACTGATTATGTAAATACAATGAAAAATTCGTGAAACACATAATCTTTTATAGTCTGGAAAATAATTACCTATCGGGAGCATTTTATTCAGAACATACCATGTCATCAATCACGTTGACCGCTACGCATTAAATTATAAATTTCAAGTATCAAGTTTATTAAATTATTCTTCATATTATAGGGGTCTATGCCGTGCGGTGCCGGCCGAGCACCACGTCCTTTCTTCCCGTGGGGGTCGTAAAAGGCGCCCGAGGGATAAACCTGGGTCATAATTATCAGGGTCCTGGAGAAAGAAAACTTCATTTGAAACCCGGAATGGGGTCTCTGTCAAGCATTCGTGGCATAACTCTAAAATGCGAAAGACTTCTGCAGCCGAACTGGCTCCACACTTATCGACTCGTCATTCCTGTGGGCCTAGACAGTGAGGTCGAGAGGGTGGCGCAGAGCTTAGGCAACTCTGCGTTTTCTTGAAGAGTGTCCTAGGCGACACAGTGTCTGTCTGACACTGTCTAAAATGTCTGCAATAGACATACTAAGGCTAATGTAATGTATTATAGGGGCTCTATAATTTTTAAATAATGTTATTGTCACTTAGTTGTTATACATATAATTTACGAGCTGACCCGACAGCCGTATATTAATTTCCGTCGTGCAAACTACCAAAACCATGAAGTTTCAATAGGAAAAATTTAGATAGGTTATCCTAAGTCCCTAGTTACCTAACGGTATTAAATGTATCTTACGACCCATTTTCATTCAAACCATTATAAAAAATATATAAAAATCGGTCGAGTCCTTTTAGGAGAGTGCGACCATAAATAGGTGTGACACAACATTTTTGTTACATTAGATAAAAGTAAAAATTAAGTAAATTTTAAGAAAACTTTATAATAAAACGGATAACAGTTGATTAATTATTAAAGTCCATATAGCGATAATTTAATTGCAAGAATTGACGTGTTTTTAGATAGTTGCTAAACTTCGTAATAGTCTTGAAATTAAGTTGGTTAATCATACTATCATCATAGGATATCCGATCGATTGCTACAACATAAATTCTACGTTGTATAATGTGCATGTGTATATCTAATATTTTTGAATGGTAAATATATTTATTTACTCTTTATCTACGAAAGATTTTATTATTTAATTATTTATCATTTTTATACATTTATCTCATATTAAGAATCTAGGTATTGACTTATTTTTAAATTTATTAAAATGAATCTCTTCAATTAGAGCTGGGGCTCCCATTGATTATTTTGATTTAGCTACAAAACCTGACGAAAAAATGACCACCATTGTGATTCATGGACACAATTAGAATTTTGCATTTTAAACCATTTAAGTACGGAGTTATTCTCCGTGACGTAATTTTACGACGGCATTAGCTAAATTAGTCCATATTTTTTGCATTCTGTATCCAGATCACAAAGTGTATTTTGTCATGGGCTGAGGTAATTTCGACAATCTTACTTCTCATGCATATATAAAACTAACCTGCATTTTTGAAGAATTCCGTATTTTTAAAATTCAAATGGTGGTCAAAATGGATGGTGCAGGATTACATAAATCATATATCTATATGTGTAGACTTAGTGACGCTGTATTTCATGCAAGATATTACCAAATTTGTATAAACACATAGTTTATATATTTAAAAAAAAGAGGAAATGCGGAGTTTTTTGATGGTCCTTCTCTGCAGAATCTACATTCCGAAACGGTGGTAACTTCACTTTTAAAATCAATTAAAAGATTTAATTTGTAAAATGACAATTCGAAGGTGCCTTAAAAGCCTAATTGAATGACGCTTCTTTTGATTTTGTTTTTTAAATTAATCCTACTTATCGTCAAAATTAGAACTATTTTATTGAATATTTAATTTTTTTTACTGTCTTATTATTTTCACAGGCTTATTTTTTTATAAAGAATCTTATATTTTACTAAGAATTTGTAATACAAAAAAAAATACGTAAAAAGAAAAATTAATGATAAGTAATATAAAATAAATCAACTAAAAATATATATATAATTATTCTATAATCAAATCGGTACCACAGTTACAATTTCTATGAAAAGCTTATTGGGCTTTTAAGCTTATTGATAATTTACTTCTCCAATAACTTAATTGAGTTTCAAAAGTATAAGAAAACGCGAACAAAATTCATTTCATCGCTGGACGCATTGCATCTGCATGATCGAAGTTAATAATGTCCATGGTTAGCGTATCTGTAACATAAGACGTACAATGCAGGGCGATGTATTGGGGCTTGGCAGGGTCAATAGGACACACCCATTGACGTCAACACATTGTCTACACGTGTCCTTTGAATATACACAATATCAATTTCATTATCATAACAAAAGCCTGAGTAATCAGGACCTAATGAAAAATACGCGGTCAAAAGCACACATCAAAGATGAATGATACACGTAAACATTTTTGTCTTCTAGCATTCAGATTTTTTGATGCTCTTTTTTTTTGACCGCTGCATTTGTATAACTGTAATGACATAACCGCAAACTTAAATTTAGTGATATATAATTTAATTATTTTATTATATATTATAGACGCCGCGTTGGCGCAACGTTCACAGCCATGGATTGTACCTGTTGCGTTGGCGGTTGCGGGTTCGATCTCCGCACATGACAAACATTTGTATTGGCCATACAAGTGTTTGCCGTGGTCTGGGTGTTTGTGCAGTCTTTGTGGGTCTCTCCACCGTGCCTCGGAGAGCACGTTAAGCCGTCGGTCCCGGTTGTTATCATATAAACTTGATAGCAATCGTTACTCATAGTAAGGAATATATCCGCCAACCCGCAGTGGAGCAGCGTGGTGGATTAAGCTCTGAGCCTTCTCCTATATGGTGAAAGAAGCCTATGCCTAGTAGTGAGATATTACAAGCTGAAGCTTATTATATTTATATACAAAACGTCACAATGCAAAAGTAATATTAATTATTATATATTGTTTTCCTCAATTTGAAAAATAATATTGGTCTAAATGGAATGCATAAATTTATAATTACAAACACAAACTCGTACTTAAATTCCTGGAAAAATTAATCCTTTGATAAAAACAATAATTACTCACTGTCGATACGAAATAATCCATCACATCGAAGGACACCGGAATAAGCGATTGACACAAAGTCGAAACGATGTGCGCGCTCAGTCAGAGGGTTTTTCGAATCAAGCGTGAAATTAAAAAAGTTCTCTATAATATGAGTGCGTACATAACAGTATAAATATGATTTTGTCGGTGTTCAATTTTCTCGCCTGAATGACTGACTATTATTAGGTATAATGTCTAGCTTCAAATAGACTCCATGTTACATTTATCAAGGTTTGTTTCAAAATATTGAGTGAGTACTGGACAGGGATGCTTGATACCTTAACTTGTTTAGTAACTGTTTCAAATTAAGTTTACGACTGTGCATGAACGCAGTTAGAGTACATTCCTAGGAATCTAGACTATGTATATACAAATGCAGTGTAATCGAATTAAGCTACTGACTACTAAAAGACACACCGACACATTTTTCCGATAGATACTGCTTTCATTAAAGGTTGCATGGAAGTAGTGGGTATTCGTGCATTCTGGATCAACCTTCGGTTGATCCAGAATACACGAATACGACATGGCTCCTCGGCAAAAAAAAAAAAAAAAACATCAAAAAGTTAGAATTAGGAAATTACAAATCTTGTCTTTTTAATAAAAATATTCAACATCATAGTATGTATAGGTTTAGATCAATTAAACACACAATATGTACTCAGGAAATCAATAAAACTTCTTTGTCATACCAAGATAGCAAGCGCTACATATTACCAAACCAAGTCGATACATTGGCGTGGGGTCATTACAAATTAAGAAAAGTATAATAGGTACATAGTTTATTTTTATTTGTTTTCTTATATTTGTGGTTTTATTGTAAATAACTTTTAAATTTTTAAAACATGTTTATCTTTCTTTTTATATTCTAATGTAATAAAATCAATCCTTTACTAACTTGAATTTTTGTTGTCTAAGTGTAATATTTTCAGAATGTATATATTTTTAAATTGTTTTTAGATGTAATAAATTTGTTTTCTTACCTCCATTGTATTATTGTAATGTTTAGTTTAAGAATCAATAAAACAGTTTTAAAAAGTAAAAAATGATTATTGTTTTCTTGTACCTCGTCTAATCCACACGTAAGGAAAAATGAAACATTTTATTCATCCATTCACTGCAATAGTTGCGGGACCTAGTGGTTGTGGAAAATCAAATTTTGTTACAAAATTTATTAATAATATGGAAGAAATATGTAACACATCTTTTTCCCAAGTAACATGGTGCTTTGATGAGATGCAACCCTTATACAATTTAAAAAATGTTAACTACTTTCAAGGATTACCTGACTTAAGTATGTTTGATGGTAAAGAGGTCAATTTGATTATAATAGATGATCTGATGAGAGAATCTGATGGTCGCATTGTAGATATATTTACAAAGGGTAGTCATCATAGAAATTTAAGCGTATTTTATATAACTCAAAATCTGTTTCATCAAGGAAAAGGTCAGAGAGATATTTCCTTAAATTCGAACTATATAATTTATTTTAAGAACCCTCGTGATAAAACACAAATTCGATATTTAGCTCGTCAAGTTTCACCAGATAATGTAAAATTTGTACAAGAAGCTTATAAAGATGCAACGACAGAGGCACATGGTTATTTAATGATAGATCTCAAACAAAATACTAATGACATGTATCGTTTTAAGACGAATATCTTCCCAACTGACAAAAACTGTTCAGTTTATGTACCGAAAAGAGGGTTTAAATACGACAAGAACCAACAAAGTTCTATCATTTACAAATAATGTCTGGAGCCTTAAAGACACATAAAGAACTGCTCATCGCATTGCAAACTTTAAAACCAAAACATCAAAAAGCTTTATTAAAATTATGTGATGAAGATGAAATAAATTGCATATGTGAGTGTATTCATAATGTGCTACAAGGCAAAGTCCCAATAAAAGAAAAGGATAAAAATTTTTTAAAACAATATATAACATTACTCCGCAAGCTTGTTCGTAAAACTACAACCAAAGTTAGAAAAAATATAATTGTTCAAAAAGGTGGTGCATTTCTACCTATTATTTTAGGTTCTATATTAAGTGGATTAGTTAGTGGTCTTATTTAAAATGGAACACACTAAGAAAATGTTACTGGTGGAACCAAGTTTGATTGATAAAATAAATGAAAGGAACGCGAGTCACGAAAATCCTAAATCTCGATTAGATACAGAAATGCAAAATATTCTTAAAAGTAACGATGACGACAGAAAAAAATGGATTTTATACTTACAAACATTACAAAGATATTTGCACTTTACCAGAGAAGATCGTCAATCTTATCAACTTCCAATAATAACCTCAAATATGGATTCATCTGAAACACTTTTGAAAAAAGAACAATATGATAAAAGTAGTGATTCATACACCAAAGATCCTATTGTCGACCACACATGGAATGAAGAAGTTGTACACAAAGAAAGTGACACAGTTCAAAATAAAACTATATACTCAAAAAAGCAAATATTAAGTTTAATACCTAAATCGTACATTAAAAAAGGTGAGTCATTATTAGATTTCCTATTAACAAATCAGAACAAAGTACACTGGAATGATGATGGTACAGTACTCGTGGATAATAACAAAATAAGTGGGAGTAATATTGTAGATTTGGTTAATGATTCATTAAGACCATTAAAAAAAAGTGATCCAATAGGATGGGAAAAATTTGCTAAAGCTTTGAAGGATCTAAAAGTCCCACTCACTTATATTGGTAATCCTAAGAGAAGCGACTATATTAATCAACTTCGGTTAAAAAGTTTTGAAGAAATATCTGGTGACGAGGAATATTCTACACCTACAACCGAAAAAAAGTATATTAGAAAATTAAAGAAGAAAATCGATTGGGAAAAATGGACCCCCTACTAGAAATTCACAAAATTTATTATGATGCATCACACCCTGCTGGTTATAGCAGTATTAAAAAACTTGCAAAAGCTATGACAGGAAAAATGAAAAAAAATGAAGTCAAGCAATGGTTACAATCACAAGAAACGTACACACTTCACAAACCGGTTTACAAAAAGTTTCCTCGAAACAAATATATTTTATCTGACCTTAATAAACTATGGCAAGCAGATTTGAGTGACATGCGAACATATAGTAAATATAATGATGGTTATAACTATATATTGTGTGTTATTGATGTATTTAGTAAGTATGCTTATGCTAGACCTATGAAAAATAAAAATTCTTTAACAATCAAAAAATGTTTTGAGAGTATTTTTGAGGAAGCTCATACAATTCCTACTCACATACAGTCTGATAAGGGTACTGAGTTTGTTTCCAAAGATGTTCGTCAATATTTTAAGAGTAATCATATTAATTATTATACAACAAATAATCCTGATATTAAGGCCAGCATTGTAGAAAGATTTCAAAGAACACTCAAGTCAAAAATGTGGCGCTATTTTACACATAAAAATACGTATAGATATATAGATATTTTACAAGATTTGTTATATGCATATAACCATAGTTTTCATTCAAGTATTAAAATGCCTCCATGTGACGTAAGTTCTGGTAACATTATGACTGTTTGGAATAATTTGTATGTTCGAGAAAATGAAAGATCTCTACGAGATATCTCATTACCAAAGTTTCACGTCGGTGATTATGTTAGAATCACAAAATACAAACATATATTCCAGAAGGGATACGAATCTAACTGGAGTGATGAAATTTTTATTGTTTCAACTGTAATCCCTAGATCACCTTGGGTTGTGTACACCTTAAAAGATTTACAAAACGAAGTTATAGAAGGTACTTTTTATGAAAGAGAATTACAAAAAGTTACTCCACCTAACCCCACTTCAGACTACAAAATAGATAAAATAATAACATCTCGATATTCTGGTAGCAGAAGGCAAGTGCTTGTCAAGTGGAAAGGTTATCCTGATAAATTTAATAGTTGGGTTTTGGCATCACATTTAAAACAGATATAATGAAAGGAAGTTTTTATTTAACATTACCAAGCAACAGTTCAATAGAATATTTTCCAGATAATATGACAACAAAGTTTTCTACTAAATTACCGAAATCAATCAAATTAGAGGGGGAATGGGTTGTTGGTGTTGTTGAATTTCAGTACCCGTGTACAATGTTCACTGTTCAAGAACATGAAAATATAGTTTATATTAATAAGAATATGTTAATGCCAAATGAAAAATATCCTTCTATTGTTTACTATAAAAAACATATTCCCGCTACTAACTATGACAATATTAATCACATTTTGAAAGCTTTAAATAATATGAGAGAAAATATAACCTTTCGATACGATGAGATATCTAAGTTCGTATCTGTGACAATTGCAGATGATTCAATAAAGTCCTTGACATTATCACATAAGTTATGTATTCAATTAGGGTTTGAACCTAATAAAAATTTGGTAGAAAAGACGTTTGGAAAACGACCTGCAAACTTACATCTGGGATTACCGTCACAACTGTTTGTTTATTGTGATATAGTGGAACCACAGATCGTTGGAGATGTTATGACCTCTTTACTTAGAATTATACCACTAGATCCTTCAAAATACATATATGGTGCAAATAAAATGCATGTGTTTTCCCCTCCTCACTACATATCAGTTATGCGCAGAGAATTCGATACAATTGAAATAGATATAAGATCAAGCACTGGTCAAAAAATACCATTCCAGTTTGGAACAGTGTGTATTAAACTACATTTTAGAAAGTTATAATGTATCCTCACAGTAACATAAATTGTCCATACAAAAATTATTATACTCATCAAGCTGGTTCTGGAATAGGAGTCATATACAAAGGAGTTCCTTATCAACGTGGTCATGGCATTGGGAACTTTTTGGGAGGGTTATTTCGATCTGTTTTACCTTTGCTTTCAAGCGGTGCTAAAGCCATAGGAAAGGAAGCTTTGAGCGCGGGTGTTGGAATTCTCTCTGATATGACAAGAGCACGACCCATGGATGAATCAATAAAGTCACGACTTAAGGAAATTAGTTCAAATTTGAAAAGAAGAGCTGATCAAAAAATTGATAAATTATACATGTCTGGTACAGGCTATATAACTAAAAGAAAATGTCTTGGGACGGTCATTCCTTCATCGAACGGTAAAGGAAAAGGTGTTAAGAAAAGAAAATCAACTCGTCAATATCAAGGAGATATATTTACATAAATTGTAAAACAATGTCTTTCTTACATAGTCACTCTTGTGAATGTATAAAATCTGAATTAGATTTGTTTGCTTTACCATCAACACAAACAAGCATAGAAAGTGGAATGTGGGTGCAATATAAACCAATATCATCTTTAGCTGACGATGGTCCTATAGAATTTCAAGTCCCTGGAACTGGTGATGACTATATAGACTTATCTCATACACTGATTCAATTAAAAGCAAAAATATTAAATGAGGATTCTTCAAAACTGGCTGCTTCAACTGTTGTGGCACCTGTAAACAATTGGCTTCATTCAGTTTTTACTCAACTCGATGTTTATTTAAACCAAAAATTAGTTTCACCTCCAAACAATACATATGCTTATCGAGCTTACATTGAAACTCTTTTGAATTATTCATCTGAGGCAAAACAATCTCATTTAACGTGTAGCCTTTGGTATGAAGATACAGCTGGTAAAATGGATTCAACCGAAGAAAAAAATTCAGGTTTTACTAAAAGACAGCAATTAGTTTCAGAAAGTAAGGAAGTTGAAATGATAGGACATCTTCATGGTGACATATTCAATCAAGAAAAATTTTTAATTAATGGCGTTGAGATGAGTATTAAATTGGTGAGATCACGTGAAACATTTAACCTGATGGCTCCAACAGACGATGTTAAATACAAAATAAACATTACAGATGCGACTCTCCTTGTTAGAAGGACAAAAATTAACCCCTCTGTCTTACTTGCCCATCAAAAAGTCTTAGCCACCACAACTGCAAAATATCCCATAACTCGAGCTGAAGTAAAAGTTCTAACGATACCGTCAGGGGTCCAGGGTAAGACATTAGACAATATCTTTTTGGGTCAAGTACCTAAGAGATGTATAGTTGGATTTGTAAATAATGCAGCATTTAATGGTTGTTTGTCTAAAAATCCGTTTAATTTTGAGAACTATAAAATGAATTCCTTTTGTTTATATATTGATGGTCAGCAAATACCTTCAAAAGCTTTACAACCATCTTTTGGTAATAATATTTTCACTGCAACCTATCATACATTATTCTCAGGAACAGGGATACATTTTCTTAACGAAGGTAATGGGATATCTCACGATAAGTATTCAAAAGGTTATTGTTTGCTAGCATTTGATCTCACACCTGATTTATCAGCCAATTCATTTAGTCATTGGAATCTAATTAGACATGGTAGTGTTAGATTAGAAGTTCGCTTTGAATCTGCTCTGACTCAAACGATCAATTGCGTTGTTTATGCAGAATTTGATAATGTCATTGAAATAGATAAAAATCGTAATGTAACCGTTGACTATAGTAGCTAAGAGAATGAATATTGTATTTCCTTTCTAAGTATTATTAAGTTCTCACTCTGTAATATGTGTTATTGTGTAAGTAAATGATTATTTTTAAGTTTTCTTTCATTTTATTTTAAAAACCCTGTCAATTGCATGTTAAATAAGAAGGTATAGCTTATTTATTCCACTTGTGTATGATAGAGCGAATTAATAAGTCTTCTTTTAAATAATTATGAATACTTTACAAATACAATCATACATAAAAAAGATTCATCCAAGCTTACAAAATAATGTGTATGCTGCGAATCGATTACCAATGTATGTGACGGCTCCCACATACCTTATAAGCAATTTGGACCCGGACTCAAAACCAGGATCTCACTGGGTAGCCATCCACATAGACAGTAATGGTGTCGGTGAATATTTTGATACGTATGGCCGCTTGCCTATGGGGATGCATAAAATGTTTTTGAATAGAAATGCAAGGAAATGGCATTTTAATAATAGTAGGATACAAAATGATTGGAGTTCAGTGTGTGGCGAGTACTGTTTAATGTACTTACTGTATAAGTTTAATAAGAAGTCATTGACAGAGTTTCAAAATGAATTTGGCAGCGATACACTTAAAAATGATATGTTATTGAGTATTATGTTCAAATCTTATTTTATGAGAGATTAAAAATGTAACTTAAAGATTACTTGGAAATAAATAATGTTTTGAACAGAAATTGAAGCAAAGTTTTATTGTAAACCTCCGCTTTAATATTGTCAATAAGACGTCAAAGGAATGTAGTTTGGTAAGAAGCGTAATGGTCGTTAATGATAGTTAGTAATTGTATAGTAATTAAGGTAATTGCATAGTAATTAAGGGTAGTGGAGTTTGCAAATTTAGAAACCTAAGTTGCGAACCGTTAGAGTTAGCACAAAACGGATGAGTGCAATCGATTTAGATGACCCCAAAACCTTTTTTTTTTTTTTTTTTTAGGCGAGGAGCCATGTCGTATTCGTGTATTCTGGATCAACCGAAGGTTGATCCAGAATGCACGAATACCCACTACTCATGGAAGAGATCGCTATAAGCGATAAGGCCGCCTTTGCATACTTTTTTGTATCTAATAGTTCTAAATTGTATCTTCCGTTTTGTGTACAATAAAGTTTAATTAAATAATAATTAAATAAAAATAAAAGAAATACATTAGACACTATTGCATTACGTCTATGAAGATTGGCGTTGTCAATTTTTTGCGAAGACCTATTTTTTTTAAAGAAGTGCATCTTTTCAGACATTTTACGTGTTGCATCGTAGTATACGTAATGGTTAGAAAATTCGTGTATTAACTTTATGTAATTTTTGTGTCAGATTTAACGTTAACATTTATTTAAAAAAATATTTATAAAAAATGCGTCTAAAATATTAATTTTATTTATCTTAAATAGACTGTAGCGCTCCTTACGAACACAGTTTTTTATTACATGTAATGACTAGAAGATTAATATGATTGAGAGAATTAGATATATTTTTGAATATTCATAAAATAAATTAAATGTTTGATCTATGCATATTGTCTCTTTTATTCATAGACGTAAAAAGAGGTATTAAGGTTATCAAAACTCCTCGATTAAGCTCTAACATTTGAACCAACGAATACAAGTCAACCTGTTGCTGCAAAGACCACCTATCTTGGCAAAGTGCCATGCATTGTAACGACTGTTATCCATAGAATAATTTGTTTTTATTTGTGACTATGTAATACGTACCTTTCAATAAAAGTTTTAGAATTACATATACCCCAATGCTGCGTAGGAAAGACTGCTCGTATTTCTTAGTAGGATACAAATGCTTATCTACGCGGATTTCTTGCGCTTTGAGTTTTGATATTTGAAAAATGGCCTTTTTACTTTTATAAAAAACTAGCGGTGCTTCGCGGTTTCACACGTCTTAATTTCAGGGAAAAAATAGCCATTAGCCTTACTCGAAAAAAGGGCTATCCAACACAAGATATATTTTAGTGCGTTTAAACAAACAAATAAACTTTTCAGCTTTATAATATTAGTATATACGTTACTAATACTCACGACCTTCGAATAATAAGAATATTTCTGGTTTCGAAAATTACTCCACTCACACAGGCTTACAAAGTAAGCTAAAGAAATAATTAGCGCAGCTTAAAGACTTCATACAGTATCTGCACGACCCTATAAAACAAGTAATTATATCGTCACAGTTGCCAATATGTAGAAAAAAAAAATTCTAGAAATATACTTAGATTTTTTTTCGTAATTTTATGATTGCGACTAATATGTTATCTTATTTAATACTATTTTTAAAAATTGTGAATGAAATAATTGTGTTTGCTGGCAAATGAAAAAAAAACCGACTTCAATTACATCGACAAGTAATACAACGTAGGTAGACGAAAAAAATAGTCAAGTGAATACGCATTATCAAAGATTACTCCAAAAGTTATAATCAGATCTCGATGAAATTTAATTGTGACCACATGATAAACATCGGCTTTCGATTAAATTAAAAATCATCAAAATCGGTACACCCAGTAAAAAGTTATGCGGATTTTCGAGGGTTTCCCTCGATTTCTCTGGAATCCTATCATAGATCCTGGTTTCTTTATCATAGTACTATACTTAAGATATCTCCTTTCCAACAAAAGAAGAATTATCAAAGTTGGTTTATAAACGACAAAGTTATCCCCGAACATACATTAAAGAAAATAATTGTGTTTGCTCGCAAACGAAAAAAAACCGACTTCAATTACATCGACAAGTAATACAACGTAGATCGACGAAAAAATAGTCAAGTAACTAAGTGTTATCAAAGATTACTCAAAAAGTAGTTATCAGATCTCGATAAAATTTATATGTGACCACATGATAAACATCAGCTTTCGATTAAATTAAAAATTATCAAAATCGGTACACCCAGTAAAAAGTTATTGCGAATTTTCAAGAGTTTCCCTCGATTCCTTTGGGATTCCATCATCAGATCCTGGTTTTCTTATCAAAGTACCAAACTAGAGATATCCCCTTTTCAACAAAAAAAGAATTATCAAAATCGGTACATCCAGTAGAAAGTTATGTGGTATAATACAACGTAGGTCGACGAAAAAAGCGTCAAGTAAAAACGCATTATTAGATATAATTCGAAAAGTAGTTGTTAGATCTCAAATAAATTTAAATGGGACCAATCGGCACACACCACCTTTCGATTAAAACAAAATTTGTCGAAATCGGTCTACCTGGTCAAAAGTTCTGATGTAACATACATAAAAAAAAACAGTCGAATTGAGAACCTCCTCCTTTTTTGGAAGTCGGTTAAAAAAAGATTCATACCTGCGGCCTTATGCCATATCTGATAGTCAAATAATAACAATCTGATGTTATAAATAAATTAATAATTGCTTCACACTCAACGGCCCCCAGCAGGACTATCTACTGTATCGGGGGTCCGGAAACACACAATATATAAGTACAAACGCCTAGACCACGGCAAACATCTGTATGGCCAATACATTTACATACTATATTTCAATTTTGTTAGATACAACGACCTGACTCAAGAGGTACCGAACATTTCTATGTTAGCGAGTCAGTTCCACCTCTGATCACGATCACGCCACCCGCACGATATTTATTCTATCTATACAAATAAATTGGAGTGTTAGTTTGTAATATTAAAATAACTACTTTTTACTAAATGCATATGAATGTATACACGGTACATATACCAAAATAACATTTTTTACAATTTTTGTCTATCTGTCTGACAGAGGTCTGTTTGTTCCGGCTAATCTCTGAAACGGCTGGACCGATTTTAACGGGAATTACACTGACAGACAGCTAATGAAATAGGGAGTAAGCCTACTTTTATTTTAGATACTTAATTATTTTGTAACTCTACGGACTGAACAATACTTTTTTAAATTCCACGCGGACAGTCGCGGGCACAGCTAGTGTATTTATAAATCTAAATGGGAAACTTTAAATATCAAAACATAAACCTATTTTACATTTCATCCTAAAATATTTCATTATTTAATTCCATGAGATTTCTTAATAAATTAACTTCATATCCTAATCAATTACATTGATTACCTCTCTATATAGCCTGTCATAGCGCATATAATATCAGTTTTAATATATGTATATGACTTTAATAAATATGTAAGTTTAAATATTAATTCGTTTGTCTTTTTAAATAATAAAAACTAAATGTTTCAAATACCCTTAAATGCCAATTGTAAAAATTGAAATAAATATTTTATTTCAATTGTATACAAAACTGAAATTCTAATTATATTTTCAATTGGGGTAAAACGAAATGTCGATAAACAATTTACTTAAGTATGCCTTTAGAGAACAAAAGCATCGATCTTAGCGAATAATTTTGTAAATATGGCCTATGATCGTCTTAAGTAGAATTCTTGAAGTGATAAAAAAGAATAATAAGGTTAAATATTTTATAAGTCGAATGCCTCAAGATTGTTTGCATGTTACATGAATAATAAAAATTTCATCTAGATCTCTTGCCTTTTGTATCACAAAATCATAAAATTCTTTTAAGGGTAAACTATCATTTTATTAAAACTATTTAAGTCGAATTTAAAATTATGTATGTTTTTAAATATTTAAATACAGAAAATATTTTCAGTATTATACGTGGTACGTACGTACACGGCTAGGGACACGAAAAAAGTATCGATACTGTCGAAGATCAATACGTCTAGGTATCGAGTACTTTTTTGTGTTTGTACTCGATACCTAGAAATATCGATACTTTTGTTTCGATACTTTTATGAGTACGATACTTTTTATTTCGATACTACTCATGAGTATTCGATACCGTGTTCCTATAGGTACACGGCTGTCAAAGGATATGTCACATTGATGTAACAGATGGATATTTAGAGCGACATACGTACCTGTAATGACAAAATTCGCAACTGTATTTACTTGTATATATTTATTTACATTTGTTTATAGTTTAATTGTTTTATATTCTGCCTTGAAATTGTCTATTTTTAATTTTGTAAAATTTATTTAACAACATATATTAATATACTTTATAAAAATCGCGAAGCCCGCGTTCTGAAAAAAATTAACATAAAATATAATTAGGTATATTACAGCGTATCGTAACGTGTTTCTGATAATGCGTATTTACTTGACTATTTTTTCGACTACCTACGTTGATGATGTTCTCATTTTATAAATTGTTTTTATTTATTTGATAACAAATACAATTATACCAAGTACATTTAATCGTAAGATTTTGGCAGAGAAATATTATATTACGATTAAGGAGAATAACTTTAACTTAACATTAAAATGATTATTGAATATCAACAGAAAACTTTTTAATTGTTGCTTCTAGGCACACGTAACTGGAGAGATGGGGGTAGACTATATTTAACTCCATTTCACAGATATCCTATAAAGCCGTAATACATCAAAGTTATTTGAAGCCCTTATTCAATTAAAATCTAATTATAATTTTCTTCTTTGATTTCATCAACAATACATATGAAGAGATTTTTATTATTACTAGATTAAACTTTTTTACACCAACATACTAGAAATTTCAGTTTAGATATTTCTGTGTCTATTTTACTGTCTAATATGATTTCTGTGAAACTAGGTTACTTTACTATAACATTAGTTATTGAACTAAATTTAACTATAGTAAGGTGAGATGTATTTAAAATTTGTAATTAATTGTAACAGTCATAGATTAATAATTAACCATGTACAACCTAAAAGCTTTTGGAGTCAGGTAACTGTTGCATCAAACTACATTGAAATTGTATTTATATTATTTATTAGCCATTCTTTAATCTATAACTGCTGTAGCTTGTTAATGTAAATATATGAAATTTCGAGGTATGAAATGTTTTATCAAAGTTATTATCTTAATTATCTTTCACGGTTTTGTTTTTAATTATATTTAATAAAAGAATATACTATGTATAACGTATTGCAGTTATTGTATATATACAAAATTATTATGTTTCTTACCTACATACCTCTTTTATTATTAACCTCATACAAGTAATACTTAAAACATTTTGTTGGAATAATTATTTTTATTTACAATAAAGAACAAAACTCAATAGAATTAGTATTCATGAATTGATATCCAAAATAAATAATCATAAGCATATCGTAAAATTCTTACGAAATTTCTCTCCACGGTAAAGTAACAACCGAAAAGCGTTGGAGTATTTTCAATTGTTGCGTCCAGTTAAGGCCGGAAATTACTTTTATAAAAGCAATCGATAAGTTCCCCAGAGATTTCTTGTATGTTTGTTGGTAACAAACTTTATCGCTAGAGCGAAAAATGAATTCTTCTGTACTCCATTTTAATTAAAACATATCTAGGGTTCATTTCGTTCATTTTATAATTAAGAATTATCAAAATAAATGCGAAAAATTGTAATGGATAGTGATCGCATGGATGCCTGTTACTATTTTACGCAGAACTACTAAACTGAATTTAGTAAAAATTGTTACGTAGAAAATTAGAGACCCAAAAAAAATACAAAGGCTACTTTTCATCTTGATATTCTTAAGGGATCGGAAGCTATGAAGGGGAAACTGCGAGGTACAGCAAGTAATATATGTTTGTATACAACAACAAATAACAAATTAGTATATAAAATTTGCGAAGGCCCTTAGATCACCTCAATCCGGTGTTGTCCCGAAATCTATTCTTGGTGGACATTTATTAACTATTAACTACCTGTCTAATTTTATAGCACGAAAAATTAAGGACTTTTGTAAGAACTTGTTAAAGCCCTTAGACCTAAAAATGTGATCCTAGTCATGAAATTCCTTCTTACAGAACGTTTACTAATCTACTTACTATCATCATCTCTCTGTCAAAATTTCGAGCTTGTAGCACAAAATATGAAGGACTGTCATAAAAACTTGTGAGAGCCCTTAGACCCCTTTAGTCCGGTCCCACGAAAAACCCGTTCTTAGCAGACGTACGTAACTATACTCTACTTCCCTGCTAAATTTCACCTTTATGCATCCAGCTGTTTGTCAGATTTCATTAAGAGTGAATGTTAATATGATATATATATATGAAGTACCCAGCGCGGCTTACTTACACACACTAAACTTACACTACCAATAATCCTTAAGAGCGTTTTGTCCGCACAAAAGAAAAAAAGGTTATAAATGTTTTCTTAGGACTGTCTAAGCTCCATATCTCTTTTTACTTCACTATAATTCACGTTAGAGCTACTTAAAGAACATAAGTTACATCTTTTTTATTTGATATTCATGTTACTGTATAGTTGTATCTTATACTATTAAACGAGCAATTCTTGTATATATAGAATCTGAATCTCGGAAACGGTTCCAACGATTTGCATGAAGTTTAGTATGCAGGGGATTTCGGGGGCAATAAATCGATATAGCTAAGATTCATTTTTAGAAAATGTCGTTTTATCCCTGTTTTTAGGCAATGGAAAAATGGCTACAATATAGTTAGAATGAGAAGGTAAATTTCGCAATTGTCAATATAGTTGTTATAGCTCAGGTGGGAAAAAACCGTAGTCTTCTCGGCTGGTCCCGAACGGCTGGTTTCGGCTGGAGACGACCACGGTTCAAGTCTTCAGATCGATTATTTTTCCCTTTTTTTTCTAATTGCACTCATTATTTTTTATTTAGATAACTAGTTCATATTTTTTATTATTATGTCGGTAAAATCGGAAAATATTATTCACATTTTATCAATATGAAATTTGTATTTAAATATGATATCCTAAAATCACGATTTACTAAAAATACCGAGCTAAGCTCGGTCACCCAGGTACTGTAACATGATAAGTACAGTTTGTTCTAATCTTCAGGGATTGGTGTTAAAGTATTTTTTTTTTATATCTTCAAATTTTTAAGAAAATATCTGGCGCTTAGTTAAAATCATCTAATTCAAATTGATTTTAAATTTACTCTTACGGATTTTTTTTAGAGTTTACTCTTTAAAAATCGCTTTTCATATAAGGCTCCCGGTATAAAAAAATATGGGCAGTAAAATCTACTGAACGAATGACCTCGTTACGTTTCTCGTAACGCCACCTATCGGAACCTTATTGGGTCTAGATGGCGTTATTTAATTCGTTTATTTACCGTCTGATATGGTATTAATCTTTTTCTTAGAACTAGTAAGTCTTTTTGTGCCTATTTAGACAGTCGATCTGAAGGAGTAAACTCCAGTCGGGCGTCGGAACTGATATACACCCTTTTTTTATTTCAGTAAATCGTTTTCGCGCCACTTTTTGACATCTTCTTTTCTTAATATAAAAACAAAATGTTCGGATTACTTATGTAGGTATATAAGTTCCACCGTAACAACAACGCTACAGAAACAACTCAAGAATCAATAATGTTGCAACATTTTCGATCTGATCATTTTGACATATCCTACTACATAATTAAACTCTAATTAAGAACTAAATAATAAACGTGGAATTATATTTAATTCTTAAAACCATGGCAGAATGAGCACAAGAGTCGGTGAACAGTAAAAAAATATTTAGTTCACTTGAAACAACTTAGTAGTACCACTAAAAAAGATGAAACTACCATATTTTTAATATCTATTAAGGTGATACACAGGAGGAAATCATTCATCACTCATTACTTTAGCCTATCGCAGTCCACTGCTGAACATAGGCCTGCACAAGTTCGTGCTGAAAATTGCGTGAACTCATGTGTATTGCCCATAGTCAGCACGCTGGGCAGATAGGTTGGTGACCGCAGGGCTTTGTCGCATCGAAGACGCTGCTGTCCGTCTTCGGCCTGCGTATTTCAAAGCCAGCAGTTGGATGGCTTTCACACCATTGGTCGACTTTTTAAGTTCCAAGGTGGTAGAGGAACAGCAGGACTGATGGCCGTTGGAGCAGACGGAGTGGAGACCGCTTCTTGGCAAACGCAGTGTGGACGCCCTCCGGCCCGTTGGACCGACGATCTACGTAAGATTGCCGGTGTAGGCTGTATGAGGATTGCGGAAAACTGGGACGTCTATCGCGAACTTGGGGAGGCCTATATCAAGCAGTGTAAACTGAAGTGGAACCGTGTTGTCCCTTAGTCGCCTCTTACGACACCCACGAGAAGAGAGGGTGAGAGGCTAAAAACGATTACCGTGATTTTTAAAATATGTTTAATATGCAAAGGGAGTAAATGAAAACGCTTTCTATATTGAAAGACGTGTTATTACACGCAAAGTCTATTGACTTTGCGTTGTCACTCGCAGCGTCATTGTACAGCGTTACTATTTCCCATCTTCCCCATCCTTTTTTCAATAACATGTAGTACTCACTTATATAGTTTCCTAATCGGTGAGTCGTAGCATACACGATTAAAACAATAATAGAGGTAGTGCCCGATTTGAAGTACGTAAGTATCGTTTTAAGCGTAACAGGATCCATTGGGATCAAAAGATTGTGACATATCCTCCACGTAATCTTTGACTATCTGATCTTACTGTAAGATCTACTAGTGTGAAAATTGGCTAGGTGTGACAATGGATGAAACAAAGTTAAGTAACTTAATTAACGAAAAAGGATGGAGGCGTATTTCTAGGGTATTGTTGACACAATGATAAAATAAAAAACGTGTAAAGTATTCAACAAAAGAAATAATACTATATCTATTCTATTATTTATATATTATTAAGTGATATTGTATATAAGTATATATTGTATATGTTATGTTAATGTATTCATTACAGTATGATAAGTGTATTTTAAGTAATAATATAGGAACATGTAAGCTTGTAGTTTCCGTATATAACTATCCTGTTTAGAGATAAGTAAATTTGTCTAGTTGTTAAGTTAAACACATTTGTTGGATATCTTCTAGTCGTAAGCATTTTAATATCGTATATAGGATAAATCTAAGACGAAATTCTTTTAATATGTAATCAAATTTTTATTTCACCATTTTGGATCATCATCTAGTCATTTATATATTTCTATAGTACGAGCCACAGATGTTGTGATATTTATGTTTTTGCAAACCTTGAGGTAAAGCGTTTCATAAAGCGATCCGACGGTAATGCGTCTTATCATTCAGTCATTTGTACTTTCACGAAATACCCCACTGTGTTGGTTTTCTTAAATTAAATTAATAACAATTAACTTCAAACTTCATAATAAGTTCTCACAAATTAAATATGAATAAAATAGAACAATAAAGAAACGTAACAGAAAACTTAACTATAACAACCTGACATTTTCGTCTAGCAGAATGGACAGGGATGCCCTCGGTATTTTTCGGTATTATATATTTAATCATTTATTAATTTTAAAATTTATTTTATTTTTATAATTGTACATATTTTAATTTATTTTATTTATCGTCAATGGCAATTAATGACAGCGACAACTCTTTTCACTCCTTTTCTTCCTCTACCGAAGTACACAGTAATGACTCTAGTTTACACAGCTTACCATCTCTTAGTGATAATCTCGAATCACACTTTCGCGACGTATCTAAAAACCTAAACATAGTACATATTAATGCGCAAAGTATTCCCGCTCACTATCCTGACTTATTATCTACATTTCAAAGTAACAATGTTCATGCGATCTTGGTATCTGAATCTTGGCTCAAACCTTGCTTACATTCTACTTCCTACTCCCTCCCTGGATATCATCTCATACGAAGTGATCGTATAGGTCGGCCAGGGGCCATCACCCATCACTCACTGTCGATTATTTTGCTTCATTTGAAAACCTTTTGGAAATGTATACGCCTCTTTATAGCCATACGGTGGTGATGGGGGATCTTAATACCTGCCTCCTTAAACGCGATGGGAGATCTTCACGTCTTTACTCCCTTGTTAATTCCGCCAATATGCATATGCCCTTGCAAGCTACCCACTCCCTTCCTAATTGTGCTCCATCCCTCCTAGACCTTATTCTTGTTTCTTCACCTGACCATGTTGAAAAGCATGGTCAATGCTCAGCCAACGCATTTTCCTACCATGATCTCATATATATTTCATATAAATTAAGACCCCCTAGAGCAAAGTCAAGGATCCTTCTGCAGCGTAATTTTGGTGGCATGGATTTGGACTGACTTCGTGAGGATGCTACCGGGATTGATTGGTCGACGGTATTTAACGCGTCTGGGGTTGATGAAAAAATATCAAACTTCAATTTCCTTCTCATCCAATTATTTGATACTCACGCCCCTATACGCCCTGTTCGTATTAAGCATCTTCCTGCTCCTTGGCTGACCGACGAGATCAAAGCTTTGCAGGACCAGAGAAACAGGGTTAAAGCGAGGTACAAGTCCGATCCGAATTCACAAAATTTGGAGAGGTATAAGAAGGTTCGAAATCGCTGCAACATGGCTTGTAGAGACGCACAACGACGCCATATCCATAAATCTGTCCTCGAGGAAGCAGACTCTGCCAAGGTATGGAAATCCCTCAAGTCTCTCGGAGTTGGCAAATTCAAGCAATCCATTCCTACAAATTCTATTGACATTAATGGCCTTGACAGTTACTTTACTAACTAATGTACTATCGATAGTACCACTAAATCTAATACTATTACCAAACTTTCAGCGTTACGTACTCCTTTTGAGTTTTCATCTTTTAACTTTAGTCAATTATCTGAGTGTGGTGTTAAAAAGCATGTACTTGCTGTCAGCTCCAATGCCGTGGGCTGTGACTCCATTAGCCGAAAAATGATCATTCCTATCATTGACTATATCGTTCCTGCCTTAACTCATATCTTCAACTATTCCTTTGCATCTAGTACTTTTCCCTCCTGTTGGAAAAACGCCCATATTATTTCTTTACCTAAGAAATCCAATCCATCTGACTTCTCCGATTTCCGCCCAATATTTATCCTACCTTTCTTATCCAAGGTTCTAGAGCGTCTTGTTCACCAACAGTTAGCATCATTTCTTTCCTTAAACAATCTTCTAAATCCATTTCAATCCGGCTTCCGGAGGGGTCATAGCACGGTAACAGTACTTGTCAAAATCTCTGACGACATCAGACACGCAATGGACGATCGAAAACTTACGGTTCTGGCTTTACTTGATTTTAGTAATGCCTTTAATACTGTGGACTTCGATATACTGTTGTCTGTGTTAGGTTCCTTTAATATACCTCCACCATGAATTGACTGGTTTCAAAGTTACTTGTATGGGCGTCGGCAGCGTTTGCAAGTTCAAGATACTTTCTCTGACTGGGCTAACGTATTTGCTGGCGTACCGCAAAGTGGCGTGTTGTCTCCTCTTCTTTTTTCTTTATTTATAAATTCAGTAACTACCAACTTATCTTCTCTCTATCACCTGTATGCAGACGATCTTCAAATATACACTCACTCTAAGCTGGCTGATCTACCCACGAGTATCCACCAACTAAATAATGACTTGGACCTTATTTTTAAATGAAGTAACGCGTACGGGTTAAAAGTTAATCCTGCTAAGTCTCAAGTGATTATCGTGGGTAAGTCCAAAACTAGTCAGTAGCATTGATTGGTTACTTTTACTTCCTGTACTCTTCAACAAAGTTGTTTTGAACGTCAGTGATAAAGTTAAAAATCTAGGAATAACTTTTGATCGTCATCTCTCATGGTCACCTCAATTAACTGAGCTAAGCCGGAAATTGTTTGCAGCCGTCGGTTCACTTACACACAGTACTTTCTTCCCTTGCCTACCAAAATTGCGCTGGCACAATTACTACTTTTACCAATCCTTGACTATGCAGATACGCGTTTTCTGGATCTCAAAGAGGAGCAACTAAATAAGCTTGAGCGCCTTCAAAATCTCTGTATAAGGTTCATATTTGGTCTTCGCAAATATGACCACGTCTCCGATTTTCGCAGTAAACTCAAGTGGATCCCAATTCGCCTTCGCAGGAATACCCATGTACTTACTCTACTCTACTGTGTTCTTTTTAATCCTAATGCACCTCATTACCTTAAAGACCGGTTCACGTTTCTTTGCGATTCCCATGAACGCTCCCTTAGATCTAAATCCAATTTGCTTCTGAAAATTCCTCCCCATTCTACCTCCTTTTACTCCAATTCATTTACTGTTAATGCTGTCCGTCTGTGGAACTCTCTTCCGCTTTCAATAAAACAAGCTCCAACACAAGCTTGCTTCAAGCAACGCCTTAAAAAGCATTATATGTCGCTCATTAAGTCATAACTGTCGCGATTTGTAGTTTACTTTATGTGTACATATATGTATATATTTATGTGTGTGTGTATATATGTATATATTTTTATATGTGTATGTATGTATGTGTGTATGTATGTATATGTGTGTATATGTATATTGTATACACTAAAATATTTACTTATTTATATGTTTTTTTTCTTTAATAATTATGTAAGTCTATCATATCGTAGTTTTTATCTATTTACGAGTATTGATTTTTCCTTCTTTATTTGTGCACACTTCTAACCGCTGCTACTGTATCGTGTCCAGTACCCAAAGGTTATCTGGAAGAAATCGCTATTTAGCGATAAGATCGCCTTTGTACATCTTGTATTGTATCTTTCTTTATATGTGTCTGTATTTTGGTGTACATTAAGAATAAATAAATAAATATATACTTTACCGGTTTGATTTTTTTTTAATTTTATAAGAAATACGGAAAATTATATGTTTAAGTCTACTAATTTTTTTTTTTAATCTTTTATAATAACCTTATAAATAGTTTGTTTATACTTACTTGAGAAGAATGTTCATAAATGATACTACTTAAAAAAATTACTCGCACGTAACATGTGTTTTTCTTCTAAGAAATGAGGTGAGAAGACCGCGTCTGTTTAACATGTCTGTTTAACTAGTCACTGTCGAATTAGGTTACAGAAATTCGTTACTGAAAAATCGAAGAATATAAATATTATTTTTCTCAAAACTACCCTGATAACAGTGTTTGAAAAAGTACATAATCTCAAATAAATTTACAAATATATAATACAATAATATTTTTCAACTAGAATCGACTTTTATCCATGTTCTTAAAAATAGAATAATAATTAAAAAACATAATTATGTCTCTGACGTGTAGACGATCAGCATACCTTATATACAATAAAAAGATTGGCGTCAATTTAATACCGTACGTAGGTTCAAATCTTACTTGTTTCAATATAGATATTCTCTAATGAAACATAATTTTTCTCATTCCATCCTTAGATAAAAAAAACTTTAGTATAATAGATTTCTTTCTATCGATATTGGTAAGTATTTTTAAATCTACTTACCGAAGAATCACTTAACGATTTACATTAACGTTTTTTGAGTATCTAAGGTATTATCTAAAGCTAATTATTATATAAGTATCCATATTCTAATACTTCTAATAAAGCTTACAATGTTATAATATGGTATAGCTTCAAACATCATTTTCTGTGTTAGCATGTTCTGGTTTCTAATACATTTATTTAGTACGGGGAGAAAATAATACCGTCATACATTCTCATATGTTTATGGGGAACATAAACATAGGTAACCACATCCGCATCTGTCGCATTATTAGCGCGTATAATACGTTCGTATACGAATAAAATGTTACACTTATATATAAATATGTAAATCTCGTGTCACGATGTTTGTTCGGGCTAACCTCCGAAACTACGGGACCGATTTTAATGAAATTTTGCACAGAAATTAACTTTGTCCAACTTAAAATATGAAGGCGTTACGACACTCGCCAGTTATATATATAAAATTCTCGTGTCACAATGTTAGTTACAATACTCCTCCGAAACGGCAGAACCGATTTTTATGAAATTTTCTGTCCATATCGTGTAGGTCTGAGAATCGGCCAACATCTATTTAATGTTATGTTTCGATTATTCACAACTCATCGTATATTTAATAATCAGTTAAATAAATAAAGTAAAATGTATGTTAGCAAATGCATCACGAGAGCAAAGTTTAAATATTAGCTTCTTGTCTTAACAACTCTAGTTAAAATGGTTCAAGGGTATGAAAATATGCACATTTTTACCACTTCTTCTTTAATCCACTGTACTTCTTTTTTATATTTATTTCAACCGAGATTTTAAATAAAACTAAATGTGTACTTGTGTATAATTTCAAAATCGTTCTTGTAAATTTTTACTATGGACTTTCTTTCACATACATATTTTATCTACCTATAGAATTTGTTTTGTATAAAATTTTATGTGTCACATTTTAATTAAGCTGTGCTGTGTGGCTACGGCACCAAAGAATATAGCCACCCCCTCTCTTCCCGTGGGTGTCGTAAGAGGCGACTAAGGGATAACAAGGTTCCAGTATCACCTTGGAACTTAAGAAGCCGACCGATGGCGGGATATCTATCTAATCGCTCGCTGGAAACCCACAGGCCGAAGACGGGCAGCAGCGTCTTAGATGCGACAAAGCCAGCCCTGCGGTCACCAACCCGCCTGTCCAGCGTGGTGACTATGGGCAACACACATGAGTTCACGCATTTTTGGCGCGAACTTGTGGAGGCCTATGTCCAGCAGTGGACTGCAATAGGCTGGAATATGATGATGATGATGATTTTAATGAAGCTAATCCACGATCAAAGTATTATCAGAGACAAAATTAAAAGCGTAGTCAAAAAAATATAACATACTTCAATACTATCCATATAAGTAAAATTCAATGTTTAATGTTTCTCTGTAATTAGGTGTAGCGTTCTGTTTCACCCATATTCTTTTAATAGAAAAAGAGGGTTTAATTGGGGTTGATAGTTTGTATGAAACATATACAGCCTGAAAATAAAACTAAAAATGTGGTGTATAGAGAGATTTTATAATAAATTCTAAATTGTGCCTTTTAAAAAGTTACTCAGTTTGATAAGCATTTCAAGTGATTGAAATAAAAAAATAATTTACGTTAAACATCTTAATAGTAATGCATATCTTCATAACCACGCGGACGTAATCGTGGGCTTTGACTAAAACTTTGTGACAAACTAATTTCAGCGCGGCGAAGCCGCGGGCATAGCTAGTAATAAAATATAACATTACATCTCATAACATACCAGTAATATAATATATTAATATAGGATAATACAATATAGCTTAGCATAATATAATGAATTATATAATACAATAATATACAATAAATAATAATAATATATACATAATATTTACACTATAATACAGTAAAATATAACAAAATAAAGTATAATATAATGTAATGAAATACAAAAAGTGATTAAATAATATGACGTTATTCCAGCTCAGTCATTGCGGCCAAAATTCTCCTGATTAAGGAGATATTTTTAACAGAGATTTTGAAGGACTCCTTAGAGGGCTCCTTATATTAGTAAAGACAAAATCGAAAACGATTAAAATTCTTATGATATTAAACCTCTTCTTTATAGAATCTTACAAGAAATAAGTCCATACAATATTTCTTCTTTAGTTGAAAGTAATATACAAATAAGAATATTAATAATAGTGTTTAATTATAAATGTTCACTCGTGCAGACTTTCCTGACAACTTTTTATGTGTTCAACTATATATTTTCAACAGGAATATTTTGTATCATTAATCATGAATCAATGTCATCCTGAATCAATATATGGATGAAGACATGTGTCTTATCATAGCCTAGATGGATTGGTGGCCTATTTTATAAAACCTGTCAAGTGAAGAACCTAATGAATATTCTAATACGTAATATTAAGCTGACGAGTTCCGTTCACTGTTCGAACGAGCTAATCTCACGAATTAAACGTTCGATATGACAAATTCAGTATTTGTAGACCTGTTAATTGAGGCAGAGAATATTCTATAAAACATATTTCTTTATAAATCTATGAGTTATACCAGGAAATGTGAATAAACAGTTTGATGAAAATCGAATTTTAAGGCAAGGATAGCTGTTGAAGCAGTTCACTACGTATAAAAATAAAAAAATCATGTAATAAAGCGAACTTTAAAAGTAAAAGCGTAAATTTTGACGTGTATAAATTATTAATTGTAGGCTTAATTTTATTCTTACTCTATGAATATCTAAATAACAGCAGGAGATAAAACGAGCTCGTGTGCTCGCGTTTTACTCAGTAAGCGCTTTCGGAGTATTGTCAAAGGTTTTAATAACGATTTTAATTTAATGTTAAGCCATGTGTAACTTATAAATATTAATATGTTTATTAACATGCTTATATTACAGTAAAGGGATACTATTATTTACGACTTAATCCTTTTCAATATACAAATGTATACAAATGTATTGTATCTTTCTTTATATGTGTCTGTATTTTGGTGTACATTAAGAATAAATAAATAAATAAATGTTTTTTTCATGATAACAAAATCGCGTGCTTTCGTGATTTTCTGAATGTAGCATTTCATTTTTTTAGTTAATCTATACAAATAAGTACAATTGGAGTGTCTATTTGTAATATTAAAATAACCACTTTTTACTTAATTAATATACACGGTACATATACAAAAAAAAAACATTTTTTACAATTTTTTTCTGTCTGTTTATTCCGGCTCTGAAACGGCTGGACCGATTTTGACGGGACTTTCATTGGCAGATAGCTGATGTAATAATGAGTAATTAAGGCTACTCTAAGGCTAAGGCGACGCCGCGTTGGCGCAACGGTCACAGCTATAGCCGTTGCGCTATTGTGCCGGTTGCGCTGGCGGTTGCGGATTCGATCCCGGCACATGAAAAACATTTGTATTGGCCATACCGGTGTTTGCCATGGTCTGGGTGTTTGTGCAGTCCTTGTGGGTCTTCCCGCCGTGCCTCGGAGAGCGCGTTAAGCCGTCGGTCCCGGTTGTTATCATGTACACCTGATAGCGATCGTTACTCATAGTAGGGAATATATCCGCCAACCCGCATTGGAGCAGCGTGGTGGATTAAGCTCTGATCCTTCTCCTACATGGGGAAAGAGGCCTATGCCCAACAGTGGGATATTACAGGCTGAAGCGAAGCGTAAGGCTACTCTTATTTTAGATTTGTTTTATTTTATAACTACGAACTGAACGATAACTATTTTATTAAATTACACGCGGACGAAGTCGCAGGCACTGATAGTTCTTTCATAAGATTGTATTTAGTTGTACTTTTTACTAATAACAAGTACCTATATGTAATTACAATTTTTATTTTAACGTACAACATTAATTAGTTCATGAATCAACTTATTTATTTTATTAAATATAGGTACACGAAGCCTCAAAAATATTTTAATAACGTACAAATCCTGCATTTGACGACGCATTGGCGCAGCCTTCACATTACTGACTGTTGCGATGGCGGTCGCGGGTTCGATCCCCGCTCACGACAGATATTTGTATT
This sequence comes from Melitaea cinxia, assembly GCF_905220565.1. Taxonomy (NCBI): domain Eukaryota; kingdom Metazoa; phylum Arthropoda; class Insecta; order Lepidoptera; family Nymphalidae; genus Melitaea; species Melitaea cinxia. The sequence goes on along the minus strand of NC_059400.1, from coordinate 10,848,766 downwards.
GGCCATATAGATGTTTGTCGTGGTCTGGTCGTTTGTGCTTGTATATTGTGTGTGTTTCCGGAACCCCGACACAGGAGAGAATCCTACTGGGGGCCGTTTAGTGTGAAGCGTTTATTTATTATTTATTGAGCTGTGAAGTCTGAGGAAATATCGATGAATGTGACGGCGCTATCGATGAATGTTGGACTATGGTTCCCATTTTAATACCACAGCGTCAGCTGTTACATTTTTTACACCTATTAGACTCTCGGCCTACAACTATATTAAATGTCTTTATAAAGGAAGTGCTGGCACACTATAAATTGCCAATTTTTTGGGGAAGGTGCCCGACGTATGCTCGGAAATTACTGTAACGTGACGGGAGCGGGGCGACTTTATTTTAATCTTCCCCATCTTTTTTTTTAATATTCGAGGTAAGCATTTCTAAACAAATAAACATTCAAAAATTTCGATTAATTTATATTCAAAGCGCTCAAAGAACAAGTGTGCAAACAGTAACTAAAGGCAAGAGTAGAATCTACAGACATCTGCGAAGCTTGTTTGTGTCTCATCTAACCTAAAAATGAATATTTGCAAAAGTGCAAACACTTACATGGAATGTATCGTTTCATAGCAGCTGATCTCTTTGTCTTAAATAAGAAAAGTATTTTTTTACAAAAACGTGGTAATGTTTAAACTTTTTTATTTTGTAAAATTTATGAATTAGCCATAAATAAAAATATAACGCGCAATAAATATTGATTGCCTATAGCCCTTCTAGATAAAAAAACATCAATTGTATATGACCAGTACCAGCCACAAATGGGATTTACACCCTGATTCCGGTAAAACTTACTTATCGGCAATAAAAATATGATGTATTTGTATACATATACAATTATACATATATCTATAATTATGTATATTTTTACATGAATGGGTAAAAAACGTAATTCTTTTATGTAGGTCATTAAACTGATTTATCATTTAAAAACCCAACTTCTGAAGTATTTCATTTTCATAGAGAAACTAAATAATAACTGTAGTTCGGATTCTGTGGCCAAAGGAACACATAATTTAAGACATTGAAAGAGAGAGAGGTACCACTGAAATTGAATGACATTTAAGGAAAAATTACCTCACGCTAAATATTATTTGTAAAGTTATGTTAGCATTTTTTAAAAAAATAACTAATTATAATTAGTATATCATTTAAGGCTATTAATAGACACGTCACATCTATCACATACTAATCATGCAGAAGGGGGTTGCGAACGTGCGAGCGTGTAAGATTTTGTGCATCGACTCAGATGTTTGACAGAGCCTTAACGATCTCATAATGCCATCAGATTAGGTAAATAAAATTGTTAAAATTTTAATACTTTTACTCATCATGAATATTTTTGATGAACCAAAAAGATCGCTAGACTTTAGTCAAGATAAGAATAAAAATTAACTATTGTGTAATATTGTATATACCGCAAATGATGGCGGTGAGGAGCACACGATTGAAGATCGACGGTAGCACGATGACGTTCGCAGCCCCTGGTACTCGGGGTCGGAGACAGTCGCATGCGAAGCGGGAAGGGCGACGGTGGGGCAACATGAACGGGGCTCACTGAGAGGATGGTGCGGCGGCACGGAGAACGTGTAGTACTTGGCTGTTTGGTTGTGTGAGCGAAGCACTGAGCTGTGGGTCAGTGTCACCACCACCACGAGGACAGAAGCCAGCGCCAGCGCGAAGAAGGAAGCGGCGACGGCGGCGACGACGCGTCG